>NW_027286947.1:0-185068 GCF_022747635.1 Hetaerina americana | reverse complement strand
GATGAAACTAAATGCACTACAGCGTATACATTTAACATTTATTCAGGATTTTTTTAGGAAATATTAAAGCTCTATTGCTTAACACTGTTTTCTCTAAATGTGTATAAAAACAAAGGTTAATGAATAGGGACTTTAATATTTTAGCAGCCAAAATGAAAGTGATCGATGAAAAATGAAATTGCTTATAGCCTGCAGTTTTAATTTCATCTTTATATTATTTTCAGGAAAATATATATAATTTAGATGTGACCAAGGACTTGTCTGGTCACACACCAAACCCACTTACATCAAGGGTGCACAGGGGAAGAGCCATTCCGGTTTGACACAAACCACCATCCTGGCCACTAATTCCCATCGGCCCACCACTCCCACAAATGCCACCAGCCTCAGAGAAAGCTCGGAAGCTCTTGAGCACATGAACTGCTGATGACAGAGTAGTTAAGTAGTAGGCTCCTTAACCGGCTGACAGCAAGGCGGGATGTAGGAGGCCAAACATATACTCTGCCTCTATCTCTGCACCCACCATCCCGGAGCGGACCAGGACCCACATGAGGAGAGGGAGTAGGTCATCCGCTCCGAGGGTTAAACCACCTCGAGATTGTCCGTTAGCAGTCGACGATCCTTTCACCTACAGTGAGAGAGAATGATGAAGGATTAAAAGGATTCTGGCAGTGCAGTGACAGTGGAATCAACTTAAAACTACAATGAAACTCCTTATTTACACAACTGTGGGCAACAAAGGAAAAAATATGCAAATCACAGAAAATTGGATTCAAGGGAAATTGTAATTCAAAGGGAATAAAAGCTATATCATAACCAAACTTTCCACAGTTTTATTCAATGTATCTAAGAAATGATGACCCACTAAACCATAAAAAATAAATAAACAAAACAAATGCTAACATAATCACAGCAAAAATTGCTATCATAATAAGAAATATAAATAAGTTCTTTGAAAAAATAAGCCCTGTATGAATGTCTATGTCATTGTTTTCATGCATTAAGCAAGTGAAATTATTGTTGAGAAAGAAATACATGACAACATCGGTGAGCACATACACAATAATATACCTGTATATATATATATATATATATATATATATATATATATATATATATATATATATATATATATATATATATATATATATATATATATATATATATATATATATATATATATATATATATACTCATATATACAGAAACATATATAAGGAAAAGGGATAGGAACACGTATAAAGGACGAACACAATAGAGGTGGGGAAGGCGGAATCGAACGGATCACAAGAGTAAAAATATTTCCTCAACCGGGACTCGAACACCGGATCTTTCCAGTTGCCGGGCGGATGCTCAGGGTAAATTACATATCCTCGATAGCTCAAGTGGTTAAGAGCATCCGCCCGGCAAGTGGAAAGATCCGGTGTTCGAGTCCCGGTTGAGGAAATATTTTTACTCTTGTGATCCGTTCGATTCCGCCTTCCCCACCTCTATTGTGCTCGTCCTTTATACGTGTTCCTATCCCTTTTCCTTATATATGTTTCTGTATATATGAGTATTTATTCGCCGTTTGGCGGGATTTCGTGTTTGAATGTATATATATACATATATATATATATATATATATATATATATATATATATATATATATATATATATATATATATATACAAATATATACATATATATTCACATATATATACATATATACACATATACACATATATACACATATATACACATATATACACATATATACACATATATACACATACATATACACATATATACACATACATATACACATACATATACTCATACATATACACATACATATACACATACACATACACATATATATACACATATATATATACACATATATATATATACATATATATATATATATATATATATATATATATACATATATATATACATATTATACATTATTATTATTATATTATATTATTATTATTATACATTATATATATGTATACACATATATATACATATATATATATATGTGTATAAATATATATATATATATATGTTCAGGGGAAATGCTTTATGCACTGATAGACAGGAAACCCTCATGTTTCCTGTCCCTCGTGTCGGACTCCCACCGACTAAAACCCCTCGTCTCTTCCTCTGTGGTCTTTATTTTCTCCTGCGGTACTGCTGGTGGCTTATTACTTCGCAGGAGAGACCATTAGCCGTAGCTTTTCCTCTAGTTCTATGCTTACGTTTCCATTGTTGCGCTCCTGGCGCGCTCTGCTCGTCGTAGCTCCTTCATGATGGCGGTAATGAAGTCGCAAATCACGCTCCAGGTTGATTCCGACGAAATCATATGTTCCACCAAGGTCTCTGGCGTAAGTTGAGTGTTTAACTTTAATACAAGGGCATCTCGCGATGCACTGAACCGTGGGCACTCAAAAATCACGTGTTCAGCATTCTCCTCGACTCCTTGGCACGTTGGGCAGTACGGCGAATCCTCATGCTTGTATTTGTGCAGATACGCACGATAACACCCATGTCCCGATAGCACCTGCGTGAGGTAGTAATTGAGCTCCCCGTGGGACCGGTTTACCCATTTCGCCACGTTAGGGATAAGTCGGTGCGTCCATCTTCCCTTCATTGATGTGTCCCACAATCTCTGCCATTCATTAGAACTCTCTTCTCTTATTTCTTTTCTGGTCTCACCCGGATTTTCCTGTCGATACCAGTTCTTCCTTTCCTTTGCCAGGAGCTCCACTGGTAACATACTCGAAATCACGTTTATGGCGTCCTCGGAAACTGTCCGAAAAGCGCTTGCCACCCGCAAAGCACTAATCCGGTATGGCGCTGCTACCTTCCTTCGATACCCCTTCCTCAGCAGTGCATCAGCCCATATGGGTATCCCATAGGTTAGCACTGAGGTTATAACCGATGCCAGCAGTTGTCTTCTTTTCTGCTTGGGGCCACCAACATTGGGCATAAGCCGTTGCAGTGTGGAAGCCACTAAAGAAGCTTTGCCACTGACTTGCCCCACCTGCTCCTTGAAATTTAGCCTGGTGTCTAGGGTCACCCCAAGATACCGAATGAACGGCCGCGATTTGATCTCGGTATTGCCGGCGTAAAGAGTCACTTTCTCGCACCACCTTCTGCTTGAAACGAGAAGCGCTTCAGTTTTATGTTCTGCCAATTGCAATCCGACAGAAAACATCCATTTCTTGATCGCAAAGAAAACCTCCCCGAATATAGCGGTGACTTGCTCCACAAGTTTAGCGGTAATTACCACCGCCAAGTCATCAGCAAATGCCACGAGGCGCACCTCGCGCGGTAGTCTCAGCAGCAGTACCGAATTGTAGAGGATGTTCCACAGGAGTGGCCCCAGTACTGAGCCCTGGGGAACCCCTCCAGTCACTCTATACGTCTTCGGTCCGTCTTCTGTGTTGTACACTAGAAACCGGTTATGCAGGTAACTCGCCACCATCCTCCGAAGACACCATGGGACATTAAACCCC
Source organism: Hetaerina americana (assembly GCF_022747635.1). Taxonomy (NCBI): domain Eukaryota; kingdom Metazoa; phylum Arthropoda; class Insecta; order Odonata; family Calopterygidae; genus Hetaerina; species Hetaerina americana. The sequence continues at coordinate 181,562 of NW_027286947.1, read as the reverse complement.
TTTAGAGCCTCCATGACACACTTCCAACTCACTGAATTAAAGGCATTTTTGATATCTAGTGTGGCAATCAAGCAGTACTGCTTGGAGCCTCTTGTGTACCTTTTTCCTGATATTGCGTCTTTTGCAGTACTGACCACCTCGCTAATGGCATCCAACGTAGAGCGGGATTTTCTAAAACCATACTGGGTTTCCGCCAGCAAGGGATCCATGACCTCCTCGATCCTGTTATAAATGATCCTTTCGAAGACTTTTCCAACCGTGTCCAACATACAGAGCGGACGATAGGATGATGGTTCGTCCGGAGGCTTTTTTCCTTTAGGCAGTAGAACTAGTCTCTGCCATTTCCATTTATCCGGGAATGTTCCTTCCTCGAGACATGTATTATACATATCAAGGAACATCTCAGGTGCAGCCTTGATGGCTATCTTCAGGGCCACGTTTGGGATTCCGTCAATGCCAGGAGCTTTGTTGTTTTTCACCCTTGCTGTTGCAGTGAGCATCTCCTCTTCCGTGATGGCTGGAATTTCCCCGTCTGCCTTCTCCTCGATATCATAACTCTCCTCTTTCTGTTCAGGGAACAGAGTTGATTCAATTCTCCTGAGTAGCACTGGACAGGTAGGCGATGGCATGGGCTGGCTCTTCAGTCGACTCATGACAACCTTATATGGCCTGCCCCACGGGTCGCTGTCAACCTCACTGATAAGCTCTTTCCAGCTCTCGGTTTTGGCTTCCTTGATGGCCTTTTTGAGTTCTCTTCTAGCGTCCTTGAACTTTTCCTCCATTGTGGCAAACGTGGGCTTCCCTCTGGCCCGTTGACACTTACTTTGAAGACTTGCAATCCCTTCGCTCCACCAGTGTACCGAAGGTCGACTGTCATTATAGTTCTTCCGCGGCATAGTTACATCACATGCTTCAGTTACCCTTCGCATGACCTCCTCCACCTTTTCCGTCGCGTCTCCATAATTGACAGGACTAGTGTTCAATGCCTCGCAAAAGAGATCAGCTTGGAACAGCTTGGCTCTCCAGCCCCTTGAGTTCGATCTTGGTGGTTTCGCCCCTCGCTTCGCATCCTCATTTATCTCCCACAGTATGGCCTGATGATCACTGTGGGTGTAAATGTCCTGCACCTTCCACGAGAAACGGTCTCCCTTCACTAGACTACTACTCACAAAGGTGAGGTCCACTATAGATGAGGACTCTCCCTTGACGAAGGTTGGCTCACTACCTGTGTTGAGTAGGACCACATCTAGGGCCGACCAAGCCTCAAGCAGGGCTTGCCCCCTTGCATTCGTCCTCCTGCTGCCCCAGTCCATCGCCCATGCGTTGAAATCGCCGGCAATGGCTACCGGGAAGCGATCCTTCGCATCTGAAACCAGCATGGTAAGGAAATCCTGGAACTCGTCCAGAGTCCAACTGGGTGGTGCATAGCAGCTGTAAAAATGTACACCCTGGACCTTTACTCTCACAAAACCTTGGTCCATCTGGCAGCCAGTATCCTGAAATGGAGACCTCCCGCAGGACCAGCTCACAGCCTTTCCAGTTCCATTGAACACCCAAGGTTGGTTATCCAGATGCCTGTAGGGTTCCGAGAGGATGGCCAGGTCCGGCTTCAGCTCCCGCACCGTCTGCATGAGCAGATCCTGTGCTACCCTGCAATGTTGGAGGTTGAGCTGCAGTACCCTCATTTCCTGAGCTTAACAGCAACCTGGAGTGCCCGCACATACACCGGGCATCGACGACTGCCTGCTATATGGCTAGCAAGCTCCATGTCACATTTTCCATCACATAGGGCGCAGTGCGCATCCACCTGGCACTCCGCGATTTTGTGACCTTCTTTACCGCATTTGATGCAGCATCTTGACCTGTCTACTTCACTTTTGCAGTTTCTAGACAGATGGCCAAAGCCCCAGCATTTGAAGCACTTCAGGGGCCTCACTATCTCTCTTATACGGCAAGAGGTCCATCCAATGCGGATCTGCTCACGCTCCAAGAGCTTCTTGGCCACCAGTGCTGACAGTCTTACGACCGCAGTCTGGGTTCTGTCGTACGTGAACCTGAGGGATTTAACCGATGCCAGCGTTATGCCACAGCCTTCGCCAAGGTCGCGCTGGATGGCCTCCAAAACTTCTTCCTTTGTAGTAACTTCGTCCATGTCCTTAATTTCCACATCCAGCTCTTGCGTTTTACACTTGATGGTGGCATTCCCACCCAGAGCCTTCTCCATGACAGAACACAGTTCAGATGCCTTTTCGGTGCTCTCCTTCGTAAGAACAAAGAGCAAACCACCGCCCTTTGTCCTACGGATCCAATGCACTGAGGTGCTTACATCATTGTGTGCTTATATATATGTGTGTGTGTATACATATATGTGTGTGTGTATACATATATGTGTGTGTGTATACATATATGTGTGTGTGTATATATATATGTGTGTGTGTATATATATATGTGTGTGTGTATATATATATGTGTGTGTGTATATATATATAGGTGTGTGTGTATATATATATAGGTGTGTGTGTATATATATGTGTGTATATATATATGTGTGTATATATATATGTGTATATATATATATGTGTATATATATGTGTATGTATATATATGTGTATATATATGTATATATATGTATATATATATATAAAAGTAGAGCATAGAAATAGAGGAGTATAGCCATTAAAAAGATATACAGAGCTACACACTTCCAGGGAGAAATTGTTTAAGGATTCACACAAACAGATTCACCACGGGTGGCTTTAGAGATGATGTTCTATTGAACTTTGAAATGGCACACCCAGCCAATTAATGCCTCAAAGTTATTACCTAATCTTGCTGCAACAATTCATGAATTTCCTTTTTTAAAAAAACCCTCTAACTGTATGCTTAATGCTCTCTAAGTTTGAAACCATATCTTCCATAGTTTTTCAAGTTCATCATGCATAGGTGATTCAATGCACAAATGCACTTAACTTTGGAAAGTTTATTTGGGTGTAATTCAAGTGTAATTCAAATAGATTTTCTGAGACTTTTTCATTGTGATCAATGCTGAATTTAGAACCTATATTCAGGGACACATGAGTGTGTAAACTATTTCCACAATGTTGAAGTTATCGTCTATTGACAATGATTTTCTCACACATGTTTGGCATTTCAAATCATGTCTCCCCACCATTTGTCATGAGTAATTCTGCACTTGACAAAACAATAGTGAAAAGATTAAAAATGTGAAAGGCACAGCTGTGTGAATCAGGTGTGAGAAATAAAAGAGAAAGATTGCCACAGAGTAACAGCATAGGTATTCACAGCAACTTAAAGCTTTTCACATTTATGGCTACAAGGTTGTTTGATAAATGACATTACAGCATTTGATTGAATATCTTCATGGCATCCGCTTAATTTTACATGGGCATTTACTATTATACGCAATTGTTTTATATGGAAACAATTTGAATCACAACTATTAAAACATTTCAAATACACTTTTCTCAATATGATAGTGATATTACGTAATGCATTACCATTAAATACAGGAATTTATTTTTTAACTAATCAAATTTTGGAGAAAATGTCATGAATCATGGGGAAACATAAAATCTGTGGTTAAGATGGAACTGAATCACTGATTACAATGATCATAAAAACACAATCAATAAAGTAGGTTAATTCTTTCTAAGCCCATTAGCATGATGACACAATGATTAAATGATTCCAATTTCTTTTATAATGAAATGGTATGAACTCCAAATTCCAAAAAGTGAAGCAATAAGAATCCCTAATTCGTTTTGATAACCAAGAGTGCATAAATAATGATAATCTTGTTCCTTTAAAGCCCCTAAAATTTTGGACTGTAAAATGACACCTCAATGGCTTGACTGGCTGAGGTATTTGGCCCAACATCAGGGGATCCGGGTTGGAATCCTGGTCAGGGTGAATGATTTTTGCACTTTGAAATTGTTGCATTGTAGTGCACAATAGCAAATGACTTCGTTGAGGGTTTCTGTGGTAGCATCTGCCGCAGTTTGTTTGAATTCAAATAATGTGTAATTGAGGAAGCTAATTTAGAATGTTAAAGGATGCAATTATCAGTTCCAGAAGAACATAATGGACTACAGTGGCCATACTTAAGATATTCCTTGGTGGTATGCTTTCCTTGTTAGCACGCTTTGCCTTCAGTTCCTTGTTTCAAACCATACAAATAATGGTCCCATCATGTTTTGGCAACCAAAATCAAATAGTTTGGCAGTATTTTTAACAAAAGACCAAAGATTAAGTCTGCCCTAGCCTAAGTTAATAACCTACGGGCAAAATATAAATGAATCGGATAGCTTCTAATATACAAATGCCTAAAGTACTGCAAAAAGTATTTAATCATAGCAATTAGTCATGAAAATGGTTGTAGTACAGTTGTATTAGGTTGAGAGTAAGTTATCATGAATGTTTTTATTAATAGACCTATTCTAATAGGTCTATTTATAAAAATAGACCAATTAGAATAGGTCTATTTAGGGGAACTGGAAAAAAGACTTAACTGCATCAGATAATTGTGGGCAGTGAATTAACTAAAACTTTGGGAAAAATATTATTGTGTATGTAATGGATGGGTAATAGGTGTGTATTAAAAAACACAGTAATCAACCCAATGACTTTTACTGGGTGACGGTAAAGCCTACCTAATACCAAGCCAATTTGGCATGTGAATATCACACACCAGGATAAGGGATCTTTATTAGGACTGTATTAGGGTAGGGATACAGTTCCTTTCTCCAGTTTTTTTTGCAGTTTCCCAGGAATATTTGATACCCAAAGAATCACAGAGCTTGGATGAAACTGAGTTTGCTCAAAGACATCATCAGGAATCAAACACAGGCCTCCATGCTCTACCTACTGGACTACCACTACAACATATATATTACAACAACTTATGTAATAACATGAAATAATAATTATTTCACTGTTTTCAATAATTTTAGAAGATAGATATAGTCACTTATTCCACTCACAGCATTAAAAATAGCAGATCTGCAACACAATAAGTGTTCCAACTTTTCAAGAGGTGAGTCAACTTCTTGTAACCTTTGCAGGCACTGGCAAATTCTTTCCAGAGACTGTTCACTTGGAAGACATATTCGGGGCTGCAATAAAAAAGAGTAACAATACTTTAAATTGGAGTATTCCAACTGAAAATTAAATTTTTAGCATATTAGCCAATTTGCTGATTTTAGTACAAACCTATTTAAGTAATCAAATTTTAGAAGAAGAAGTGCGTTAGTCAAAGAGACTTTCACAAGGGGGAGGAATTGATGACAGGGATGTTGATAAGTATACCAAGGAAAGGCTTGTCAAAACTTTGATATGGAGCAAGGTTTTTGTTTGGCATAGAAATATGGTTCTTGAAGCAGGATGACAGGCATAGATTGGAGGATTTTGAGATACATGTGTGGGGAAGGATTGGAAAGGTTAATTAGATAGAAAGGAAAACTAATGAGGATGTGCTAGTAATGGTGGGGGAGGAGAGGGGACTGTTGGGAGAAATCTAAAGACAGCAGGAATGATGGGCTAGCAACAAAGGGACATGAATAGGATATGGATGCTGGACGGAATGAAGGGAAGAAGGAAATATGCAGAATTGAAGAGGGGCTTATTGTAAGGTTGGATGCTGGTAGGTGATTTGTTTAGAGAGATAAGGGAATTATCACTGTGCCATTTGGCAGCATGTGTCCATCAAAAACCTACCTTAATTGGTAGATTCCCTATCATTAATATACAGTATACATATGAATAATACAGTATAGCATTGGATTAAGTGTCCAATAGTATGTTGGCATAAAATATATTGAATTATCAAGAAAATAAAGATATTAACTGTGACCAAATTTCTAGCATATGAAGAATGTAACAATATTATCATTATGTTATATATCTCGAATAATATGTTCAAGTTTTTAACTTCTGCGACTCAAATGAGATGCTGAAAATGTTAAATTAAACCTCTTTAAGCCCTTCCTACTAAAGAATTTATATTAAACAAATTTTATGATTTATAATTAAAATAAATCCACTAGAACTAACTGAATAGCATTTAATAATTATGAAAAAACTAGGGTTGACTCCTCATGAGGTATGTAAAAATATGGCCATTTCCAGTAAAAATTCAAGGGCTGACTTATATACAAGTATATAAGGTATATAGTTATAAAAATTACAACAAATGTTACCTAAAACTTTCACCAAAATAAACAATAAGGAGTATAATTTAAAAAGGTATCCTCTCTGGCTAAATAGTTGAAGCATATTCATGAATCTCCAATTTTCAGGATATTTAAGACTAAGGACTATTTGAAAGACCCTCTTACCCTTATTCCAAGTTCATTGGGTGCTTTTGAATGAGCAAACTGGATGTTCTCTGCCAGCAGCTGAATTGCCCCACTTCGAGTGCACTCGTCAACAAAAAGGCAGTAGAGGTGCTGGCGGAGAGGCCTGACCACCAGATGGTGCATAACTCCCTCCAGAATGGCATCCAAGTTGAGAAACTCATTTGCCTTGAGCTGCACAGACAAATAGATAAGGAGATAGATAATATTCATTACTTGATAGAGAATATTATACCCACTCTCATAAAACCCATCACCTTTTTGTAGGTGAAATGCCAACTTTGCCTTGCTCTGTAAATTCAATGAAGGGAAATCATTTGCATTTCAACATGGCATAATATTCTTATTTGAAAAATTAGGACAATTTTGATAGCCATAAATAAATGCAGTCGATGAGTAACAACAATACAACCAAAAATGATTAATTCAAAAGTGACTTAAATTGTGTTTTCGTACAAGCTATGATAACAACTGCCTTTTCTTGAGTGAATAAATTGGTTTATGTTGGCTCAAATATCTAGTTTGGGTTGTGTTATGCTGCCCAATTGCCCCCAACATTTATAATTAAATGCCAAATTGACAATGAACTGGTTATAATGTTTCTATAAATCACTGAACAACTCCAAAAAAATTGCATTGTCTTTTGCCACATTTCAGGATTCAAAACAATTTGAAGCAACGGGAAGGCCATTCCATTAAAATATATGCTAAAACTTATCCAGCTATTGAATTTACTTGAATGGACTGTATACTTTAGGTAAAACTCTTGACATTGTGTATTGCATATGTGTAAGAGGTAACAAATTATTTTGTTTTTTTATGTTGATGTGTGTTTTGTATTAACCACCTCATCCTCAGGAACAAGATTTCACCATTATCAAATGGAAAAAAAGAGAAAGATAGAAGAACACACTAGTAGACACATCAGAAGAAGAATATTCCACAAATTCATCACTGAGGAATAGGGAATAGCCATTGATCAGTGGGATATCTATCAATTTAGGGCCCCTTATGGTCCTGAATAATATCAATATTAATAAGTAGAGTAAGGCTAGCCACAATAGAGCAAATTCATTTCAGTTAATTCTTGCAGTGTGTGTATTTCTTGAGTCTGCATATCATTCAAATGTAAAATAAAGTAACCTAGTGAAAGATTCCTGGTTGCTTATTGAGAAGCACAATTTGCAGTATGCTATCCTGAGCCCGGTCCTTTGAATCCCTTGCCCCTTCTTATATCATTCAAAGTGCTGATAATGTGTATAATTATTGGACATTTAATTCTTTCCTTTTAATACATTTAAACAAAAAATATGATTTATCTCATTGAAGTGATTCAAATTATTCTATTTTCAGGAAAAGATATGTCTAAGGGTTTTTGGGATCTGTAAGGGAGAGGGTGTTCATTCACATAGGTATGACAATTTATACACTCCAAAACCGAAGAAGAGTGTTTAACAGACTACTGCAGGGGCAGTGTTTCATGCCATTACTTGGATCATGTTCATGTTTCATCCACAGTGATGCAGTTAGCAATGTATAAAGTTCTGTAGAGTTTGCTGAAATAGCTACAAATTGAGCTTGGAACAAGTCAACTTTTTTCATCTACCATGAGCATTAGCAGCTCCCATCTTGCAGATAGTTCTCTCATATCTCAATATTCAGGAAAATACTATGTGCCCAGTCAATTGACATGCCTTGAGCATTAGAAATCACAAGCACCTTCACTCTCATATCATCCATCAAGATACCATGGATTTTATCTATGATTAATAGATAAGTGACCTCAACATAATATCCAGAATGTTCAGTGTCATTTGTGCTCTTTCAGCCACTGAACAAAATTTTAAAGCACGTATAAACCATTCTAATGTAGGGCACACCATAATGTTCATTACATTCCTCATCATTCTCCTGAAGCAATTTGCTTTTCAGACAATAATGCTTGATCAATACACAAAATTTTCTTCTATCCATTTAATGAAAATCACTCAACTTGCTTGCATCAGATGAACATTAAGCACAGAGTAATTCACTAATCAGGATGTTATTAAGCATGTGCTCCACGCTCCCGGGGAAATAACTTGATTAAACAACATTTCTCTCTCTCTGATTTTGCATGGACTTTTGAATACCCTCATATATATTGCTGACATGATGTGTCTACCTGATGCTGCCATATAGAAGGCTAACCCATGGTCATGCTTATTAAATTGTAATGTGGATTTGCAGTGCAGTTCTTTATCCTAACAAACACATACACATACAAAAACTAGTGATATGAATGGAATTATGTAAAAAACAAGATGAAAAAATGATTACAATATCTGAGAATATGTGAAATTTTACATAATTTTGATATTTTTACTGCAATGATTTATATAGAAGTCCATCCAGACCATAATTAAGTCAGGTCTACAATTCTATCTATACAGTGTGTGTTAATTAAGAGGTTTCATTGAAATTCATGCTCAAAATGATGAAGAATGACTTCAGAGAGGAATCATAGTCATGAAAATTAATGTGATTTCAAAACTATTTCATGACAATTTGTGGTCATTTTTTGACACATTAGCAAACTATGGGCAACAAAGTATGCAGACAATAACCCCATCAGGAATAGAACAGAAAAGCACCGACTTGACTACATACTCTATCATTCATGATGTACAACTTACTAATGTTGAGAGTTACGTACAAATTTTTTTCTCTATAAGGCAGAATATATATTATTATTATTCAAGGATCTTTTGGAGATACCACATTAGTTACTTCAATGGAGCCCTGTGTTAATGTCCATCAAAATGAGACTGTTTGTCAATGTAAAAATCATTATGCCAATTACTCCAAGGTGAGTTTGAGTGAGTGCTAATATTGTGACTTCTGAGTTGCATGTAGGCTGAAAGGTATGCCAAAATCACATTTTTAGCCATAACATAGGTAGTAGTTAGGGATGCAGTGTTGGTTTGGCAAGTGATTATGATTGTGGTTCGATCATTAATCTTCACCAATAGAAGGACTGTGTGCTAAGTGTGTGCATGAATGTGTGTGTTTACGTGTGTGTGAATGATATATGCTACTAATATGGATTATTGGTTTTAGATGCAGGCAAAGAAACATTGGTGATTGTGGACATTTGTAGTGCTATAGAATGTGGAATAACTATCATGACCTTATGGAGTGCAGATTATGTGGATTGAATGTCTTGGCATGTGAATGAACTTTCTATATCAGGTTATGTAAAGAATAATACATGGGGATTAGGCTACCAAAAGAATTTCCATCAAACTTTCTCCAAATCCCTCGGTGAGAAGCTTCTAGGCATGCCTCGCCTCCATTTGCACTTGACTTAATGATCCTTTTGTAACTGGTTGACTTGATCTTCCACTCATGAAACATTTGTTTTCAACAAAATGCCAAATGAGTAATCATACCATCTTGAAGTACTCATTGATAGATGAACTGGGAGACTGTTTTGCTTAAGGGTTGAGTCAGTCAATTATTTAATCCACATTATAAATTACCTTATTATAATTTTCCAGTTAATATTTTTTCCCCTATATCCTTCAGTAAAACCTCCCTTTGTATCCAGGCAGCATGTAAATATTGGACAAATATTCAGTGCGAGTTCTTAATATTGGAGTAAAATGTCAAACGAGTTTTTCAAGTGCCTATCGAACAAATACTCTGGGACAATCTCAAAGCACTCCGTGAAATCTGATTCATTACATTCTCAAATATGCTTGGAAGTAAAAAGTCATGAATTCTTGGCAGCAATCTACCAGTTCACTCTCAGCCTATACTAAGATTGGAGGGTAGACCACCGTTCTGTGGTATAACCTCCATTTAGTGATGCACCTTTTCAAGATGGGTTGAGGGCATTTTTCACTACCGTCAATTATGGGGAATGAGTGATGGAGGTAGGTGCCCTATGAACCCATAAGAGAGGCAGTGAAATTGGCAAACTATAATAATGAGTTTTCCTTTTGCACTTTTAGAACTATTTTCATATCTTTTCATAAACTTTTTCCTATGCTTTTTATACAAACCATGCATGTTTCACAAGACATCTTTGGGCCATGTCAACTATTTTAAATGATACTTTATGCATTGCTCAGCCCATATAACCTAAAATGTTTTCGAATAAAGAATTTTGTGGAAATGTAGTGATTTTTCTGGTATATGGGAAAATAAAATGTTGTATACACTCTTGTTAGGAAAAAATCTGTTTTTTAAGTGTGGAAGCAATCAATTTAGTTATTTTAGCAGTTTTGTGAGCACTGTTATGGGATATTAGATTAGTGTCTGTCTTGTTTACTGGTTTCACACCACACCCACTGAATCTGGATTTGAACCCTTGTGATGGTGTAATTTATCAGTTTTATTCCTAGAAGTAGCAGTATTTAGGGGAGGCGAGAGACAGCTGAGGTCATTGGCACTATTAGGGATGACAGGAAAGGATGAAGGGTGGAGAGAATCCCAGTGTAGGCATTGGCCTACTTTTTACCAAAGGTGCCATGGGGTCAGCAGCTAAAATCCCATCCGACTGATGGTATACCTACTCAAAGTGCCCTCCACATAGCACCTCAAATAGGGATCAAGTTACCACTAAAAAATATTCAACATCACCAGGATTGGAAGCCGGACCCTTTGGGTGGGAAGCCAGTACGGTAGCCACTGCACCATCTTGATCCAGTTTTATTCCTATCCGTACTTAGGGTGTAATGTGGAGTGCTCTAAAGTAAGACTGACATCAGCTGCATTAAACTGTTTTCCCCTTCGTGTCATTTGTCAAGATTTACCTGCTACTTCTCACTACTTTGACCATGATGGTCAAACTGTTATGGTCATAAGAAGAAGAATTATTAGTCATGTAAGCTTTTATGCCAAAAAAGGAGCGGACGACAGAAAAGTTGAGTAAAGATGCCTGGAAATGACTTGCTTAAGTGTTCATATGGAACATGTTTTTATAAAATGAAGAAACATGTCTGTTGAAATTGGATTATAGGTGTGATTTGGGGCTTGAAAAATTGTATTTGAGTTTTATTAGTAAATGAATGCTTGCAATAATTTTATTTTTGGAAGATATTAACTAAGCAACTGAACAATATATGAAAGGTAAACTAAAGTTTTCTTAAACTTTCCATAACTTCCAATGTTTAATCATAATACATTTTCATAGAGCAATCGCAAACCTTGTTAATGTACTCATCATTTCATAGGTGTAATTACATTTATAAGCAAGTATTTGGCAGGTTTTTTATTTTGCCCAATGTTAGGCAATTCCATTATTACCATTAAAAAATCACTTTTAAAACGTTTTTATGTATGGTTTTTGTTTCCCACAAACCTGATTCACTTTTCTGTCTAATCCCCACTTGTTTTCGAGTACTTTTTGTAATGCTGGATCAACCCTCAATATCAATCCCTCAGCATTAATGTTTGCCACCTATGAAATGAACAAATGTACAAAGGCTGTCGTGATTTCCTCATCTTCTAGCCCCTGTCAGCCAAGTCAGAACAGAGGACCCACTGATCCTATACTAGCTCATAGGAAAAAGGTATATTTATACAGATGATGGATTCTGTATCAATTAGTTTACTTACTAAATAATATGTGGTGGGATAAATGTTTTGGAATAGGAAATATAGTCTTGTATTGTGTGGAATCTGATTTAAAACTGGAACAGCTTCATAATTGGTGGCCTGGGATTCAAAAACGGCTCACGAGGACAATTTTTCCTTAAACAGTGACTACAGAAAGTACCATTACTTGTACTCCACGACTTTCAGTATGAATAGTTTTAATACTTTATGAGATCTAGCCGAGTTTTCCTGGAACATGAATGAAAAGTGAACCATTGTCAGTATCTGGGGGTGCTGGATATTACACTAACTCATGAGCATAGAATTACTTTGTACAGCTAGTTAAATTGAGTACATACAGATTAATATAATGCGGCCACTCACCCTTATTCATCTCTTTGGGGATAATATATCATCATCATACTCTTTGTGTGAGCCCTTTGGTTGACTGTATGAAGATAAAAATAATCATCGGGATAAACTTATCTAGGTAATCCACATCACTGAATACCAGTACATCACATGATACATTATCATTCAACTAAGTCATTTACACTTTTTCAGCAGAAATTTTGGGCTCTGGTGTTGCCCATCATATCTCATGTACACTAGGAACATTCCACAACTGTTTGAAATGATGTGTTTTGTGAGCAACCTAAAATGTTTGTTTGTTAAGAACCCATAATACTGAGATTCATTTGAATGTTATTATCATCCAAAATGATACTGCCTCAACTAAGAGATTGTCCAATAGTTTCACTGAGATTATGTATCAGTTTTCAAATGTCATTTCCCTAAATATGGGCAAACATTTAATTAAATATTGAAAGACATAAACCCTGTTTCATATATATTAAGTGTTCTATGTATAACTATTTTTTTTAAATATGAAGTTCATTCTGTCCCAATATGACTGACCTGGAAATTTACCAGATACCTGATAATCTAAGCCTGTGTTTTAAAATGAGTGGGAAAATTAGTTGAAATCTCTGGTGTGATACACCCATGCTCAACCCATCACTGTTACAAAATTTCCAACATTCACTGCCCAAAATAAAAGGCAGTAGGTAATGCCCTTGGTATATTTATGTATTTTTGGACACTTTCTTTACCGATTTATAAGAAATCAAAAATACATTTTTCACAAATAGAAGGGTGCTGTTTATTGAAGCCAATGACAACCCTGGATATCCACAATCTCCCTTACATTTCCAATGCTGACACAGTGGCAGCATTACAATATATATGACCGCTTTCATACATACCAAGATATTCTCCAAATTTTTTATAAGATGGTATTAAACAAATTATTAATTCAATTTGCATATGATGCATAGAAATAGCCAACTGGAATTTGATGAGGCAGGTTAATTGTCATGTTTTATTAGCTCCTTAGAATTTTCTCCCCACCTTTGATCCCTCATTTTCCTCCCCAAAACATGTTCAGTCCCTAAAATATCCTATTCAGTACAACTATTGAAGGCGCTACCCAAGACATTTTTTTCCAAAACAATAAAATTAGAGAACAAATCATTTGTCATTTCTTGGGTCAATTTAGGACAATTGTAGCAAATTAAAGGAGTAATCTGTTTGAAACAAAATCATATTTGTCCAAGTGCTGTAGAGTTATGCCTTTTGAGAATGCATATTACTTACCATTTCAGCTAACTGCTGTACAAAATGGGGAGATGAGGTGAGCTGCTCCTTGAATCTGCATATTTTGATGGGCAATCCGAGGATTGCCCCAATAGATCGTTGTGTTTAAAAACAATTGACAAAATATCCAGTATCATTGCATCCACAGCATTGATTCAATCTTTTAGATTAAAAACAATGATAAGGATAATTCACTCCATGCCAATTAGTCAAATACTAATGTTTGATTTTAGTTGCCACTTATAACTGTGACCTAGAATGCCCTTAAGGAAAATGGATAATTTTCTTTCTAAGTTTTAAGTGGCGGCAACCCACTGTGGCCATTTTCTCTTACCCACAATGATGGCCAATTGCTACGAGAATCAATTGTGAAAATGAAATACTTCCCCATGCATGAAAAAGTAGCAAAGCTCACCCAGGTCTGTGAAACAATCATCTGAACAAATGAAAATATGATGCAAATTTGTGAAAATACCCCCACAGGCTATTCTCTGATTTATGTTAATTTACTGCTGCGGTACCGAACTTTAAGCTGTGACGTTACACCAAATACCCTTTAAAATAATCAAGGATTTAAGGGAAGGTTTAAAATGAAATTCAATATTAATAATAGTCTTTATTTAGCTATGTTAATAATACATCTTATGCAGGTCAAAAAGTGATGAATATTACAATTCAATTGTTATGTTCACAGAATGTACACACATTGGAAAGTTTTGAGCATTAATGAGATGCCAATGGATATATTTGATTCTGATTTTTGGTCATATGTCTGTCGACCCCATTTCAGAAACTATTTTCTCAATGCAGAGTTATCCAAAAAGGCTTTCTAGCACAATAAATTAAGGTGTTTCCAGATTGGAGACAAACTGCATCAGATCGGTTATGTTGCCAGTATCCTGCATAGCAGCTGAGGACCCCTCCTTCACTAGCATTATAATTTATACATAACTTCAAAATATCAAGGACAAAGGGAAGGTAGGCTGTCCTTTTAATGAAATCTCATTGGACTTTAACTCAGCCATATAAACAATTTTATACTCGTTTCAAAGGTAGTGATTAATAAAAGATGACAAAATAAACTATACTATGAGTAATGCTAAAATTAGGGTAAAAATGAAACAATATTTAAAAAAAAAAGTATGAAAGTGTGTGTAAACAATTAGTGGGATGAGTTTATGAGCAGAAGCAATAACTAACATCTGTCATCACCATTTCCGTTTTGCCTTTACCTTGCAAATGGATCTTCCATTTCTTTTTGTTGAAAGATAAGCCTTAAGAAATTTATATCTCCTTATGAGGTCTGATCAATTGCCAACTGAAAGCCTCTTGACAATTTGGTCCAATAATTCTTAAAATTTGATATAGAAAGTTCTGCTGCCAACCCTAATACGAGAGAGTTATCTTGATCAAGGATTACCACCCTCAGAAGAGGCTTCACTTCCTTAATTATTTGAATTACATTTACTTTAGGCCAGCGGCAAGAGGATAAATTTAGGAGCTCTTTTACTCCCAGGAGTATTATCACCGGCCTACCTCCGATTTCTGTTTTTCTAATCATCAACCACAGTGCCAACTGTCTCTCTTGTGGATGCCATGAATTGCAAAAAATATAGTCAACTAATTTAGCTGAACCTGACATGCTAGTTGAAGTCTCTAATAATAAATAATGCCAAGAAGAAAAAATACCCAGAAGAAATAAAAAAGCACAAAAGGAAAGCAATCCCGAAAGCATTTGATAAAACAATTTGAATTCTAATGTTTAGAGAAGATCACAGTGTTGCAGTTTGATTTACAAGCTTCATGAGCAGTGGATATCATTTTCTAATCACTGCAGTTATGATATCCAGTGTTGCATTTCAATGCATACGCCTTAATGTAAACATTTTCTTCCCTGGAAACCTTTCGACGAGCAGTAAAATTAAAACAATGGGACACTTATCTCGCTGAGCACAATAGCTCAATGTCTCGGGTCTAGAATTCTCTGTTACCACGAAATCACACTTTGTAATTTTACTGTAGCCTTCTCACACAATTATCGTTTTGAATCTTCTAATGACATAGAAAAGCGTAATTGAAGGTGACATGAGATAATGAGACCGGCACCTTTAAAACAACTCCGGTTCTGTGCTATCAAATATTTTGCCAGGAAGATTCGCTTCCAAATTTTGGCGGCTGCCGGGTTCCCAAGGGTATTTTTTCAAAACGGGGGGCTACTCTTAAAATTGCATATGATTAACTTACGGAAAACTTCCCGACGTTATTAGCCCTAGCAATCTGTCTCCCGTCTTTTCGCACACAATTTCAAAAAATTAAAGCTCTATTGTCACAGCAAAGATTATTCGGAATCAGATTGGACGTATGTCAAGGGGCAATATGCAAACCTGGCTTACGCGTTCGGCATAGCACCGATTGGGAAAAATCAGATAACCCGACCCTTACAGTTGGTGATCCGAGGGCAAATCATACGTATTGCTTACGAAGACGTTTGGCATAAAAATCATGGCGTGCAATTGGAACATCAAAGTGCTTTGAACGAAAGCTTCAAAATTTTGCGTGAAGTATTTTGAGTACTCTTGCCATCGTGTGGCCTCGAATAATTAACCATACGAGTGGAAACTGGTTTCCTATTTGGAAAAACTAACAACATTTAAATTAGAGGAATTTCTCATGCCAAAATTCTTGTTATATTTAAAGAGGAAAAAAATGTCTCCCCTCTCATGAGAACGCTATAACGTTTGCCGTTCATCACGGTCGTTGCAAAGGAAATGCATGAAGTTTTTAAGTGAACCCACGGGTACTTTACACCACTTAGGTTCGAATATACAAAGGGGAAGGAGAGAATGAGAAAGGGGGCAGGGGGTAAGAGTGATTGCACGAGTTTCCTGTTGCTGACCCAAGGAGGTATCATGCACAGCTCGTTGGGACCCATTTTTCGGCCTTCGTGATGAAAATGAGACGAAGGCAGATGGCCGGCCCATCACGCCGCTCCTGCAGTGCCCTACGGACCTGCAGAGAGCGACGTCCTACTGTACCATGTTACAGCGACGCCTTTAAACCAGGCGAGCGCTGCCTTCGGAAAGTTCAGAGGAAAGAGCATGAACAAGAATGATTCGAGATGGAAGAGAGAGAGAGAGAAAAGAATGGAGGTGCAAAGAACAAAGCATTGAATGAGGGGATGATGGCTTTTTTATTGTTCCTTCAGAACGTTACAGTAATGCTTTCTGTCTCACGGTGTTATTGCACACTAGGTGAGTTAACATCGTTTTATCACAATTTTTACAAAAACATTTAAAATAACTTACATAAAATGGTAACAAAAATCATTACAGGATAGTGCATAAAGGAATAGGTAGATTAAGTGCCATAAGGTTTTCCATAAGATTTGTCTAAAATATTTCCTTAATCGTTCTTTAATTGCCATAAATGTTCCTTGGTTTCTCTAAGTGTCCTACCTAGTTCAATCGCCTAAGAGTCACCTTAATTTCCCCCCCAGTTCTCTAAGTGTCCTATATGCCTTTAAAGCCCCATCGGAGGGCCCTACCGCGAGTTGGAGGCCTTGTCTCAATCCAAGGGGATTCCTGCGCACTACACCCTATTTCCCTGGAAAAGGAGTCGTTTCCCTACCTTGATCAGCTGCATGGTCCACCGGCGGAATAGCTCTGGTTTCCATCGGCGGTCCCCCGCCGTTAACGCACAGCACTTAACACACACACAAATGACCATGCACTTTATGCCACCGCACACACTCACTGCACTAACACCAGCCACACTGCGGCGAATCACTTTGATGGGGGCGCTCCTACTTCAGAAATGTATGTTGGGAGGATTCTGTGATTAGTGGAGCAATCTGAAAATAAAAGCAGGGCACCTCGACCTCTTAGTGCGTAGCAATATTTAATTGGAAGATTGCGCGGGCATGAGTGGAAATGTTTGAAAACCATGTGGGGCTTAAAATAAGTTGCTGTACCATGGGTATTTAAAGGAAAGAGGTCTTTCAGTGCAATTCCGAGAAATTATGTGCTCACATTGACACGAGCAATTATTTGTCGACTATTAGGCTAAGGAGAAAGAACTTTTATGGAACCCCAGCCCAATTATAATATGAAAGCGCAGAAATGCACCATGGTACTGAGAATGGCTCGGGATAGGTGTATGCTTGTTAAAAGTAGTTTGCTTGAAGGAGTCGTGAAAAATTAGGAAGGGAGGAAAAAATATTCCCCGAAAATTAGGTTGGAGTTAAATGCTCTCTTGGGATGTAATGGGAATTTTGGAATGGGGGAATGCAATGTGGAATAATGAAATTGCTGAATATGGAAGGGACACAAAATAGTGTACTCTGAAGTAATTCAAACGGGGGTTTAAGAGTTTGAGAGCGTTGCCGGGAAACCACCAGAGTATGCAGAGAGGAATGTGATGATATTAAGTTCGATGGGGCTACCGCCGAAAGCAGAAGCCGTTCGGAAAGGAGGAATTTCGATTGCATTCCTGTTTCGCTTACCTACCGAGCATTTGAGAACCATTTTTAAAGGCTCTAGTAGCTTTCTAGGCAATGCAATTTTGATGGGATAACGTCAAGTTGTACTACTGAAACTTGAGGGGCTAAAAAAATGAGGACTTCTTTCCTTTTGCGTCGGAAATGGTAAATGATGTTTGGAGAAGAAATCACGGTTAGATCTTCACAAGTCCGAGTGATTTATTAGAAACAACGTGTGATGAAGTAAAATGGAGAATTGATGAGGACCAAAGGGATGATAGAAACCTAGCAAGAACTCAACCATAAGGAAATCTGTTCCGTTGACTTGAAGGGAGCAGGGACGAGGGAATGAATCAACAGGGAATCTGCTCCAGTAAACTGCCCCTGCAATGGAAAAAATAAGCAAGGCTTCTTAATCAAATGGAATATACTGATAAATGTATTAAAATATTCACAATACATGCTAACATTCTATTCCCAGGATTCCATATCAATCACAACCCGTTATCACATATGATGGCGAATATCTTAAGAGAAAGCTTCAAGAACGCGCAGAGCAATGATGTCGCCTGCATGTCATGAAACAAACTAAAACGGCTTTAGTCATTAGAACTCACCTACTTATGCTAATGTCCACAAAATTATCCACTGATTAAGTATCAACATGCGGAAACACGGAATTAACTTACGGCAGACGCGGCATCCGCACTCTCCTCCGGCGATCGTCTTCATCTCCGGCAGGAATACAGTCATCTCCAACACGCATATCACCAAGCAAAACCCCGAACCGAAAAACTCATGACATTTGCAATGCGAGGCTTATATAGCGATGATACTGGGAGGGGGGTGAGGGAGCTTCGAGCTAGGGGCAGACATTTGGTGTCGAAGAGGGCAGAGGCCACAGGAGTCTGTTAAAACGTACAAAGCCTACTTGCAGAAAAGAGAGCGGACTTGGTGTAACGGGGCGGGGAAGAGTGAAGGGTAGTGTGCAGTGGTGGGGTCCTCATTGAATCACAAAGGTACGTGGTGATGGAATCACGGCCGAGCGTCTCATTTACCGAAACGAGAGGTAACTCGCTTTTTTCGCATTCAGTCGAATCTTGGTGACTCGGAGAAAATTTATACGCCGCCAGTTTTCTCCGTGGCAGTAAAGTAAGAACACCCTCGCGTTTAATGGCAAACTTGCCGTAAAAGCATAGAATCACGCACACTGCGAGTTTTTGAGTGTGCGGTTCTCTTGGCGTAGTTTGAATACGTTCGGCGGACGAAGGAACGGTGGAGGGCCGGGGAAAATGCAGGGCTCGCCCCGTGGATAATGTGTTGGCTGGGCGTCCTATGGGGCGATAAACTTTCTTATGTCTCTTCCTGGCCTAAGTTGCCCCTCACTCCGTCCGACGATTCGACAAATATTGAAAAGGAAACGTAAGGCTCTCCTCAGTTAGCCATTGAAAATATTCTCGTCCCATTCTCTCTTTGGTGGGTATTGAATATGTGATCGAGGTATTGACTCACGTTATGAATTAAAGTTGGAGAAAAAGTTGGAACGAGGTTCCAACTTTTTCTCCAATCTCGTAAAGTTGGAAAAAGTTGGAATAGCTTGCGTTAAACGTTGCGTAAACAGCTTCATTGAAGGACCCCGTCGAGTGATCATGGTCGTAGGCTACATTAGCCACATCCAGTCCGAAACCACATCCACATATATAGGGTTAGAGCGGCAAAGGTCCCGAAAACCGTAATCTTATTAATTTTTCAATTCACTCCCCGATTCAATATGCCAGTGCTTGCCATTTTTAGCGGATTATACTTCGGGCCATAGCACACGAATGATTCAATCGCCGCAAACTCTGTCGCCAAGTAAACTAAGTCAAAAGAGACAGTTCGTCACATTGCATTGTCTAGGTTTAGTTATTCCTTCCAGTATTATTCGTACTTGAACGCCTTTTAAGAATGCACCCGATATCATTGTGGACAGCATTAATCACCCTGCCAAAATTAGCAAAAGACGCATTCAAACGCAATATATTTTTGGAAACTGAGGGGAGCACGATTTCTGCGGGAGACCTGTGAATGCGAATATGTCCTCCGCTAGCAAAGATGCCATGTTGAGGTAACTGAACGAGGGTCCTGTTGATGTCTCACGTACAGGAATCAGCGGGGGCACTGTAATTGGTGTGTCGATATATAAGGGTATTCTAATGAAGAAAGTTTGCAATTTGTTCTTTGATCTGCAATACATCTTTTTCCCCAGATTTAATCAACTTATCTTTAGGACAGATCTTGTATGATGCGTAGGAACATGGCGGCGAGCTTCCTTGCTGCCTCAGAGCTTATAGAAAATACATTTCCAGGTTTTCACGTGAGCTGATGCCATCAATCCGATAAGAGTTTGTTCCACGCAGAGCGCAACATTAGTGTCTCGGATTAAAACGGCTAAGTAGAACAAAGTTTTAAAGCTGTCATCAACACAACAAGGTAATTACAAAATACAGGATGCTATCTCAGGCAAGATAACCGTCGGGTTGCGGGATTTAGGGTGCATGATGGCTTCATCCTCCAGCGACGGTGTAACTCGCACTTCCAAGACCCTGTGGGAGATACCGCAACAGTAACTTTTAACGGAGTCATCTGTTAATATGCATTTCAATGCGACGATTTCATAGTGTTAAAATAATTCGCGTTGGCTAGGATTCAAACCCGAATCCCTCGATATCCGCCCTTGGTAGAGTCTCCCTTAGTTGAGAGATAGTACAAGGACCGAATGGTCGCCCCAACTAGCGTTGAGTACGTGAATTACCGAGCGTGAGCTAGTGATAATCTCTTGGTTTAAAATAACTAAAATGCTCGTAGCAATGCTAAAATGGACAGGGGGTAGGGAGGGGATTTTAAGGTGCCTATTTGATGAAATCAATCGGCGGAGTTCAACACGGGAAGTTTAAAAGACCGGAGCATCCTGGTATGGGCCATCTCGCGGGTTCTCACCTCAATGCTACTTGCGAATTTGGAGAGGGTTTCAATCACCGAAACAGAGAAGCAGTCATCGGAAGACTGGACGTGGGAAGTAGTGTGGATAGTGGTGGCATAGTTAAGGAAGATGGGAGATCTAGTGGAGCAGCGGTGGTTATTCATACAGAGGGAAAGGGTGGTGGTGCATTCACCCACGCATAAGGCAGGGCAGAAGTTACAGGAGAGGCGGTATGTAAAGTTTATTGAGGTACAGGTAATGACAGGTTGAGAAGTGGTAGTTAGGGAGGTGCCGGGTGTTAGAAGACGGCAGCATTTGCAGCGTGGGTGGTTGCATGGTAAGGTCAGAGGATGGAGAAATGTCTCGCAAGTTCGGCGGGCGTTTAAACGAAACGCTACCAATCCTAACAATCTGATTTTCTTTCTGTCCGCTTCACCTTTGCCATCCTTCTCCACACACACATTTGAAAAACCTACAATCTACGTCCATGAACCTTTTTTAACGAACATGTTACCGTGCCGTGCAGAACCCCGCTTCATATGAATGTTTTAACAAGTTTACTCGGCACGTGAGCGATTTGTGTAGTTTCCCGTCTGCTATTCCTCAAATCTAATCTCAGTTTCTGCAATGCATTCATTAATCCTCCCCATTTCATTCTATCAAACGCATCCTCGAAATATGCCAATCAACCCGTTCTCTTAACCCTCCTGTCACCCGCCTCCATCGACCATAGACCTAAAACCGCCCCGGTTTTCAGACAGAATGTAAAATTCTTCCCGCTTCCTCCGTACCAATTTCCGCTCCCGCCACTCCCCCGCATGACGGCGAGGGGGAGTGGGGAGTGTTTAGTGGTTGAGAATGTTGTATTAACGAATAGAATTTCGGCTTAGTAGGCTTAATGGGACCCTGTATGAGCCATCTCACATGTTCATGCTCGCACTTAAATGTCAGTGGTAGATTTTGGAGAGGATTACCAGGACCTAATATGTAAACAATTATCAAATATTCAAAGTATATATGGGGATAGGATAATTATCAGGGGCTATGTCTATGTTGCTTCTACTTCTTTGAAGAATAAATATCGAATGATATACCGTTTTTAACATTATGGACGCTAAACACTACAAGTCTGTATTCATCGTAAAATTCGTTTCAGGTGAATGACATCAGGTCTTTAGTCGCAGAGCTACTAGTGAGCGAGGTTGACGAGGAAGTAAAAAAGAGGTGCGACGTTCTCATTTGCCCCTCTTTTCCCAAGCCCAAAATGTATTCATTGCCAATAACAGCATACCAATTTTCATTTCAGTTAATCATGTGGCAATAGCAGTAGCTGCACGAGGATTTGAGAGTCAGAGTCGGGGGATTATTCTCTTTAGACATGCAGTTCCTCCGAACGGTGAGTAGCCATTACAAAACTTCCATCGCCAAATAACCCAAAGATAATCTTCCAATTTTCTAATAAGTTTCCACTCTTGCTCCTGTACGTGAATACTAACTCCTAATTATGACTTGGATGGCAACGCCATCGGGTTATCGATGCCACTAAATATGAGGCATATTTGAACAGTAAGAGCCGTTGCCTTATATATAAATATTGGAGGGGCCGAACAAAGTTCTACTCATACAGCAGTCACGGAGCCACTGAAATAATTGTTTTGATTCAGTACCCGTTTTCTAATCGGTGAAGGGAGAGAACAACGTCCGCGAAAGTTGTTGCTCCCACCAGTTGCGAAGTGCGTGCTGTAATTCAATATTGTGTGCAAAGCGGTCATCAGCTGAAAAAATTCATAGGGAGTTGCATCTCGCAAATGGAGCCACAGTAATAAGAGAAGAAAAGTTTAAACAATTGTGTCGAGACTTTAAAATTTGCCGCAATAATGGCCATGATTAAGAGCGGAGTGGCAGGCCCAGTATTCAGACCGATGAAATCGTTTAAAGAGTGGATCAAGAACTGCGAACTGATCGACTGATAAATTTCCTCTCTTTGGACACGACACATTTTATACGATTGTTACGGAAAAGCTCGGATATCACAAATTGCATGCATGGTGGATACCGAAATTACTTATCGACCAACAAACAGAGCGAAGAATACTGAGTGGCAAGCGATTTTGAATCGCTATCGGTAACACAAAGATGACTTGACATTGTACCTGGTGACCACTTCCTCTTCTTGTACTTGAAACTGTAGCTTGGTGGACAACGGTTCTAAGCCGACGTGAAACTCAAGACCGCCCTTGTCAACTAGTTCAAATCCCAGGCGGCGAACTTCTAAGATGATGAATTAAAGAGCCTGGTGCAGCGATATGAAAATTGCTTGGAAGGGAGCGGCGATTATGTAAAAAGGTGAAGTAAGTTCGTGAGAAACTGAAATCCTCAGTTAAACCTTTTATGACGGATATATTTTTAAATGACCAAAGAGCCCTTCCTCTTCGGATATGTTTCGTATAAACAATTGAATTTATTCCGGAATTCAAGTTATTATACTCTGGAAGATATTAATGCTTCCTTTCACAAATGTTTCTAAAATGATGGTGCAAAAAAACCATTAATCTCGAAGGCAAATAACATCTAATATGACTTTTTTTATCCCTTTACAGGTTATTGGGGGAGTTGTTACACATGTTTTGGTTCTGGTTCAGTCTCGAAGAAGCATTAACACGAATCTGATTTTTTTTAATAGTAATAATTTTTTAAATATTCGAGCTCGCAGCTGATGGTTTTTCGCTGGCACAAGATGTCCCGGGAGTACAGAGAGGAAGTTCACGATGAGAAATATTGATAATGAGAGGAGGTTATCAATGCCCTGGGGATCCACCAACAACACAGTGTGATGGAAATGTGCAAAAAGTGAGACACATGCTCGATTCTGTTTGATCGCCAAGGGTCAGGTATTAGCAGAAGAGTACCTTTAATTCAGAAAAACCACAGTGCATTGCATTCTTACAGAAGATGTAGCCATGAGAATGGTGTGCCAAGAACGTCCCCAAGGTGCTGTCAGAAGACTGCTTGTGTGGCAATCTTGCCTTGGACCTCTTGGACCTCGATGTATCATCGTGGTGCAAAATCCGACCTATTGCTTTGAAATGTGGCCTCTAGCCATAGACATGTCCCTGGTGAATTATCAGCACATCCCAAAGGTGTGCTTTTTATGCATTTACCGTTGTGTGTGCTGATACGTCATGATGGTACACCATTTCCTGAACATCGTAAAATATGTCTATTGGGTCTATTGTAGTGTCGGGTGGTGTCAGATCGTGTTTCGTCAGGAAAATTATGGATAAGAATCGTAGTATATGCTGCGTCCATCGAATATCTACCTATAACCGGACACTATCTAATAATTTGTAAGCTATTTTTGTAATTTTCAAGTGTTTTGAGTGTTAAAAGGTAAGCAATTGCGTGCATTTTCCGAAACAGAAAGCTGGATTCCGACACTCCGGTGCGTTTATTTTGATCGACTTTCATGCGTTCGCTTGGAATTTTATGTCGTAGAATGTGGTTGTTTTATCACTCTTTGCGGCGTAATAACATTTACAGTGCTTTTTCCCGTGATTTTTCCTAAGCAAGCTTTCTGCACTGATGAAATCACAAGATTGTTACATGGGAAGAGGAGTGTTTGAGGTGATTGCCGGGCGAGACACCTATGAAAATGTGAAAAAGTTTCCTGTCATGGGAAAAAAGGCGCTAAAATAGTTCTGCATCCTCGCGAAAAGTGACCTAATAAGACGGTTGATAAAAAAATAAACGTCGAATCTGAGCCGTTTGCCATGAACAAGAACAGCCAATGTACGATCTGCCGATCAAAAATGTGATCCGCTTCGTAAAATGTAATAGTCTAGCTTCGGATTGGAAATTTAGGAAATCATCCCCACCGACATTGCTTCTGATCAAAGAAGAACGAAAGTAACAGGACATTAGTTGAAGGCTGAAACAGAGAGCATGAATGTTGCGAATTACGGTAATGAATAATTTGCTCAGTGTCCTTTAACAATTTAAATGTTAATTTTTTATACTATTAAACTATTACACTTTTTAAAAATCTCATACAGAAGCTCAAATAAAAAGGCTTAGAGAATAATTAATCAAATCGTGACTTTTACCAAGTGTGGAATATTAATTTCGTATGCGAGGTGCGTCCGAAAAGTATCCGGCCTGAGTTTTTTTGTTTTCATTTTTTTTATTGTGAGGGTGTTGTGCTCTACGATTTGCTCCAAGAGGTCGGACGATCAACAAATAATATTACACTGATTTTCCGAAAAGATTTCGTGATGCCGTGAGAAGAAAATGACCGCGTCTCTGGTCAATCGGTG
Organism: Hetaerina americana; assembly: GCF_022747635.1. Lineage (NCBI taxonomy): Eukaryota > Metazoa > Arthropoda > Insecta > Odonata > Calopterygidae > Hetaerina > Hetaerina americana. The sequence continues at coordinate 156,200 of NW_027286947.1, read as the reverse complement.
ACTGGATTTTTGACCACGATAACGCGCCGGCGCATACATCGAACCTTGTGCATACTAAATTATAAAAACCCTCAGTATTTTACCAATAATTTCAATAGCCTTGATAGAATGCATAAACTTAATGCCAGAGGTAATAATAAACTCGTTATCCCTCACCACAGAACAGCTACTTACAATCAGTCATTTGCAGTCACAGCAAGTCATCATTGGAATGAGCTATCATCCGTCATAATTAATGTACCATCTCTCCCGTCATTGAAGCGGGCACTTCATTAATCACTAATTTCCCACCTAATCAAACAGTGAAAATAGAGCTGCAAATAGACCTCGAGATCCTTCCTTTTTCTTTCGCAGGGGCATCATACTTTATATTGGCGATTGTAAATATATAGCCAGGAATATATTTTTACAAGTATTGTTTGAATTTGTAGACATGTGCATACATAGTATTTGTAAGTATTGTATGTGTTTATGTTGTATATTTTGTGCTATTGATTAACTAGGCAACTAATGTATTGCGTTACTGTTTGTTAGCCCTATTATATGTATTAATTTTATTGCTCCTTATGTATAATTTGTGTAATATATCGGTAAGTTTAACATTTTAAATGTGTGACGAGGGTTTAGGTGGTAGAAGAGACTCCATAGTCTCAATCTCGCCCCCAAATAAAGGCGACTAGTTATCTATCTATACCAATTCTTTCTTTTCAAAATATCGTCAAAAGATTAGTTTTTGTATGAATCCTCACACTGTATTGAGCAATTTTCGAAAAGCTTTGAATTTCATATTCATGTATTCATGAAAGATAGTTATTCACTTTTGCTTTAATTATTTCTTGGATTGACTGGGATTTGATGCACTGATTTTGGTGAAGGGAAACGACGCTGTACATTTATAACAGCAGCAACAAAGGCAGTGGCGTGAGAGACACATTCTCAAATGAACATCTTTTAGATTCCTTTATTTATTTGTATGTATTTGGTGTTCATCACTTTCTTTTAACTACTTACATATCCAAACGGCTGCCCCCTCGGGTAGGCGACTCAATAAAACGAAATATCTTTGCCATTGGTTCGCGTGTAATTGCACACAGCAATGCTTATATTGCTCCACTTCTTTGTGCATCCGAATGATATTTTTTTAAATCCACGGACAAGGTTCGCTTTACTCATTCCGCAATACTCACTATTTATGCGAATCGTATCAAATGTGTGGGTTTATATTCCTATTGCTACTATTATTTATTACTGCGCCGTCATATTCCAAAGTTGCCATGTCGAATGCTAATTTGTTCTGCAACATATTTTTTTTGGCAAGGTTATGGTGACGATTGCATTTTTTCGGCTAAAGTCAAATGACGTTGATATCTTGTGGAATATTATTAATGGTACCACAGTAGATAGACGTTAGAATTGGAGAGAAGGAAGACAGTAATTAAGGGGCGCTTAGACTTACACCGGTTTGCCGGAAGAATAACTCCGGTTAAATTGTTTAAGCGCCTCAAGTTACTTCATTGCTCTAAAAAAATTCGCCTGATGGTCACTCGGTGTGATAGGCATGTCGTGTAAGAACATGGATTTCCAACATATAGTAATTTATCATGGTTTTCGTAATTGAAAATAATTTTTCGTTAATCTGCGGATGTATTGAAAAATGGAGTTGTAACCATTCTGCATAGTTTAGTGCGCTGCCACAACTGGGCTCGTCATCGGGTCGTTTTTCGTCTGACAAGTCATTCAATACGACAGCGGAAAGGAATCTGGGGAACTTTTAGTATTTCATGTTTTCCTTAATTTCACACATTCAATGAAATCATGATTAAATCTGCGTACAATTGGAAATCTAAGAGGACGATCTGAAAGATTCCCTGATGATGGTAATTACAATTCACATTTTCAAAACTCTTGTATTCTTAACATAAGTGCCTTTAATATTAATTTACCTTTGTCATTTTGCCATTAACCATTATCCGCAGTGTTCTTCCCGACTTTTGTAAAGTTGTCGTCTGCAGCCGCAATCTCTTCTTGATTGGAAGATTAATTTCGAAGAAGGAGGATACTTTTCGGAAGAGATGGTAGCCTGAGGGAGCCAAATCCGGGGAATATGATGAATGTTCCAGCACTTCATAATGGAAGTCCTCAATTTTCCCATCGCCAAGACACTTTTATGGGCATGTCCATAGGAAAGGACTTGGAAACTATTTAGAGAAAACCCGTTGGATATATTAGAAATGGCCGCGACAATAGTGTGTTAGGGGCATATTGAAAAGATTAGGTTTGATTAAGAGGAAAAGGCAATGCTTAGAATTTTAGAAAGGTAAATAGCATCTGAGTGTTACCCCAAAGGAATTATTATTGGTGCATATAATAATAATGTGAAATTCAAGTATAGTTCTAGTTATCGGGGTAGACGACCGGCAGCTGAGGTCATTTTCACTATTAGGGATGGATGGGAAAGGAGTGGAAAGAAACCCGGCGTCGGCATTAGGGTGTCCAAAATTAACCGCTCCATCCGAAGGAAGCCGTACTAACTTAAACTCTTCACAAAGCACCTCAATAGGGATCGGGGTACCACTGAAAAAATTTGCCATTTCCAAAAATCGCACCCGGGCCCTCTGGGTAGGAAACCATTACATTAGCCACCGCATCATCCCGATATTAACGAGAACGTTTGGTCTTTAGACGTTCGAGCCACCACGCTCAGATTTATTGGGGAAAGAAAGGAGGGAATGGGCAGAGGGAAGGCGGTTGAAAGTGCAAGAAGATGGAGGGGACTAGGGAGGGATGGGGCTATGGCTGGCCCAAATCTAAATGATCTGGATTCTATTAATTATGATTTATTTTACTATTTTAATCAGCAAAGCAGAGAAAATAAAATATCTCCCCACTTAATTTCAATCCCGTCTCAAACACTTCTCATTTGCCGCTTCCATAATTTTTTTGAAGTGCAAGTGAAATGCCAATAGGCCGATGAGTGGCAAAACAGACTTATCCCTTGCGTTTTACTGCCCAAACAGATTAAAATTCTGAATTTCTATACCCTTGTTATCTTTCGATTTATTTGCCTATCCTTCAAAATTTTATTAAATGCTCAAGTACCTTCTTTTAAGTACTTTGCTCACTCCACTTGAGTAAATCACATTTTTGAAATCCACCATGCAAATTCAGAAGTGTGTTTTGTGTTCCTTCACATGTTAATCCTGGATACAGGGTCGCCCCCACGTACAATGCGTCCAACCAATGCAAGACGGTTCTGTTGAAAGAACTTCTTTCTCATCGGTCTCCAAGTCTCCGAGGATTGGTATTGCATAGGTCACTGACTTTAAGCCACACATAAAGGAGAGTGCAAGGTCCGCCCTAGTTAAAAGTAGCAAATATCATAGGAATATCCTCTAACACTATTTGAACTCTCTTGAGCCTTGGTATTCGGAAGTTTTTGATCATCTAAGGATGTTAAGAAAATGCTCATTAAAACTTTGATACGTTGAGTGGCCATGTACGACGCGGAAGACTGGTCAATGAAGCAGGATCAAATAAACGAAAAGTGCTGGACATAGTGGGCAAGGAGAAAGTAATGTTGAAGGAAACCCGTTGGAGGCAGGAAAGATGGATTAAGTATTATTATTTCGCTTGGGGTGTTGTAGAATGTGATAGAGGGAAGAACGTTGGACTAAAGAAGAAGGAGAAGGGATAGGCATGTTGGACGGAATGAAGGGAGGAAGTTAGCATGTGGAATTGAAGTATGACTTATTGCAGGACCCGATCTAATGCTGTTTATTGGTTAGGAGAGGGACGAATTGTATTGTTGTACAATTGCTTATGCAGAGTTCATCTAAAATCTACCTTAATCGTTAAAACCCCAACAACAATATGCCTTATCATATATATATATTTTATCCACTCCCCGGACTACAACCTTGACGTGGTGGAAGGGCTTGTGCGTTCCGATGACCCGTAGAGCTGTGCTGGCTGGAGTAATAATAATTGCTCCTGGTAGGGTCACCCATGCCAGATAGGTCGAAGGTTAGGAGCCAGACGAAAGGTCGTCCACGTCTGTTCCTGAGTGAGGTGGCTGCTATGGGGTCAGACCCCAGTGGGGTGGCCAATAAGTGATGGTGTCACGTTACAAACACTATTGAGGAAGGCAACGGGAAACCACCTCAATTATCATTCCCAAGATTAACATGATGGACTATACAGAGATTTTGAGTCCGGGCAACTACGGGGCTCGGCCCAATCGGCCCTGGTGTTGCCCGGCAGCGGGGGAAGCAAGGCTTCCGCGGTCATTATCCCACGAAACCCTTGCAAGGGAAAACCAGCAGCAGCAGGGCAGAAGACGAAGGAGAAGAAGATAGCATTAGTTAGAATAGGAAGGTGGAATGTTAGGACAATGATGAGGCCAGGGACATTGGAGAATGTTAAGCGAGAGATGGAAAGGGGAAATATAGATATTTTAGGTCTATGCGAGGTGCGATGGAAGGATAGTGGGGATTACTGGAGTGATCAGCGAAGAATAATATACAGCGGTGGGGACGAGAGCAAACGAGGAGTTGCCATTGTATTAAATGAAGAGGTAGGAAGAAGCGTAGTAAACATAGGGCAGGTAACGGATAGATTATTACCAGTAGAGATCACAGCAGAACCGACGATTTGTTGGGAGAAACGTATTCCGCCTTGATTTGAATAATATTGTCTATCACATTTTATGATTCAAAGTTTGCGGATCATCGCGACATTATATGCCTCGCAGAGACGTTAGACGCGGTCTTCATCGCTTGAAGAGTAATTTCAGCAGGCTGATCACGGCGCAGCGCGGCAAGCCTCACGGTAGGTCCACGAATGCAACCATGTGCATGGAAAAAATTACTGCCAGAATTATTTCATTCCACATAAATCTTCGACACAGCTCCCTTGTACGTCCACCCACAGCCTTCAGCGGGTTATCCACGCCGGATACGCTTTCCTCAAGGTGGCGCCCAGAATGCTGCTAAGATCCCTCGTGAAGGCCTGTTGCAACGCATCCGCCAAGCCATGAGTACGTCTTATGATCACGGGTTTCAGGGGAGGTTTGACTGACGGATTCAGCACTCTGGCGGTTGCAACGCCTGGGCTGTAGCATGGGTGTGGACGAACCACGTGCGAGTTGCCTCGCACATGGATCGTCCAAAAATTCAACACCACACCTGAGGGTGCGGTGTTGAATTTTTTTATGATAACCGAAGGAATTCCTACACTAAGTCAATTCAATATGACGAAACTGTCTCGTTTGACATAGCTTACTTGGCATCGGAGTTTGCGATGATTGAGTCCTTCGTGCGCGATGGCCCGAAGTTTTTTCCTTTAAAAATGGGAAAAACAGGTTTACTGAAGCGGAGAGTATATTGAAACGCGATAAAAATGACTAAAATTACGGTTTTCGAGACTTTAGCTGCTCTAACCCTATATTTGTGGATGTGATTTCGGACTGGATGGAGCCTACGACCATGATCAAACGACGGGGTCCTTCAATGAAGCTGTTTACGAAACCTTTAACGCAAGCTATTTATTAGGTTCAAACTTTAATTCATAACGTGAGTATATACCATGTTCACATATACAATACCCACCAAAGAGAGAATGGGACGAGAATTATTTGAATGGCTAACTGAGGAGAGCCTTACGTTTCCTTTTCAATATTTGTCGAATCGTCGGACGGAGTGAGGGGCAACTTAGGCCAGGAAGAGATATAAGAAAGTTTATCGCCCCATAGGACGCCCAGCCAACACATTATCCACGGGGCGAGCCCTGCATTTTCCCCGGCCCTCCACCGTTCCTTCGTACGCCGAACGTATTCAAACTACGCCAAGAGAACCGCACACTCAAAAACTCGCAGTGTGCGTGATTCTATGCTTTTACTGCAAGGTTGCCATTAAACGCGAGGGTGTTCTTACTTTACTGCCACGGAGAAAACTGGCGGCATAGAATTTTCTCCGAGTCACCCAGAATTCGACTGAATGCGGAAAAGCGAGTTACTTCTCGTTTCGGTAAATGAGACGCTCGGCCGTGATTCCATCACCACGTACCTTTGTGATTCAATGAGGACCCTACCACTGCACACTACCCTTCACTCTTCCCCGCCCCGTTACACCAAGTCCGCTCTCTTTTCTGCAAGTAGGCTTTGTACCTTTTAACAGACTCCTGTGGCCTCTGCCCTCTTCGACACCAAATGTCTGCCCCTAGCTCGAGGCTCCCTCACCCCCTCCCAGTATCATCGCTATATAAGCCTCGCATTGCAAATGTCATGAGTTTTTCGGTTCGGGGTTTTGCTGGGTGATATGCGTGTTGGAGATGACTGTATTCCTGCCGGAGATGAAGACGATCGCCGGAGGAGAGTGCGGATGCCGCGTCTGCCGTAAGTTATTTCCGTGTTTCCGCATGTTGATACTTAATCAGTGAATAATTTTGTGGACATTAGTATAAGTAGATGAGATCTAATGACTAAAGCCGTTTTGGTTTGTTTCTTGACATGCAGGCGACATCATTGCTCTGCGCGTTCTTGAAGCTTTCTTTTAAGATATTCGCCATCATATGTGATAACGGGTTGTGATTGATATGGAATCCTGGGAATAGAATGTTAGCATGTATTTTGAATATTTTAATACATTTATCAGTATATTCCATTTGATTAAGAAGCCTTGCTTATTTTTTCCATTGCAGGGGCAGTTTACTGGAGCAGATTCCCTGTTGATTCATTCCCTCGTCCCTGCTCCCTTCAAGTCAACGGAACAGATTTCCTTATGGTTGAGTTCTTGCTAGGTTTCTATCATCCCTTTGGTCCTCATCAATTCTCCATTTTACTTCATCACACGTTGTTTCTAATAAATCACTCGGACTTGTTCAGATCTAACCGTGATTTCTTCTCCATATATCAACATTTACCATTTCTGACGTAAAAGGAAAGAAGTTTTTATTTTTTAGCCCCCGAAGTTTCAGTAGTACAACTTGACTTTATCTCGTCAAAATTGCATTGCCCAGACAGATACTAGAGCCTTAAAAAATGGTTCTTAAATGCTCGGTAGGTAAGCGAAACAGGAATGCAATCGAAATTCCCCCTTTCCGAACGGCTTCTGCTTTCGGCGGTAGCCCCATCGAACTTCAAATCATCACATTCCTCTCTGCATACTCTGGTGGTTTCCCGGCAACGCTCTTAAACTCTTAAACCCCCGTTTGAATTACTTCAGAGTACACTATTTTGTGTCCCTTCCATATTCAGCAACTTCGTTATTCCACATTGCATTCCTCCATTCCAAAATTCCCATTACATCCCAAGAGAGCATTGTACTCCAACCAAATTTTCGGGGAAGATTTTTTCCTCCCTTCCTAATTTTTCACTACTCCTTCAAGCAAACAACTTTTAACAAGCATACACCTATCCCGAGCCATTCTCAGTACCATGGTGCATTTCTGCGCTTTCATATTATAATTGGGCTGGGCTTCCATAAAAGTTCTTTCTCCTTAGCCTAATAGTAGACAAATAATTGCTCGTGTCAATGTGAACACATAATTTCTCGGAATTGCACTGAAAGACCTCTTTCCTTTAAATACCCATGGTACAGCAACTTATTTTAAGCCCCACATGTTTTTCAAACATTTCCACTCATGCCCACGCAATCTTCCAATTAAATATTGCTACGCACTAAGAGGTCGAGGTGTCCTGCTTTTATTTTCAGATTGCTCCACTAATCACAGAATCCTCCCAACATACATTTCTGAAGTAGGAGCGCCCCCATCAAAGTGATTCGCCGCAGTGTGGCTGGTGTTGGTGCAGTTAGTGTGTGCGGTGGCATTAAGTGCATGGTCATTTGTGTGTGTGTGTTAAGTGCTGTGCGTTAACGGCGGGGGACCGCCGATGGAAACCAGAGCTATTCCGCCGGTGGACCATGCAGCTGATCAAGGTAGGGAAACGACTCCTTTTCCAGGGAAATAGGGTGTAGTGCGCAGGAGTCCCCTTGGATTGAGACAAGGCCTCCAACTCGCGGTAGGGCCCTCCGATGGGGCTTTAAAGGCATATAGGACACTTAGAGAACTGGGGGGGAAATTAAGGTGACTCTTAGGCGATTGAACTAGGTAGGACACTTAGAGAAACCAAGGAACATTTATGGCAATTAAGGAAAATTAAGGTAATATTTTAGACAAATCTTATGGAAAACCTTATGGCACTTCATCTACCTATTCCTTTATGTACTATCCAGTAATGATTTTTGTTACCATTTTATGTAAGTTATTTTAAATGTTTTTGTAAAAAATGTGATAAAACGATGTTAACTCACCTAGTGTGCAATAACACCGTGAGAAAGAAAGAATTACTGTAACGTTCTGGAGGAACAATAAAAAAGCCATCATCCCCTCATTCAATGCTTTGTTCTTTGCACCTCCATTCTTTTCTCTCTCTCTCTCTCTTCCATCTCGAATCATTCTTGTTCATGCTCTTTCCTCTGAACTTTCCGAAGGCAGCGCTCGCCTGGTTTAAAGGCGTCGCTGTAACATGGTACAGTAGGACGTCGCTCTCTGCAGGTCCGTAGGGCACTGCAGGAGCGGCGTGATGGGCCGGCCATCTGCCTTCGTCTCATTTTAATCACGAAGGCCGAAAAATGGGTCCCAACGAGCTGTGCATGATACCTCCTTGGGTCAGCAACAGGAAACTCATGCAATCACTCTTCCCCCCCCCTTTCTCATTCTCTCCTTCACCTCTGTATATCCAAACCGAAGTAGTGCAAAGTACCCGTGGGTTCACTTAAAAACTTAAGGCATTTCCTTTGCAACGACCGTGATGTACGGCAAACGTTTTAGGGTTCTAATGATAGGGGAGAATTTTTTTTCCTCTTTAAATATAACTGGAATTTTGGCATGAGATATTCCTCTAATTTAAATGTTGTTAGTTTTTCCAAATAGGAAACCAGTTTCCACTCGTATGGTTAATTATTCGAGGCCACACGATGGCAAGGGTACTCAAAATACTTCACGCAAAATTTTGAAGCTTTCGTTCAAAGCACTTAGATGTTCCAATTGCACGCCATGATTTTTATGCCAAACGTCTGTGTAGGCAATACGTACGATTTGCCCTCGGATCACCAACTGTAAGGGTCGGGTTATCTGATTTTTTCCCAATCGGTCCTAAGCCGAACGCGTAAGCCAGGTTTGCATATTGCTCCTTGACATACGTCCAATCCGATTCCAAATCCTCTTTGCTGTGACAATAGAGCTTTAATTTTTTGAAATTGTGTGCGAAAAGACCGGAGACAGATTGCTAGGGCTAATAACGTCGGGAAGTTTTCCGTAAGTTAATCATTTGCAATATTAAGAGTAGCCCCCCTTTTTGAAAAAAACCCTTGGAAACCCGGCAGCCGCCAATATTTGGAAGCGAATCTTCCTGGCAAAATATTTGATAACACAGAACCGGAGTTGTGTTAAAGGTGCCAGTCTCACTATCTCATGTCACCCTCAATTACGCTTTTCTATGCCATTAGAAAATTCAAAACGATAATTTTGTGAAGGCTACAGTAAAATTACAAAAGTGTGATTTCATGGGAACAGAGTATTCTAGACCCGTGGCATTGAGCTATTGTGCTCAGCGAGATAAGTGTCCCATTGTTTTAATTTTACTGCTCGTCGAAAGGTTTCCAGGGAAGAAATTGTTTGTATTAAGGCGTATGCATTGAAATGCAACACTGCACATCATAACTGCAGTGATTAGAAAATGATATCCACTGCTCATGAAGCTTGTAAATCAAACTGCAACACTGTAATCTTCTCTAAACATTAGAATTCAAATTGTTTTATCAAATGCTTTCCGGATTGCTTTCCTTTTGTGCTTTTTTATTTCTTCTGGGTATTTTTTCTTCTTGGCATTATTTATTATTAGAGACTTCAACTAGCATGTCAGGTTCAGCTAAATTAGTTGACTATATTTTTTGCAATTCATGGCATCCACAAGAGAGACAGTTGGCACTGTGGTTGATGATTAGAAAAACAGAAATCGGAGGTAGGCCGGTGATAATACTCCTGGGAGTAAAAGAGCTCCTAAATTTATCTTCTTGCCGCTGGCCTAAAGTAAATGTAATTCAAATAATTAAGGAAGTGAAGCCTCTTCTGAGGGTGGTAATCCTTGATCAAGATAAATCTCTCGTATTAGGGTTGGCAGCAGAACTTTCTATATCAAATTTTAAGAATTATTGGACCAAATTGTCAAGAGGCTTTCAGTTGGCAATTGATCAGACCTCATAAGGAGATATAAATTTCTTAAGGCTTATCTTTCAACAAAAAGAATTGGAAGATCCATTTGCACGGTAAAGGCAAAAAGGAAATGGTGATGACAGACGTTAGTTATTGCTTCTGCTCATAAACTCATCCCACTAATTGTTTACACACACTTTCATACTTTTTTTAAAAATATTGTTTCATTTTTACCCTAATTTTAGCATTACTCATAGTATAGTTTATTTTGTCATCTTTTATTAATCACTAGGTACCTTTGAAACGAGTATAAAATTGTTTATATGGCTGAGTTAAAGTCAAATGAGATTTCATTGAAAGGACAGCCTGCCTTCCCTTTGTCCTTGATATTTTGAAGTTATGTATAAATTATAATGCTAGTGAAGGAGGGGTCCTCGGCTGCTATGCAGGATACTGGCAACATAACCGATCTGATGCAGTTTGTCTCCAATCTGGAAACACCTTAATTTATTGTGCTAGAAAGCCTTTTTGGATAACTCTGCATTGAGAAAATAGTTTCTGAAATGGGGTCGACAGACATATGACCAAAAATCAGAATCAAATATATCCATTGGCATCTCATTAATGCTCAAAACTTTCCAATGTGTGTACATTCTGTGAACATAACAATTGAATTGTAATATTCATCACTTTTTGACCTGCATAAGATGTATTATTAACATAGCTAAATAAAGACTATTATTAATAATAAATTTTATTTTAAACCTTCCCTTAAATCCTTGATTATTTTAAAGGGTATTTGGTGTAACGTCACCGCTTAAAGTTCGGTACCGCAGCAGTAAATTAACATAAATCAGAGAATAGCCTGTGGGGGTATTTTCATAAATTTGCATCATATTTTCATTTGTTCAGATGATTGTTTCACAGACCTGGGTCAGCTTTGCTACTTTTTCATCCATGGGGAAGCATTTTATTTTCACAATTGCTTCTTGTAGCAATTGGCCATCATTGTGGGTAAGAGAAAATGGCCACAGTGGGTTGCCGCCACTTACAACTTGGAAAGAAAATTATCCATTTTCCTTAAGGGCATTCTAGGTCACAGTTATAAGTGGCAACTAAAATCAAACATTAGTATTTGACGAATTGGCATGGATTGAATTATCCTTATCATTGTTTTTAATCTAAAAGATTGAATCAATACCGCAGATGCAATGATACTGGATATTTTGTCAATTGTTTTTAAACTCAACGATCTATTGGGGCAATCCTTGGATTGCCCATCAAAATATGCAGATTCAAGTAGCAGTTCATGTCATCTCCCCATTTTGTACAGCAGTTAGCTGAAATGGTAAGTAATATGCATTCTCAAAAGGCATAACTCTACAGCACTTGGACAAATATGATTTTGTTTTAAAAAGATTTCTCCTTTTATTTACTAAAATTCTCCTGAATTGACACAAGAAATGACAAATGATTTGTTCTCTAATTTTATTGTTTTGGAAAAAATAGTCCTAGGTAACACCTTCAATAGTTGTACTGAATAGGATATTTTAGGGACTGAACATGTTTTGGGGAGGAAAATGAGGGATCAAAGATGGAGAGAAAATTCTAAGGAGCTAATAAAACATGTCAATTAACCTGCCTCATCAAATTCCAGTTGGCTATTTCTATGCATCGTATGCAAAATGAATTGTTTAATACCATCTTATAAAAAAATTTGGAGAATATCTTGGTATGTATGAAAGAGGTCACATATATTGTAATGCTGCCACTGTGTCAGCATTGGGAATGTAAGGGAGATTGTGGATATCCAGGGTTGTCATTGGCTTCAATAAACAGCACCCTTCTATTTGTGAAAATGTATTTTTGATTTCTTATAAATCGGTAAAGAAAGTGTCCAAAAATACATAAATATACCAAGGGCATTACCTACTGCCTTTTATTTTGGGCAGTGAATGTTGGAAATTTTGTAACAGTGATGGGTTGAGCATGGGTGTATCACACCAGAGATTTCAACTAATTTTCCCACTCATTTTAAAACACAGGCTTAGATGATCAGGTTTCCGATAAATTTCCAGGTCAGTCAATATTGGGACAGAATGAACTTCATATTTAAAAAAAATAGTTATACATAGAACACTTAATATATATGAAACGGGGTTTGTCTTTCAATATTTAATTACATGTATGCCCATATTTAGGGAAATGACATTTGAAAACTGATACATATTCTCAGTGAAACTATTGGACAATCTCTCAGTTGAGGCAGTATCATTTTGGATGATAATAACATTCAAATGAATCTCAGTATTATGGGTTCTTAACAAACAAACATTTTAGGTTGCTCACAAAACACATCATTTCAAACAATTGTGGAATGTTCCTAGTGTACATGAGATATGGTGGGCAACACTCTGGCCCAAAATTTCTGCTGAAAAAGTGTAAATGACTTAGTTGAATGATAATGCATCAAGTGATGTGCTGATGTTCAGTGATGTGCCTAGATAAGTTTATCCTGATGATTATTTTTATCTTCATACGGTCAACCAAAGGGCTCACACAAAGAGTATGATGATGATATATTATCCCCAAAGAGATGAATAAGGGTGAGCGGCCGCATTATATTAATCTGTATGTACTCAATTTAACTAGCTGTACAAAGTAATTCTATGCTCATGAGTTAGTATAAATTCCAGGGCCCTCAGATATTGACAATGGTTCACTTTTCATTCATGTTCCAGGAAAACTTGGCTAGATCTCGTAAACTAGTAAAATTATTCATACTGAAAGTCATGGAGTGCAATTAATGGTACTTCCTGTAATCACTGTATAAGGAAACATTGTCCTCATGAGCTGTTATTGAATCCCAGGCCTCCAATTATGAAGCTGTTACAGTTTTAAATCGATTCCACAAAATACAAGACTATATTTCCTATTCCAAAACATTTATCCCACCACATAGTTATATAGTAAGTAAACTGATACCGATTCCATCATCTACATAAATATACCCTTTTCATATGAGCTAGTATAGGATCAATGGGTCCTCTGTTCTGACTTGGTTGACAAGGGGCTAGAAGATGAGGAAATCAAGAAAGCCTTTGTGCATTTGTTCATTTCATAGGTGGCAAACATTAATGCTGAGGGATTGATATTGAGGGTTGATCCAGCATTACAAAAAGTACTCGAAAACAAGTGGAGATTAGACAGAAAAGTGAATCAGGTTTGTGGGAGACAAAAACCATACATAAAAATGCTTTAAAAGTGATTTTTTTATGGTAATAATGGAAATGCCTAACATTAGGCAAAATACAAAACTTGCATGGGCTAAATAGTTATATACAAATGTAATGGCACCTACTAAATAATGAGTACATGCCAACAAGTTTTTAGATTGCTATATCAAAATTTATTACAATCAAACATTGGAAGTTCATGGAAAATTTAAGGAAACTTTATTTTACCTTTCATACATTGTTCAGTTGCTTGGTTAATATCTTCCAAAAATAAAATTATTGCCAAAAATACATTTACTAATAAAATTCAAATAAAATTTTCCAAGCCCCAAATGTACACCCATAATCTAATTTCAACAAACGTGTTTCTTCATTTTAAAAAACCATGTTTGACATGAACACTTAAGCAAGAAGTTTCCAAACATCTTTACTCAAATATTCCGTCCTCTGTTCCATTATTTGGCGTTAAAGCTTCCATGACTAATAATTCTTCATCTTGTGACCATAACAGTTAGGTCATCATAATCACAGTAGTGGGGAGCAGCAGTTTAATCTTGACAAAAGACACCAGAGGAATAAAATTTAATTCAGCTGATGTCATAATTAAATTTTAGTGCAGTCCACTTTATACCCAAAGTATCGAAAAGGATAAAACAGGATTGAGATGGTGCGGTGGCTATCATAATGGCTTCCCATCCAAAGGGTCCGGGTTCCAATCCTGGTGGTTTTGAATATTTTTAGTGGTATCTTGATCCCTGTTTGAGGTACATTGTGGAGTGCACTTGGAGTAAGTATGCTGTCCTTCGCATAGGATTTTAAGTGGTAGACCATTAGGCGCCTTTTGCAAAAAGTAGGCAAATGCCAATGCTGGGTTTCTTTCCACCCTTCATCTTTCCTGTCTATTCCTAAGGGTGCCAATGACCTCGCCTGTCTGTCTCCTCCCCTAAATACTCCTACTACTAGGAATAAAACTGATAAATTATACCATCACAAGGGTTCAAATCTAGATTCAGTGTGTGTGGTGTAAAACCAGGAGAAGCACGGCACTAATCTAATCTCCCATAACAGCGCTCACAAAAAAGCTGTATTAAAATAACTAAATTGATTGCTTCCACACTTCAAAAACAGATTTTTTCCTAACAAGAGAATATACAACCTTATTTTATTTTCCCATGTACCAGAAAAATCACTACATCGCTACCAAATTCTTTACTCCAAAACCTTTTGGGTTCAAAGGGCTTAGCAGCGCATAAAGTATCATTTCAAATTGTTGACGTGGCCCAAAGATGTCTTGTGAAACATGCATTGTTTGTATAAAAAACATAGGAAAAAGTTTATGAAAAGATATGAAAATAGTTCTAAAAGTGCAAAAGGAAAACTCATTATTATAGTTTGCCAATTTCACTGCCTTCCTGATGGGTTCTTAGGGCACCTACCTGCATCATTCATTCCCCATAATTAACGGCAGTGAAAAATGCCCTCAACCCAACTTGAAAAGGTGTAACAATGAATGGAGGTTATACCACAGAACAGTTTGCCATCCAATCTGAGTATAGGCTGAGGGTGAACTGGTAGGTTGCTACCAAGAATTCACGACTTTTAACTATCGAGTATATTCCAGAATGTAATGAATCAGTTTTCACGGAGTGCTTTGAGATTGTCCCCAAGTATTTGTTCGATAGGCACTTGAAAAACTCGCTTAGACATTTTACTCCAATATTAAGAACTCAACACTGAATATTTGTCCAATACTTACATGCTGCATGGATACAAAAGGAGGTTTTACTGAAGGATATAGGGGAAATAATATCAACTGGAAAATTATAATAAGGTAATTTATAATGTGGATTAAATAATTGACTGATTGAACCGTTAAGCAAAATAGTCTCCTGGTTCATCTATCAATGAGTACTTCAAGATGGCATGATTACTCATTTGGCATTTTGTTGAAAAGAAATGTTTCATTAGCGGAAGATCAAGTCAACCAGTTACAAAAGGATCATTAAGTCAAGTGCAAATAGAGGTGAGGCATGCCTAGAAGCTTCTCACAGAGGGATTTGGAGAAAGTTTGATGGAAATCGTTTTGGGAGCCTAATTCCCATGTATTATTCTTTACATAACCTGATATAGAAAGTTCATTCACATGCCAAGACATTCTATCCACATAATCTGCACTCCATAAGGTCATGATAGTTATTCTACATTCTATAGCACTACAAATGTCCACAATCTCCAATGTTTCTTTGCCTGCATCTAAAACCAATAATCCATATTAGTAGCATATATCATTCACACACTCGTAAACACAAACACATTCATGCACACACTTAGCATACAGTCCTTCTATTGCTGAAAATTAATGATCGAACCACAATCATAATCACTTGCCAAACCAACACTGCATCCTTAACTACTACCAATGTTATGTCTAAAAATGTATCATTATGAGCATGAATTACAGTAAAACCTCTTAACTAACACACACTGCATATATAGAATAATAGGCTTGACTTAATTATGGTATGGAAGGGCTCCTATATAAATCATTGCAGTAAAAATATCAAAATTATGTAAAATTTCACATATTCACAGATATTGTAATCATTTTTTCATCTCGTTTTTTACAGACTTTCATTCAAATCACTAGTTTTTGTATGTGTGTTTGTTAGGATAAAGAGCTGCACTGCTAATCCACATTACAGTTCTACAAACATGACCATGGGTTAGCCTCCTATATGGCAGCATCAGGTAGACACATCATGTCAGCAATATATATGAGGGTATTCAAAAGTCCATGCAAAATCAGAAAGAGAGAAAGAGATGTTGCGTAATCAAGTTATTTCCCCGGGAGCGTGGAGCACATGTGCAATAACACCCTGATAAGTGAATTACTCTGTGCTTTATGTTCATCTGATGCAAGTAAGTCGAGTGATTTTCATGTAATGGTTAGAAGAGAATTTTGTGTGTTGATCAAGCATTATTGTCTGAAAAGCAAATTGCTTGAGGAGAATGATGAGAAATGTAATGATCATTTTGGTGTGCCTTTCGTTAGAATGGTTTATACGTGCTTAAAATCTTGCTTAGTGGCTGAAAGAGCACAAGTTACACTGAACATTCTGGATATTATGCTGAGGTCACTTATCTATTAATCATAGATAAAATCCATGGTATCTTGATGGATGATATGAGAGTGAAGGTGCTTGTGATTTCTAATGCTCAAGGCATGTCAATTGACTGGGCACATAGTATTTTCCTGAATATTGAGATATGAGAGAACTATCTGCAAGATGGGAGCTGCGAATGCTCATGGTAGATCAAAATAGGTGACTTGTTTCAAGCTCAGTTTGCAGCTGTTTCAGCAAAATCTACAGAACTTTATACATTGCTAACTGCATCACTGTGGATGAAACATGAACATGATCCAAGTAATGGCATGAAACACTGCCCCTGCAGTAGTCTGTTAAACACTCTTCTTTGGTTCTGGACTGTATAAATTGTCATACCTATGTGAATAAACACCCTCTCCCTCACAGATCCCAAAAACCCTTGGACATATCTTTTCCTGAAAATAGAATAATTTGAATCACTTCAATGAGATAAATCATATTTTTTGTTTAAATGTATTAAAAGGAAAGAATTAAATGTCCAATAATTACACACATTATCAGCACTTTGAATGATATGAGAAGGGGCAAGGGATTCAAAGGACCGGGCTCAGGATAGCATACTGCAAAATGTGTTTCTCAATAAGCAACCAGGAATCTTTTACTGGGTTACTTTATTTTACATTTGAATGTTATGCAGACTCAAGAAAACCACTCACTGCAAGAATTAACTGAAATGAATTTGCTCTATTGTGGCTAGCCTTACTCTACTTATCATTATTGACATTATTCAGGGACGTAAGGGCCCCTAAATTGATAGGTATCCCACTGATCACTGGCCATTCCCTATTCCTCAGTGATCAATTCGTGGAATCTGCTTCTTTTGATGTCTTTAGTGTGTTCTTCTATCTTTATCCTCTTTGCCATTTTATAATGGTGGAATCTTGTTCCTGAGGAAAGAGGGGGTTAATACGAAACGCACATTAACTAAAAAAACAAAATAAATTGTTACCTCTTACACATATGCAATGTTACATACCATAATCCCACCATTACCAAAATATTACCAGTAAAGAGAATCCATTTAATTTTACAACGATGAGCCTTTGAATTTTGGAGGTGTACCTTCAACAACTCCAAAAGATATAATTTTTTAGAATAACTTAATGAGACTTCATCACCAGTTAGGTTTATAATGTATATTTTTGTGAATCTCATTTTTACCTTCTATTATTCATGGGCTGCCATTGCATTCATACCAGATATATTCCTGGAATTTGTTTCTCCACATTTTTCGGTAGCATATTTTATTGCTACCTGATGCTATGCTAGAACCTTGTTCTGTATCATGCCTAGTTAACCAGGTTTCAACATTATATCACGTTGGAAAGGAATACTACACAATGCAGTACATACTCTACCATAGAATTATTATGATTGCTACCTGAGCTCTGGGATTTTACTCATTGCCACAATTTAAGTAGAACTATTACACCTCATACAGAAGTGTCATTGTGTTATCGTCTGGGGAAATTCCCAGGAACACTAATGAATCATCTTCCCCACATCACCAATGGCTTACACGAGCACTTACCTAGGAATCCTCTATAAATAACCTTTAAAATATTGGTGTTACATGCTCTTACTATTCGCACTGCATTAGATATGCACTTGAGGACATAAGATGGTTCAGGGGTTGTGTGTTGTACTGTTGAGGTTTATCGTGCTAACGTGCCCAGGATATGAGCCATGCTCTTACCACTCCATTGCTGTAAACTGATTCCATAAAAAAAGTGTTAAACCAACAACATGAATAACTTCCTGGAGGTAATACATAGGATACACTAATAATACTAGTATGACCATTGAAAACTCAATAATTTAGAAAAAAACAAATTTGATCATTTACTTAATTATACAACAATGGATTAGGACTGTGAATCATCTTCATCTTTTTTTCTATTAGAGAATGAATCAAATCAAAATTTTTTTTTAGAAAACATAATAAATTAAAATAGATAGTTTATTATTTATGAAATTCCTATTTTATATAAGAAAGCCATATTGGGCTATGTAATTTTGCTGATGCTTCAACATTTTGTGCATTAAAATCATAAAATAAAATACATATATTGCCAATATTGGTAATATGCTGCAAAATTCTCCTCCGAATAATTTAAATTTTAAATGGAATTTTGTTACTCCACTTGATATTATATCGACTGTTAAAAATTTTAAAAAATCCAACAGTAAGGATATTTATGGTCTTTCTAACTCCCTAATAAAGGACATTATTGTGCTCATTGCGGAACCATTAGCAATGTTAGTCAATTTATGTTTTGAGACAGGAGATTTTCCAACAGCTCTAAAATATTCCAAAACAGTACCTGTCTATAAGAAAGGTGATAAAGATGATTTAGCTAACTACCGCCCCATTTCCATAGTCCCCGTTTTTGGTAAAATTTTTGAAGCTATTATGAAAGATCAAATATGTAATTTTTTTGAGTTAAATAATCTCTTTTCCAAATCCCAGTACGGCTTTCGATCTGGGAAATCTACAATTTTGGCAGTAGAGTCCATAGTTAATTATGTCATTAATGCATTTGAAGAAAAGGAATCAGTCTCAGTGACACTATGTGATCTTAGTAAGGCCTTCGACTGTGTTAATCATTCAATATTACTAACAAAGCTAGAATATTATGGTATTAAGGGAGTTGCACTGAAATTAATGAAGTCATATTTGGATGATCGCCACCAATTGGTTGAACTTGATGGCTGTCGGTCTGCAGCTCTTAAAGTAAAATGTGGTGTACCGCAGGGCTCTGTGCTTGGCCCAGTACTTTTCATTATCATGATTAATGATTTGCCCTGTAATATGAAACCTAGATCTGTTTTATATGCTGATGACACTACTTTTGTGCAAAAGTGTCAACATCCAGAAGATGCAAAGTTACGATCTAGCGCTACCCAAAAACAGGCTAAGGAATGGTTTGATGTTAATCATTTACAATTAAATACTAACAAAACTCAGCATATTGTGTGCAGTCTTAAATCAAAAACAACTGATATTGAAACTGCTAAAATACTAGGAATTTATATTGATACAAAACTTAATTGGGAGACTCACATCAGTCAGACCTGTAATAAACTTAGTAAAGCTGTTTATATGTTAAGAAAGCTCATCTTTATCATTTCAAATGAGTATCGTTTAACACTTTACCATGCCTTCTTTCAATGTCATTTGAATTATGGTGTTGAGTTATGGGGTCATTCCCCTCATGTTAAACAAATTTTGCTACTGCAAAAGAGAGCTATTCGCTCTCTTGCTAATATACCACCACGTGATTCCTGCAAACCTTTTTTTATTAGGTATAGAATCATGACTGTATTTTGTTTGTATATCTTTAAGGCTCTGATTCATGTGAAAGTTAATCTAGAAACTTACCAATTAAGATCCAACCTCCATAACTATTCCACAAGAGGTAAATCGAATCTAAATACTACTTATTGTAGATTGTCATCAACTTACAACACATTTCACAATATGAACATACGACTGTATAACTATCTGCCTACTCGGTTGAAATCAGATGGTATCCCGAGTTTCAAGAATAAGGTATATACCTGGTTACTTGCTCACCCACTTTACTCATTGGATGAATTCTTTTGTGACAATCTTCATCACATTTAAGAAAGTATGTTTATATGTTAAATAATACTTATATTGACGACATTTAATATGGTTGTACCATTTTTAAAATGAATAAAGTATTATTATTATTATTATTAAATCTTTTGGCAATTGAAAATCTGTTGCAGCAGATAATCCTGAGAATTTCTGACCTTCTTAATGTTTCCAATGAAGTCATCTGCAGCCTTTGGGTAAATCTGACTGCTTAACTATGTCTCATAATGCTGTGGATCTTGGTTCTTCCTTTACAATTCTAGAATCGCCTACTGCTTCCCTTAAATACTTCATTTCCAGCCATTGATGATCTTGGCATCTTCTTATTGAGGTCCACAAATTCTCTTATGCATTCACACAAACTATGCCCCCTCATTAATTTAATTGCAATTCAATTTCGTTTATCCCAATGAGAAAGCATTTAACATTATGGAAGAAACATAACCATTGCATAGATATCCATTGATGCACATATATCCATACTCTTGCTCTTGACGGTAGAGCAAGTCATTGTGTTTTTACTTATTGTATGTGTGTGTTTGATCATGTCTATTGTGTCTTAGATCATGTGAATGCTCACACAACATTGTCACTTTTCAGTGATTTTACTTTTCATTCCTATGGTTATTTTTATTTTCTAATTCCTGTCTTTGTGTGTCTATTTTCCTTTGGGAAATTTTTTTAACATTTAAAAAACATTTAGGTTTCACATTTTTACAGTTCTATAAGTGCAAAAGGAAAAAGCATTTTAGAATTTAGGAGTACAATATTGAATAGCACATAATTGGGGCAGATGATGTTAAGTGCAAGCACTCACAAGATTGGACTAATTTAGCTTTCAGTATAAATAGAGCCTGCTAAAATGAAATAATCTATCAAGCGAGAAAGATTATCAGAAAGACCTTTAAAGGAATCCTGTTGAAGGGGAGAAGAGGATTTAGCAGTTTACTAATTTCACTGCCTCACTAAAGAGTACATAAGGGATCCTACCTGCATCACCCATTCCCTCTTTATAACAGTAGGGAAAAATGCCCTCAACACATCTCGAAAAGGTGCAGCTCTGAACACACGTACAACAGAACAGTGGAATACTGTCCAATCAGAGTATGGGCTGAGGGTAATATGGTAGACTGCTGCCAAGAATTCATTACTTATTTCCTCTGAGTACTTTCATCAAGTTTTGAAATGCTTTCCTGAATATTTGCTTGATAGGTACTTCTAAAACTCACAGGGACACTTCACGCCAAGAGTAAGAACTCACACTGAATGTTTGTGCAATGTTTACATGCTGCCTGGATACAAAGGGAGGTGATACTGAAGGATGTAGGGTAAATTATATCAACATTAAAATTATAACAGGTAATTTATAATGTAGAATAAATAATGAACTGACTGAACTGAAAAAGCAAACCAGACTCCCGTTTCATCTATATACGAGTTCTTCCAGATGGTGGGATTACTCATTTGGCATTTTGTTGAAAACAAATGTTTCATGAGGGGAAGATCAAGTCATCCAGGTACAAAACAATCATTAAGGTAAGTGCCAATAGAGATGAGGTGTGCCTAGAAGCTTCTCACAGAGGGATTTGGAGAAAGTTTGAAGGAATTCCTGGGGAGATAGTACTGTTACTTTTGTAGCCTTCTATATATTGTCGCAACTTATATCTAACCATCATTGCATGTTACAGTGAAAGTAATACAAGTATTATCATATTCTTAAAATTCTTTTCAATACTAGATGATTACAACCACTGACCTTATATATTACTGCATATAAGATTACTTCTAGAAATTTAACTCTTATAGTACAAAAAAGGGCATTTTTTTGCTAATTTGCTAATATGAATTTTATTCTATGTACGTGAATGACATTGGTATGGTATGGCATTGGTTTGGCATTTGCCAGAAGGGACACCCGGAAAAATTTTCAATTTTTTCTAATTCCAAGAATCCAAATTAATAGCATAAAATATTCATACACTCATAAACATAAACACATTCATCCACATACTTTGCACACAATCCTTCCATTGTTGCAGATTAATGATCGAACGATAATCATAATGAGACTATATGCCTAGCAACGCTGCATCCCTAACTGCTGCCTATGTTATGCCTAAAAATGTGATTTTGGCATATAGTATCCTACAGCCTGCCTACAACTTAGAAATAACTACGTGTATAAACACCAACTCAATTTTGCTACAGTAATTAGTTTATCTAGGAAAAGATGACTTGGAAATGCCTAATGTATTAATTATGTATTTATGTGGTGATACTTTATTAGTAATTCTTTGATGTGCAGTGACAGTCAAATCAAATTTGAACATATATCTAATAATTATGTGTATAAGGTGACAGGACAATTTCTCTTCTTGTATTCATATGAAGTTACCTCTACCAAAGAAATGCACCATACAAAGCAGGTAGTTCATTG
The DNA here is from genome assembly GCF_022747635.1 of Hetaerina americana. NCBI lineage: Eukaryota > Metazoa > Arthropoda > Insecta > Odonata > Calopterygidae > Hetaerina > Hetaerina americana. Next base: position 133,526 of record NW_027286947.1, on the reverse strand, counting down.
ATGTCACTCTATTTTCCTGCAAAATAGTGGGTTACTTCTGTGTGATTCATCCCTAAAGTGTAACTTATTTCTAGCTGGTCAATAATTAAAATTACCTTGAATCAACCTATGATTGGTCAAAATACAGAAAACCACATACAAGGTATTTAAATCTATAGGTTTAAGAAATAGTTAAATTAAAAGCATGTCCCCATAAGGTAAATGATTCCCGCAGAAAATGAATGAGGAAAATACAAATTAAGTTTTATATTTTAAGCTTTGCAAGACAGGAGTAATAATTTGCCATAAAATCAGGGCATGCAGTGTATGAATAGGAAATTTTTTTCAGAATCCAGCAATAATAAAAATATTGATAATTTCAAAGTATTCCAATCAAAAGTAGCTTTAGCATTGCAATAATTTTGATCTGAAAATGGATTGATCTCACAAATTAAAGGCCTACACTTTTTAAGTGAATGTCACGTAGTTGGACGTAGGATACCACCTTGATTTAAAAACACTGATGAGAATAATAAAAAAGTCTATTTCACTTGTTTTTCTAGCATCTTAGTGTCACTAGTTATCATCAAATAGAGTACCAACCATGAAAGAAGTTGGTGTTTTAACTGACCATAAACTAAATCACTCCCACCACATACAGACTGTAAAAAATAAAGCAATGTCCCTATCAGGCCTACTTTACCGCTTCAAAGAAATTGAAGATCCAATTGCACTCCATTCATACTTCTCAACAATTGTCCTTCCAATATTATTATCATATTGTTCCCCAATTTGGTCTACCTCATCCCCAACTAATCTAAAACCCCTCGATTGCATCTCTCACTTCTTTGCCAAAATAGTCCAACACCGAGGCCTACTTTCCACAATATGTCCTCAAATGCTATTCTGTCTTATTTATCAATTTCTAGTACCCAAAGCTACAGACACAAAGCTGACTTAAAACTCCACCACAACACCCTAAACACGATTATTGATTGCCCTGAACTGCTCTCTCTCTCTCTTCAACTTCAGCATACCAACTCGATCCACCCGCACCCACTCCCTAATCCATCTGCCTATACCTAGAATATCTCTCACCCAGCGCTCACATTTATTTCACCTCTCCTCCCTTCTAAATTCACTCCCTGACACACGGTCGATCCTTTTAACCTATCATGCAACAATTTCACCACCCAAGCATTATCCCAGCTCTCAACAAATTAATTTTTATTTCCCGTCCATGTTCAGTTTTCTTTGTTTATTGTAATGCTGTTATTGAATTTTTGTTCTCTTTCATGTTTGTTATATTATTCACTATAAATTGGCACTACTGCTGTGTGTGAATAATGTTTTAAAATAAATAAATAGAAGGTAATCACATGTTATTGCAGGCTTGCATCCAGGCATATTATTTAGAATTATTTGTCCAAAGGTAAGTCATCCGGAAAAAAAATTCCCAAAGGAAAATAGACACACGATGACAGGAATTAGAAAATAAAAATAACCATAGGAATGAAAAGTAAAATCACTGAAAAGTGACAATGTTGTGTGAGCATTCACATGATCTAAGACACAATAGACATGATCGAACACACACATACAATAAGTAAAAACACAATGACTTGCTCTACCGTCAAGAGCAAGAGTATGGATATATGTGCATCAATGGATATCTATGCAATGGTTATGTTTCTTCCATAATGTTAAATGCTTTCTCATTGGGATAAACGAAATTGAATTGCAATTAAATTAATGAGGGGGCATAGTTTGTGTGAATGCATAAGAGAATTTTATGGACCTCAATAAGAAGATACCAAGATCATCAATGCCTGGAAATGAAGTATTTAAGGGAAGCAGTAGGCGATTCTAGAATTGTAAAGGAAGAACCAAGATCCACAGCATTATGAGACATAGTTAAGCAGTCAGATTTACCCAAAGGCTGCAGATGACTTCATTGGAAACATTAAGAAGGTCAGAAATTCTGAGGATTATCTGCTGCAACAGATTTTCAATTGCCAAAAGATGTATTTTATTTTAAGATTTTAATGCACAAAATGTTGAAGCATCAGCAAAATTACATAGCCCAAAATGGCTTTCTCATATAAAATAGGAAATTCATAAATAATAAACTATCTATTTTAATTTATTATGTTTTCTAAAAAAAATTTTGATTTGATTCATTCTCTAATAGAAAAAAAGATGAAGATGATTCACAGTCCTAATCCATTGTTGTATAATTAACAAAATGATCAAATTTGTTTTTTTCTAAATTATTGAGTTTTCAATGGTCATACTAGTATTATTAGTGTATCCTATGTATTACCTCCAGGAAGTTATTCATGTTGTTGGTTTAACACTTTTTTTATGGAATCAGTTTACAGCAATGGAGTGGTATGAGCATGGCTCATATCCTGGGCACGTTAGCATGATAAACCTCAACGGTACAACACAAAACCCCTGAACCATCTTATGTCCTCAAGTGCATATCTAATGTAGTGCGATGAGTATAAGTATGTAACACCAATATTTTAAAGGTTATTTATAGAGGATTCCTAGGTAAGTGCTCGTGTAAGCCATTGGTCATGTGGGGAAGATGATTCATTAGTGTTCCTGGGAATTTCCCCAGGCGATAACACAATGACACCTCTGTATGAGGTGTAATAGTTCTACTTAAATTGTGGCAATGAGTAAAATCCCAGAGCTCAGGTGGCAATCATAATAATTCTATGGTAGAGTATGTACTGCATTGTGTAGTATTCCTTTCCAATGTGATATAATGTTGAAACCTGGTTAACTAGGCATTATACAGAACAAGGTTCTAGCATTGCATTAGGTAGCAGTAAAACATGTTACCGAAAAATGTGGAGAAACATATTCCAGCAATATATCTGGTATGAATGCAATGGCAGCCCATGATTAATAAAAGGTAAAAATGGGATTCACAAAAATATACATTATAAACCTAACTGGTGATGAAGTCTCATTAAGTTATTCTAAAAAAATATATCTTTTGGAGTTGTTGAAAGTACACCTCCAAAATTCTAAGGCTCATCGTTGTAAAATTAAATGGATTCCCTTTACTGGTAATATTTTGGTAATGGTGTGATTATGGTATGTAACATTGCTTATGTGTAAGAGGTAACAAATTATTTTGTTTTTTTAGTTAATGTGCGTTTTGTATTAACCCCCTCTTTCCTCAGGAACAAGATTTCACCATTATAAAATGGCAAAGAGGATAAAGATAGAAGAACACACTAAAGACATCAAAAGAAGCAGATTCCACGAATTGATCACTGAGGAATAGGGAATGGCCAGTGATCAGTGGGATACCTATCAATTTAGGGGCCCTTATGTCCCTGAATAATGTCAATAATAATAAGTAGAGTAATGCTAGCCACAATAGAGCAAATTCATTTCAGTTAATTCTTGCAGTGAATGGTTTTCTTGAGTCTGCATAACATTCAAATGTAAAATAAAGTAACCCAGTAAAAGATTCCTGGTTGCTTATTGAGAAACACATTTTGCAGTATGCTATCCTGAGCCCGGTCCTTTGAATCCCTTGCCCCTTCTTATATCATTCAAAGTGCTGATAATGTGTGTAATTATTGGACATTTAATTCTTTCCTTTTAATACATTTAAACAAAAAATATGATTTATCTCATTGAAGTGATTCAAATTATTCTATTTTCAGGAAAAGATATGTCCAAGGGTTTTTGGGATCTGTGAGGGAGAGGGTGTTTATTCACATAGGTATGACAATTTATACAGTCCAGAACCAAAGAAGAGTGTTTAACAGACTACTGCAGGGGCAGTGTTTCATGCCATTACTTGGATCATGTTCATGTTTCATCCACAGTGATGCAGTTAGCAATGTATAAAGTTCTGTAGATTTTGCTGAAACAGCTGCAAACTGAGCTTGAAACAAGTCACCTATTTTGATCTACCATGAGCATTCGCAGCTCCCATCTTGCAGATAGTTCTCTCATATCTCAATATTCAGGAAAATACTATGTGCCCAGTCAATTGACATGCCTTGAGCATTAGAAATCACAAGCACCTTCACTCTCATTACATCCATCAAGATACCATGGATTTTATCTATGCTTAATAGATAAGTGACCTCAGCATAATATCCAGAATGTTCAGTGTAACTTGTGCTCTTTCAGCCACTAAGCAAGATTTTAAGCACGTATAAACCATTCTAACGAAAGGCACACCAAAATGATCATTACATTTCTCATCATTCTCCTCAAGCAATTTGCTTTTCAGACAATAATGCTTGATCAACACACAAAATTCTCTTCTATCCATTACATGAAAATCACTCGACTTACTTGCATCAGATGAACATAAAGCACAGAGTAATTCACTTATCAGGGTGTTATTGCGCATGTGCTCCACGCTCCCGGGGAAATAACTTGATTACGCAACATCTCTTTCTCTCTTTCTGATTTTGCATGGACTTTTGAATACCCTCATATATATTGCTGACATGATGTGTCTACCTGATGCTGCCATATAGGAGGCTAACCCATGGTCATGTTTGTAAAACTGTAATGTGGATTAGCAGTGCAGCTCTTTATCCTAACAAACACACATACAAAAACTAGTGATTTGAATGAAAGTCTGTAAAAAACAAGACGAAAAAATGATTACAAAATCTGAGAATATGTGAAATTTTACATAATTTTGATATTTTCACTGCAATGATTTATATAGAAGCCCATCCAGACCATAATTAAGTCAAGTGTAAAATTCTTTAAATGCAGGGTGTGTTAATTAAGAGGTTTTACTGTAATTCATGCTCATAATGGTACATTTTTAGCCATAACATAGGTAGTAGTTAAGGATGCAGTGTTGGTTTGGCAAGTGATTATGATTGTGGTTCGATCATTAATCTTCACCAATTGAAGGACTGTGTGCTAAGTGTGTGCATGAATGTGTTTGTGTTTACGAGTGTGTGAATGATATATGCTACTAATATGGATTATTGGTTTTAGATGCAGGCAAAGAAACATTGGAGATTGTGGACATTTGTAGTGCTATAGAATGTAGAATTACTATCATGACCTTATGGAGTGCAGATTATGTGGATTGAATGTCTTGGCATGTTTAATGAACTTTCTATATCAGGTTATGCAAAGAATAATACATGGGAATTAGGCTACCAAAAGGATTTCCATCAAACTTTCTCCAAATCCCTCTGTGAGAAGCTTCTAGGCATGCCTCAACTCCATTTGCACTTGACTTAATGATCCTTTTGTAACTGGTTGACTTCATCTTCCGCTAATGAAACATTTCTTTTCAACAAAATGCCAAATGAGTATCATACTATCTTGACGTACTCATTGATAGATGAACCGGGAGACTGTTTTGCTGAAAATTTCAGTCAGTCAATTATTTAATCCACATTATAAATTACCTTATTATAATTTTCCTGTTGATATTTTTTCCCCTATATCCTTCAGTCAAACCTACTTTTGTATCCATGTAGCATGTAAGTATTGGACAAATATTCAATGTAAGTTCTTAATATTGGAGTAAAATATCTAAGCGAAGTTTTCAAGTGCCTATCGAGCAAATAATCTGGGACAATCTCAAAGCACTCAATGAAATCTGATTCATTACATTCTCGAATATACTCAGTAGCAAAAAGTCATGAATTCTTGGTAGCAATCTACCCATCAGGAAGGCAGTGAAATTGGCAAATTACAAAAATGAGTTTTCCTTTTGCACTTTTAGAACTATTTTCATATCTTTTCATAAACTTTTTCCCATGCTTTTTATAGAAGCAATGCATGTTTCACAAGACATCTCTGGGCCATGTCAACAATTTTCAATGATACTTTATGCAATGCTAAGCCCATTGAACCCAAAAGGTTTTGGAATAAAGAATTTGGTAGAGATGTAGTGATTTTCTGGTACAGGGGAAAATAAAGTTGCATTTTCTCAAATTAGGAAAAAAATTGTTTTTGAAATGTGGAAGCAATCAATTTAGTTATTTTAACCCCGGTTTTTGTGAGCATTGTTATGGGAGATTAGATTAGTGCCGTGCTTCTCCTGGTTTTAAACCACACCCACTGAATCTGTATTTAATCCCTTGTGATGGTATAATTTATCAGTTTTATTACTCGTGGTAGGAGTATACTCAAAGTGCCCTCCACAAAGCGCCTCAAGTAGGGATCAAGATACCACTAAAAACTATTCAACACCACCAGGATTTGAACCGGGATCCCTTGGATGGGAAGCCAGTACGATAGCCACCGCACCATCTGGATCCCGTTTTCTTCTTATCGATACTTTGGGTATAATGTGGACTGTACTAAATAGAGTTGATAGAGCAATCGAAAACCTTTTTGGCACATACTCATCATTTAGTAGGTGCCATTACATTTGTATATAACTATTTAGCCCATGCGAGTTTTGTATTTTGCCCAGTGTTAGGCAATTCCATTATTACCATAAAAAAATCACTTTTAAAGCATTTTTATGTATGGTTTTTATTTCCAACAAACCTGATTCACTTTTCTGTCTAATCCTCACTTGTTTTCAAGTTCTTTTTGTAATGCTGGATCAGCCCTCAATATCAATCCCTCAGCATAAATGTTTGCCGCCTATGAAATGAACAAATTTACAAAGGCTGTCTTGATTTCCTCATCTTCTAGCCCCTTACAGCCAAGTCAGAACAGAGGACCCATTGATCCTATCCTAGCTCATAGGAAAAGGGTTTATTTATACAGATGATGGATTCGGTATCAATTAGTTTACTTACTAAATAACTATGTGGTGGGATAAATGTTTTGGAATAGGAAATATAGTCTTGTGTTGTGTGGAATCTGATTTAAAACTGTAACAGCTTCATAATTGGAGGCCTGGGATTCAACAACGGCTCACGAGGACAATGTTTCCTTATACAGTGATTACAGGAAGTACCATTCATTGCACTCCATGACTTTCAGTATGAATAATTTTACTAGTTTACGAGATCTAGCCAAGTTTTCCTGGAACATGAATGAAAAGTGAACCATTGTCAATATCTGAGGGCCCTGGAATTTATACTAACTCATGAGCATAGAATTACTTTGTACAGCTAGTTAAATTGAGTACATACAGATTAATATAATGCGGCCGCTCACCCTTATTCATCTCTTTGGGGATAATATATCATCATCATACTCTTTGTGTGAGCCCTTTGGTTGACCGTATGAAGATAAAAATAATCATCAGGATAAACTTATCTAGGCACATCACTGAACATCAGCACATCACTTGATGCATTATCATTCAACTAAGTCATTTACACTTTTTCAGCAGAAATTTTGGGCCAGAGTGTTGCCCACCATATCTCATGTACACTAGGAACATTCCACAATTGTTTGAAATGATGTGTTTTGTGAGCAACCTAAAATGTTTGTTTGTTAAGAACCCATAATACTGAGATTCATTTGAATGTTATTATCATCCAAAATGATACTGCCTCAACTGAGAGATTGTCCAATAGTTTCACTGAGAATATGTATCAGTTTTCAAATGTCATTTCCCTAAATATGGGCATACATGTAATTAAATATTGAAAGACAAACCCCGTTTCATATATATTAAGTGTTCTATGTATAACTATTTTTTTTAAATATGAAGTTCATTCTGTCCCAATATTGACTGACCTGGAAATTTATCGGAAACCTGATCATCTAAGCCTGTGTTTTAAAATGAGTGGGAAAATTAGTTGAACTCTCTGGTGTGATACACCCATGCTCAACCCATCATTCTTACAAAATTTCCAACATTCACTGCCCAAAATAAAAGGCAGTAGGTAATGCCCTTGGTATATTTATGTATTTTTGGACACTTTCTTTACCGATTTATAAGAAATCAAAAATACATTTTTCACAAATAGAAGGGTGCTGTTTATTGAAGCCAATGACAACCCTGGATATCCACAATCTCCCTTACATTTCCAATGCTGACACAGTGGCAGCATTACAATATATATGACCGCTTTCATACATACCAAGATATTCTCCAAATTTTTTATAAGATGGTATTAAACAAATTATTAATTCAATTTGCATATGATGCATAGAAATAGCCAACTGGAATTTGATGAGGCAGGTTAATTGTCATGTTTTATTAGCTCCTTAGAATTTTCTCCCCACCTTTGATCCCTCATTTTCCTCCCCAAAACATGTTCAGTCCCTAAAATATCCTATTCAGTACAACTATTGAAGGTGTTACCTAGGACTATTTTTTCCAAAACAATAAAATTAGAGAACAAATCATTTGTCATTTCTTGTGTCAATTCAGGAGAATTTTAGTAAATAAAAGGAGAAATCTTTTTAAAACAAAATCATATTTGTCCAAGTGCTGTAGAGTTATGCCTTTTGAGAATGCATATTGCTTACCATTTCAGCTAACTGCTGTACAAAATGGGGAGATGAGATGAACTGCTCCTTGAATCTGCATATTTTGATGGGCAATCCAAGGATTGCCCCAATAGATCGTTGAGTTTAAAAACAATTGACAAAATATCCAGTATCATTGCATCTGCGGTATTGATTCAATCTTTTAGATTAAAAACAATGATAAGGATAATTCAATCCATGCCAATTCGTCAAATACTAATGTTTGATTTTAGTTGCCACTTATAACTGTGACCTAGAATGCCCTTAAGGAAAATGGATAATTTTCTTTCCAAGTTGTAAGTGGCGGCAACCCACTGTGGCCATTTTCTCTTACCCACAATGATGGCCAATTGCTACAGGAAGCAATTGTGAAAATAAAATGCTTCCCCATGGATGAAAAAGTAGCAAAGCTGACCCAGGTCTGTGAAACAATCATCTGAACAAATGAAAATATGATGCAAATTTATGAAAATACCCCCACAGGCTCTTCTCTGATTTATGTTAATTTACTGCTGCGGTACCGAACTTTAAGCGGTGACGTTACACCAAATACCCTTTAAAATAATCAAGGATTTAAGGGAAGGTTTAAAATAAAATTCATTATTAATAATAGTCTTTATTTAGCTATGTTAATAATACATCTTATGCAGGTCAAAAAGTGATGAATATTACAATTCAAATGTTATGTTCACAGAATGTACACACATTGGAAAGTTTTGAGCATTAATGAGATGCCAATGGATATATTTGATTCTGATTTTTGGTCATATGTCTGTCGACCCCATTTCAGAAACTATTTTCTCAATGCAGAGTTATCCAAAAAGGCTTTCTAGCACAATAAATTAAGGTGTTTCCAGATTGGAGACAAACTGCATCAGATCGGTTATGTTGCCAGTATCCTGCATAGCAGCCGAGGACCCCTCCTTCACTAGCATTATAATTTATACATAACTTCAAAATATCAAGGACAAAGGGAAGGCAGGCTGTCCTTTTAATGAAATCTCATTTGACTTTAACTCAGCCATATAAACAATTTTATACTCGTTTCAAAGGTACCTAGTGATTAATAAAAGATGACAAAATAAACTATACTATGAGTAATGCTAAAATTAGGGTAAAAATGAAACAATATTTTTAAAAAAAGTATGAAAGTGTGTGTAAACAATTAGTGGGATGAGTTTATGAGCAGAAGCAATAACTAACGTCTGTCATCACCATTTCCTTTTTGCCTTTACCGTGCAAATGGATCTTCCAATTCTTTTTGTTGAAAGATAAGCCTTAAGAAATTTATATCTCCTTATGAGGTCTGATCAATTGCCAACTGAAAGCCTCTTGACAATTTGGTCCAATAATTCTTAAAATTTGATATAGAAAGTTCTGCTGCCAACCCTAATACGAGAGAGTTATCTTGATCAAGGATTACCACCCTCAGAAGAGGCTTCACTTCCTTAATTATTTGAATTACATTTACTTTAGGCCAGCGGCAAGAGGATAAATTTAGGAGCTCTTTTACTCCCAGGAGTATTATCACCGGCCTACCTCCGATTTCTGTTTTTCTAATCATCAACCACAGTGCCAACTGTCTCTCTTGTGGATGCCATGAATTGCAAAAAATATAGTCAACTAATTTAGCTGAACCTGACATGCTAGTTGAAGTCTCTAATAATAAATAATGCCTAGAAGAAAAAATACCCAGAAGAAATAAAAAAGCACAAAAGGAAAGCAATCCCGAAAGCATTTGATAAAACAATTTGAATTCTAATGTTTAGAGAAGATTACAGTGTTGCAGTTTGATTTACAAGCTTCATGAGCAGTGGATATCATTTTCTAATCACTGCAGTTATGATGTGCAGTGTTGCATTTCAATGCATACGCCTTAATACAAACAATTTCTTCCCTGGAAACCTTTCGACGAGCAGTAAAATTAAAACAATGGGACACTTATCTCGCTGAGCACAATAGCTCAATGCCACGGGTCTAGAATACTCTGTTCCCATGAAATCACACTTTTGTAATTTTACTGTAGCCTTCACAAAATTATCGTTTTGAATTTTCTAATGGCATAGAAAAGCGTAATTGAGGGTGACATGAGATAGTGAGACTGGCACCTTTAACACAACTCCGGTTCTGTGTTATCAAATATTTTGCCAGGAAGATTCGCTTCCAAATATTGGCGGCTGCCGGGTTTCCAAGGGTTTTTTTCAAAAAGGGGGGCTACTCTTAATATTGCAAATGATTAACTTACGGAAAACTTCCCGACGTTATTAGCCCTAGCAATCTGTCTCCGGTCTTTTCGCACACAATTTCAAAAAATTAAAGCTCTATTGTCACAGCAAAGAGGATTTGGAATCGGATTGGACGTATGTCAAGGAGCAATATGCAAACCTGGCTTACGCGTTCGGCTTAGGACCGATTGGGAAAAAATCAGATAACCCGACCCTTACAGTTGGTGATCCGAGGGCAAATCGTACGTATTGCCTACACAGACGTTTGGCATAAAAATCATGGCGTGCAATTGGAACATCTAAGTGCTTTGAACGAAAGCTTCAAAATTTTGCGTGAAGTATTTTGAGTACCCTTGCCATCGTGTGGCCTCGAATAATTAACCATACGAGTGGAAACTGGTTTCCTATTTGGAAAAACTAACAACATTTAAATTAGAGGAATATCTCATGCCAAAATTCCAGTTATATTTAAAGAGGAAAAAAAATTCTCCCCTATCATTAGAACCCTAAAACGTTTGCCGTACATCACGGTCGTTGCAAAGGAAATGCCTTAAGTTTTTAAGTGAACCCACGGGTACTTTGCACTACTTCGGTTTGGATATACAGAGGTGAAGGAGAGAATGAGAAAGGGGGGGGGAAGAGTGATTGCATGAGTTTCCTGTTGCTGACCCAAGGAGGTATCATGCACAGCTCGTTGGGACCCATTTTTCGGCCTTCGTGATTAAAATGAGACGAAGGCAGATGGCCGGCCCATCACGCCGCTCCTGCAGTGCCCTACGGACCTGCAGAGAGCGACGTCCTACTGTACCATGTTACAGCGACGCCTTTAAACCAGGCGAGCGCTGCCTTCGGAAAGTTCAGAGGAAAGAGCATGAACAAGAATGATTCGAGATGGAAGAGAGAGAGAGAGAGAAAAGAATGGAGGTGCAAAGAACAAAGCATTGAATGAGGGGATGATGGCTTTTTTATTGTTCCTCCAGAACGTTACAGTAATTCTTTCTTTCTCACGGTGTTATTGCACACTAGGTGAGTTAACATCGTTTTATCACATTTTTTACAAAAACATTTAAAATAACTTACATAAAATGGTAACAAAAATCATTACTGGATAGTACATAAAGGAATAGGTAGATGAAGTGCCATAAGGTTTTCCATAAGATTTGTCTAAAATATTACCTTAATTTTCCTTAATTGCCATAAATGTTCCTTGGTTTCTCTAAGTGTCCTACCTAGTTCAATCGCCTAAGAGTCACCTTAATTTCCCCCCCAGTTCTCTAAGTGTCCTATATGCCTTTAAAGCCCCATCGGAGGGCCCTACCGCGAGTTGGAGGCCTTGTCTCAATCCAAGGGGACTCCTGCGCACTACACCCTATTTCCCTGGAAAAGGAGTCGTTTCCCTACCTTGATCAGCTGCATGGTCCACCGGCGGAATAGCTCTGGTTTCCATCGGCGGTCCCCCGCCGTTAACGCACAGCACTTAACACACACACACAAATGACCATGCACTTAATGCCACCGCACACACTAACTGCACTAACACCAGCCACACTGCGGCGAATCACTTTGATGGGGGCGCTCCTACTTCAGAAATGTATGTTGGGAGGATTCTGTGATTAGTGGAGCAATCTGAAAATAAAAGCAGGACACCTCGACCTCTTAGTGCGTAGCAATATTTAATTGGAAGATTGCGTGGGCATGAGTGGAAATGTTTGAAAAACATGTGGGGCTTAAAATAAGTTGCTGTACCATGGGTATTTAAAGGAAAGAGGTCTTTCAGTGCAATTCCGAGAAATTATGTGTTCACATTGACACGAGCAATTATTTGTCTACTATTAGGCTAAGGAGAAAGAACTTTTATGGAAGCCCAGCCCAATTATAATATGAAAGCGCAGAAATGCACCATGGTACTGAGAATGGCTCGGGATAGGTGTATGCTTGTTAAAAGTTGTTTGCTTGAAGGAGTAGTGAAAAATTAGGAAGGGAGGAAAAAATCTTCCCCGAAAATTTGGTTGGAGTACAATGCTCTCTTGGGATGTAATGGGAATTTTGGAATGGAGGAATGCAATGTGGAATAACGAAGTTGCTGAATATGGAAGGGACACAAAATAGTGTACTCTGAAGTAATTCAAACGGGGGTTTAAGAGTTTAAGAGCGTTGCCGGGAAACCACCAGAGTATGCAGAGAGGAATGTGATGATTTGAAGTTCGATGGGGCTACCGCCGAAAGCAGAAGCCGTTCGGAAAGGGGGAATTTCGATTGCATTCCTGTTTCGCTTACCTACCGAGCATTTAAGAACCATTTTTTAAGGCTCTAGTATCTGTCTGGGCAATGCAATTTTGACGAGATAAAGTCAAGTTGTACTACTGAAACTTCGGGGGCTAAAAAATAAAAACTTCTTTCCTTTTACGTCAGAAATGGTAAATGTTGATATATGGAGAAGAAATCACGGTTAGATCTGAACAAGTCCGAGTGATTTATTAGAAACAACGTGTGATGAAGTAAAATGGAGAATTGATGAGGACCAAAGGGATGATAGAAACCTAGCAAGAACTCAACCATAAGGAAATCTGTTCCGTTGACTTGAAGGGAGCAGGGACGAGGGAATGAATCAACAGGGAATCTGCTCCAGTAAACTGCCCCTGCAATGGAAAAAATAAGCAAGGCTTCTTAATCAAATGGAATATACTGATAAATGTATTAAAATATTCAAAATACATGCTAACATTCTATTCCCAGGATTCCATATCAATCACAACCCGTTATCACATATGATGGCGAATATCTTAAAAGAAAGCTTCAAGAACGCGCAGAGCAATGATGTCGCCTGCATGTCAAGAAACAAACCAAAACGGCTTTAGTCATTAGATCTCATCTACTTATACTAATGTCCACAAAATTATTCACTGATTAAGTATCAACATGCGGAAACACGGAAATAACTTACGGCAGACGCGGCATCCGCACTCTCCTCCGGCGATCGTCTTCATCTCCGGCAGGAATACAGTCATCTCCAACACGCATATCACCCAGCAAAACCCCGAACCGAAAAACTCATGACATTTGCAATGCGAGGCTTATATAGCGATGATACTGGGAGGGGGTGAGGGAGCCTCGAGCTAGGGGCAGACATTTGGTGTCGAAGAGGGCAGAGGCCACAGGAGTCTGTTAAAAGGTACAAAGCCTACTTGCAGAAAAGAGAGCGGACTTGGTGTAACGGGGCGGGGAAGAGTGAAGGGTAGTGTGCAGTGGTAGGGTCCTCATTGAATCACAAAGGTACGTGGTGATGGAATCACGGCCGAGCGTCTCATTTACCGAAACGAGAAGTAACTCGCTTTTCCGCATTCAGTCGAATTCTGGGTGACTCGGAGAAAATTCTATGCCGCCAGTTTTCTCCGTGGCAGTAAAGTAAGAACACCCTCGCGTTTAATGGCAACCTTGCAGTAAAAGCATAGAATCACGCACACTGCGAGTTTTTGAGTGTGCGGTTCTCTTGGCGTAGTTTGAATACGTTCGGCGTACGAAGGAACGGTGGAGGGCCGGGGAAAATGCAGGGCTCGCCCCGTGGATAATGTGTTGGCTGGGCGTCCTATGGGGCGATAAACTTTCTTATATCTCTTCCTGGCCTAAGTTGCCCCTCACTCCGTCCGACGATTCGACAAATATTGAAAAGGAAACGTAAGGCTCTCCTCAGTTAGCCATTCAAATAATTCTCGTCCCATTCTCTCTTTGGTGGGTATTGTATATGTGAACATGGTATATACTCACGTTATGAATTAAAGTTTGAACCTAATAAATAGCTTGCGTTAAAGGTTTCGTAAACAGCTTCATTGAAGGACCCCGTCGTTTGATCATGGTCGTAGGCTCCATCCAGTCCGAAATCACATCCACAAATATAGGGTTAGAGCAGCTAAAGTCTCGAAAACCGTAATTTTAGTCATTTTTATCGCGTTTCAATATACTCTCCGCTTCAGTAAACCTGTTTTTCCCATTTTTAAAGGAAAAAACTTCGGGCCATCGCGCACGAAGGACTCAATCATCGCAAACTCCGATGCCAAGTAAGCTATGTCAAACGAGACAGTTTCGTCATATTGAATTGACTTAGTGTAGGAATTCCTTCGGTTATCATAAAAAAATTCAACACCGCACCCTCAGGTGTGGTGTTGAATTTTTGGACGATCCATGTGCGAGGCAACTCGCACGTGGTTCGTCCACACCCATGCTACAGCCCAGGCGTTGCAACCGCCAGAGTGCTGAATCCGTCAGTCAAACCTCCCCTGAAACCCGTGATCATAAGACGTACTCATGGCTTGGCGGATGCGTTGCAACAGGCCTTCACGAGGGATCTTAGCAGCATTCTGGGCGCCACCTTGAGGAAAGCGTATCCGGCGTGGATAACCCGCTGAAGGCTGTGGGTGGACGTACAAGGGAGCTGTGTCGAAGATTTATGTGGAATGAAATAATTCTGGCAGTAATTTTTTCCATGCACATGGTTGCATTCGTGGACCTACCGTGAGGCTTGCCGCGCTGCGCCGTGATCAGCCTGCTGAAATTACTCTTCAAGCGATGAAGACCGCGTCTAACGTCTCTGCGAGGCATATAATGTCGCGATGATCCGCAAACTTTGAATCATAAAATGTGATAGACAATATTATTCAAATCAAGGCGGAATACGTTTCTCCCAACAAATCGTCGGTTCTGCTGTGATCTCTACTGGTAATAATCTATCCGTTACCTGCCCTATGTTTACTACGCTTCTTCCTACCTCTTCATTTAATACAATGGCAACTCCTCGTTTGCTCTCGTCCCCACCGCTGTATATTATTCTTCGCTGATCACTCCAGTAATCCCCACTATCCTTCCATCGCACCTCGCATAGACCTAAAATATCTATATTTCCCCTTTCCATCTCTCGCTTAACATTCTCCAATGTCCCTGGCCTCATCATTGTCCTAACATTCCACCTTCCTATTCTAACTAATGCTATCTTCTTCTCCTTCGTCTTCTGCCCTGCTGCTGCTGGTTTTCCCTTGCAAGGGTTTCGTGGGATAATGACCGCGGAAGCCTTGCTTCCCCCGCTGCCGGGCAACACCAGGGCCGATTGGGCCGAGCCCCGTAGTTGCCCGGACTCAAAATCTCTGTATAGTCCATCATGTTAATCTTGGGAATGATAATTGAGGTGGTTTCCCGTTGCCTTCCTCAATAGTGTTTGTAACGTGACACCATCACTTATTGGCCACCCCACTGGGGTCTGACCCCATAGCAGCCACCTCACTCAGGAACAGACGTGGACGACCTTTCGTCTGGCTCCTAACCTTCGACCTATCTGGCATGGGTGACCCTACCAGGAGCAATTATTATTACTCCAGCCAGCACAGCTCTACGGGTCATCGGAACGCACAAGCCCTTCCACCACGTCAAGGTTGTAGTCCGGGGAGTGGATAAAATATATATATATGATAAGGCATATTGTTGTTGGGGTTTTAACGATTAAGGTAGATTTTAGATGAACTCTGCATAAGCAATTGTACAACAATACAATTCGTCCCTCTCCTAACCAATAAACAGCATTAGATCGGGTCCTGCAATAAGTCATACTTCAATTCCACATGCTAACTTCCTCCCTTCATTCCGTCCAACATGCCTATCCCTTCTCCTTCTTCTTTAGTCCAACGTTCTTCCCTCTATCACATTCTACAACATCCCAAGCGAAATAATAATACTTAATCCATCTTTCCTGCCTCCAACGGGTTTCCTTCAACATTACTTTCTCCTTGCCCACTATGTCCTGCACTTTTCGTTTATTTGATCCTGCTTCATTGACCAGTCTTCCGCGTCGTACATGGCCACTCAACGTATCAAAGTTTTAATGAGCATTTTCTTAACATCCTTAGATGATCAAAAACTTCCGAATACCAAGGCTCAAGAGAGTTCAAATAGTGTTAGAGGATATTCCTATGATATTTGCTACTTTTAACTAGGGCGGACCTTGCACTCTCCTTTATGTGTGGCTTAAAGTCAGTGACCTATGCAATACCAATCCTCGGAGACTTGGAGACCGATGAGAAAGAAGTTCTTTCAACAGAACCGTCTTGCATTGGTTGGACGCATTGTACGTGGGGGCGACCCTGTATCCAGGATTAACATGTGAAGGAACACAAAACACACTTCTTAATTTGCATAGTGGATTTCAAAAATGTGATTTACTCAAGTGGAGTGAGCAAAGTACTTAAAAGAAGGTACTTGAGCATTTAATAAAATTTTGAAGGATAGCCAAATAAATCGAAAGCTAACAAGGGTATAGAAATTCAGAAGTTTAATCAGTTTGGGCAGTAAAACGCAAGGAATAAGTCTGTTTTGCCACTCATCGGCCTATTGGCATTTCACTTGCACTTCGAAAAAATTATGGAAGCGGCAAATGAGAAGTGTTTGAGACGGGATTGAAATTAAGTGGGGAGATATTTTATTTTCTCTGCTTTGCTGATTAAAATAGTAAAATAAATCATAATTAATAGAATCCAGATCATTTAGATTTGGGCCAGCCATAGCCCCATCCCTCCCTAGTCCCCTCCATCTTCTTGCACTTTCAACCGCCTTCCCTCTGCCCATTCCCTCCTTTCTTTCCCCAATAAATCTGAGCGTGGTGGCTCGAACGTCTAAAGACCAAACGTTCTCGTTAATATCGGGATGATGCGGTGGCTAATGTAATGGTTTCCTACCCAGAGGGCCCGGGTGCGATTTTTGGAAATGGCAAATTTTTTCAGTGGTACCCCGATCCCTATTGAGGTGCTTTGTGAAGAGTTTAAGTTAGTACGGCTTCCTTCGGATGGAGCGGTTAATTTTGGACACCCTAATGCCGACGCCGGGTTTCTTTCCACTCCTTTCCCATCCATCCCTAATAGTGAAAATGACCTCAGCTGCCGGTCGTCTACCCCGATAACTAGAACTATACTTGAATTTCACATTATTATTATATGCACCAATAATAATTCCTTTGGGGTAACACTCAGATGCTATTTACCTTTCTAAAATTCTAAGCATTGCCTTTTCCTCTTAATCAAACCTAATCTTTTCAATATGCCCCTAACACACTATTGTCGCGGCCATTTCTAATATATCCAACGGGTTTTCTCTAAATAGTTTCCAAGTCCTTTCCTATGGACATGCCCATAAAAGTGTCTTGGCGATGGGAAAATTGAGGACTTCCATTATGAAGTGCTGGAACATTCATCATATTCCCCGGATTTGGCTCCCTCAGGCTACCATCTCTTCCGAAAAGTATCCTCCTTCTTCGAAATTAATCTTCCAATCAAGAAGAGATTGCGGCTGCAGACGACAACTTTGCAAAAGTCGGGAAGAACACTGCGGATAATGGTTAATGGCAAAATGACAAAGGTAAATTAATATTAAAGGCACTTATGTTAAGAATACAAGTGTTTTGAAAATGTGAGTTGTAATTACCATCATCAGGGAATCTTTCAGATCGTCCTCTTAGATTTCCAATTTTACGCAGATTTAATCATGATTTCATTGAATGTGTGAAATTAAGGAAAACATGAAATACTAAAAGTTCCCCAGATTCCTTTCCGCTGTCGTATTAAAGGACTTGTCAGACGAAAAACGACCCGATGACGAGCCCAGTTGTGGCAGCGCACTAAACTATGCAGAATGGTTACAACTCCATTTCTCACTACATCCGCAGATTAACGAAAAATTATTTTCAATTACGAAAACCATGATAAATTACTATATGTTGGAAATCCATGTTCTAACACGACATGCCTATCACACCGAGTGACCATCAGGCGAATTTTTTTAGAGCAATGAAGTAACTTGAGGCGCTTAAACAATTTAACCGGAGTTATTCTTCCGGCAAACCGGTGTAAGTCTTAGCGCCCCTTAATTACTGTCCTCCTTCTCTCCAATTCTAACGTCTATCTACTGTGGTACCATTAATAATATTCCACAAGATATCAACGTCATTTGACTTTAGCCGAAAAAATGCAATCGTCACCATAACCCTGCCAAAAAAAATATGTTGCAGAACAAATTAGCATTCGACATGGCAACTTTGGAATATGACGGCGCAGTAATAAATAATAGTAGCAATAGGAATATAAACCCACGCATTTGATACGATTCGCATAAATAGTGAGTAATGCGGAATGAGTAAAGCGAACCTTGTCCGTGGATTTAAAAAAATATCATTCGGATGCGCAAAGAAGTGGAGCAATATAAGCATTGCTGTGTGCAATTACACGCGAACCAATGGCAAAGATATTTCGTTTTATTGATTCGCCTCCCGAGGGGGCAGCCGTTTGAACAAATTCAAACAATACTTGTAAAAATATATTCCTGGTTATATATTTACAATCGCCAATATAAAGTATGATGCCCCTGCGAAAGAAAAAGGAAGGATCTCGAGGTCTATTTGCAGCTCTATTTTCACTGTTTGATTAGGTGGGAAATTAGTGATTAATGAAGTGCCCGCTTCAATGACGGGAGAGATGGTACATTAATTATGACGGATGATAGCTCATTCCAATGATGACTTGCTGTGACTGCAAATGACTGATTGTAAGTAGCTGTTCTGTGGTGAGGGATAACGAGTTTATTATTACCTCTGGCATTAAGTTTATGCATTCTATCAAGGCTATTGAAATTATTGGTAAAATACTGAGGGTTTTTATAATTTAGTATGCACAAGGTTCGATGTATGCGCCGGCGCGTTATCGTGGTCAAAAATCCAGTCACCGATTGACCAGAGACGCGGTCATTTTCTTCTCACGCAATCTTTTCGGAAAATCAGTGTAATATTATTTGTTGATCGTCCGACCTCTTGGAGCAAATCGTAGAGCACAACACCCTCATAATAAAAAAAATGAAAACAAAAAACTCAGGCCGGATACTTTTCGGACGCACCTCGCATACGAAATTAATATTCCACACTTGGTAAAAGAAACGATTTGATTAATTATTCTCTAAGCCTTTTTATTTGAGCTTCTGTATGAGATTTTTAAAAAGTGTAATAGTTTAATAGTATAAAAAATTAACATTTAAATTGTTAAAGGACACTGAGCAAATTATTCATTAACGTAATTCGCAACATTCATGCTCTCTATTTCAGCCTTCAACTAATGTCCTGTTACTTTCGTTCTTCTTTGATCAGAAGCAATGTCGGTGGGGATGATTTCCTAAATTTCCAATCCGAAGCTAGACTATTACATTTTACGAAGCGGATCACATTTTTGATCGGCAGATCGTACATTGGCTGTTCTTGTTCATGGCAAACGGCTCAGATTCGACGTTTATTTTTTTATCAACCGTCTTATTAGGTCACTTTTCGCGAGGATGCAGAACTATTTTAGCGCCTTTTTTCCCATGACAGGAAACTTTTTCACATTTTCATAGGTGTCTCGCCCGGCAATCACCTCAAACACTCCTCTTCCCATGTAACAATCTTGTGATTTCATCAGTGCAGAAAGCTTGCTTAGGAAAAATCACGGGAAAAAGCACTGTAAATGTTATTACGCCGCAAAGAGTGATAAAACAACCACATTCTACGACATAAAATTCCAAGCGAACGCATGAAAGTCGATCAAAATAAACGCACCGGAGTGTCGGAATCCAGCTTTCTATTTCGGAAAATGCACGCAATTGCTTTCCTTTTAGCACTCAAAACACTTGAAAATTACAAAAATAGCTTACAAATTATTAGATAGTGTCCGGTTATAGGTAGATATTCGATGGACGCAGCATATACTACGATTCTTATCCATAATTTTCCTGACGAAACACGATCTGACACCACCCGACACTACAATAGACCCAATAGACATATTTTACGATGTTCAGGAAATGGTGTACCATCATGACGTATCAGCACACAAAACGGTAAATGCATAAAAAGCACACCTTTGGGATGTGCTGATAATTCACCAGGGACATGTCTATGGCTAGAGGCCACATTTCAAAGCAATAGGTCGGATTTTGCACCACGATGATACACCGAGGTCCAAGAGGTCCAAGGCAAGATTGCCACACAAGCAGTCTTCTGACAGCACCTTGGGGACGTTCTTGGCACACCATTCTCATGGCTACATCTTCTGTAAGAATGCAATGCACTGTGGTTTTTTTGAATTAAAGGCACTCTTCTGCTAATACCTGACCCTTGGCGATCAAACAGAATCGAGTATACGTCTCACTTTTTGCACATTTCCATCACACTGTGTTGTTGGTGGATCCCCAGGGCATTGATAACCTCCTCTCATTATCAATATTTCTCATCGTGAACTTCCTCTCTGTACTCCCGGGACATCTTGTGCCAGCGAAAAACCATCAGCTGCGAGCTCGAATATTTAAAAAATTATTACTATTAAAAAAAATCAGATTCGTGTTAATGCTTCTTCGAGACTGAACCAGAACCAAAACATGTGTAACAACGCTCCCAATAACCTGTAAAGGGATAAAAAAAAGTCATATTAGATGTTATTTGCCTTCGAGATTAATGGTTTTTTTGCACCATCATTTTAGAAACATTTGTGAAAGGAAGCATTAATATCTTCCAGAATATAATAACTTGAATTCCGGAATAAATTCAATTGTTTATACGAAACATATCCGAAGAGGAAGGGCTCTTTGGTCATTTAAAAATATATCCGTCATAAAAGGTTTAACTGAGGATTTCAGTTTCTCACGAACTTACTTCACCTTTTTACATAATCGCCGCTCCCTTCCAAGCAATTTTCATATCGCTGCACCAGGCTCTTTAATTCATCATCTTAGAAGTTCGCCGCCTGGGATTTGAACCAGTTGACAAGGGCGGTCTTGAGTTTCACGTCGGCTTAGAACCGTTGTCCACCAAGCTACAGTTTCAAGTACAAGAAGAGGAAGTGGTCACCAGGTGCAATGTCAAGTCATCTTTGTGTTACAGATAGCGATCCAAAATCGCTTGCCACTCAGTATTCTTCGCTCTGTTTGTTGGTCGGTAAGTAATTTCGGTATCCACCATGCATACAATTTGTGATATCCGAGCTTTTCCGTAACAATCGTATAAAATGTGTCGTGTCCATAGAGAGGAAATTAATCAGTCGATCAGTTCGCAGTTCTTGATCCACTCTTTAAACGATTTCATCGGTCTGAATACTGGGCCTGCCACTCCGCTCTTAATCATGGCCATTATTGCGGCAAAATTTAAAGTCTCGACACCATTGTTTAAACTTTTCTTCTCTTATTACTGTGGCTCCATTTGCGAGATGCAACTGCCGATGAATTTTTTCAGCTGATGACCGCTTTGCACACAATATTGAATTACAGCACGCACTTCGCAACTGGTGGGAGCAACAACTTTCGCGGACGTTGTTCTCTCCCTTCACCGATTAGAAAACGGGTACTGAATCAAAACAATTATTTCAGTGGCTCCGTGACTGCTGTATGAGTAGAACTTTGTTCGGCCCCTCCAATATTTAAATATAAGTAAACGGCTCTTACTGTTCAAATATGCCTCATATTTAGTGGCATCGATAACCCGATGGCGTTGCCATCCAAGTCATAATTAGGAGTTAGTATTCACGTACTAGAGCAAGAGTGGAAATTTATTAGAAAATTGGAAGGTTATCCCCGGGTTATTTGGCGATGGAAGTTTTGTAATGGCTACTCACTGTTCGGAGAAACTGCATGTCTAAAGAGAATAATCCCCCGACTCTGACTCTCAAATCCCCGTACAGTAACTGCTTTTGCCACAGAATTAACTGAAATGAAAATTGGTAAATTGGTATGCCGTTGTTGGCAATGAATACATTTTTGAATCGGGAAAAGAGGGGCAAATGAGAACGTCGCACCTCTTTTTTCACTTCCTCGTCAACCTTGCTCATTAGTAGCTCTGCGGACTAAAGACCTATGTCATTCACCTGAAACGAATTTTCCGATGAATGCAGACTTGTAGTGTTTTGCGTCCATAATGTTGAAAACGGTATATCATTCGATATTTATTCTTTAGAGAAGTAGAAGCAACATAGACATAGCCCCTGATAATTATCCTATCCCCATATATACTTTGAATATTTGATAATTGTTTACATATTAGGTCCTGGTAATCCTCTCCAAAATCTACCACTGACATTTAAGTGCGAGCATGAACATGTGAGATGGCTCATACAGGGTTCCATTAAGCCTACTAAGCCGAAATTCTATTCGTTAATACAACATTCTCAACTACTAAACACTCCCCACTCCCCCTCGCCGTCATGAGGGGGAGTGGCGGGAGCGGAAATTGGAACGGAGGAAGCGGGTAGAATTTCACATTCTGTCTGAAAACCGGGGCGGTTTTAGGTCGATGGTCGATGGAGGCGGGTGACAGGAGGGTTAAGAGAACGGGTTGATTGGCATATTTCGAGGATGCGTTTGATAGAATGAAATGGGGAGGATTAATGAATGCATTGCAGAAACTGAGATTAGATTTGAGGAATAGTAGACGGGAAACTATACAAATCGCTCACGTGCCGAGTAAACTTGTTAAAACATTAATATGAAGCGGGGTTCTTCACGGTACGGTAACACGTTCGTTAAAACGTGTTCATGGACGTAGATTGGAGGTTTTTCACATGTGTATGTGGAGAAGGATGACAAAGGTGAAGCGGACAGAAAGAAAATCAGATTGCTAGGATTGGTAGCGTTTCGTTTAAACGCCCGCCGTACTTGCGAGACATTTCTCCACCCCTGACCGCACCATGCAACCACCCACGCTGCAAATGCTGCCATCTTCTAAGACCCGGCACCTCCCTAACTACCGATTCCCAACCTGTCATCATCTGCACCTCAAAAAACATTGAATTCCGCCTCTCCTGTAACTTCTGCCCTGCCTTATGCGTGGGTGAATGCACCACCAACCATTCCCTCTGCATGAAGAACCAAGGCTGCTCCACTATATCTCCCATCTTCCTTAATTATGCCACCACTATCCACACTACTTCCCACGACCAATCTTTCGATGACTGCTTCTCTGTTTGGGTGATTGAAACCCTCTCCAAATTTGCAAGTAGCATGGAGGTGATAAACCGCGAGATGGCCCATACCAGGATGCTCCGGTCTATTAAACCTCCCGTGTTGAACTCCGCCGATTGATTCCATCAAATAGCCACCTAAAAATCCCCTCCCACCCCCTGTCCATTTAGCATTGCTACTTGCATTTTAGTTTTTTAAACTAAGTGATTATCACTAGCTCACGCTTGATAAATCACGTACTCAATGCTAGTTGGAGCAACCATTCGGTTCTTGTACTATCTCTAAACTAAGAGAGACTCTACCAAGGGCGGACATCGAGGGATTCGGGTTCGATTCCCAGTTAAGGCGAATGATTTTAGCACTATGAAAATGTTGCATTGAAATGCATATTAACAGATGACTCCGTCAAAAGTTACTGTTGCGGCATCTCCCGCAGGGCCTTGGAAGTGCGAGTTTCAAAGTCGCCGGAGGATGAAGCCACCATGCACCCTAAATCCCGTAAACCGACGGTTATCGTGCCTGAGATATCATCCTGTATTTTGTAATTACCTTGTTGTGTTGATGACAGCTTTAAAACTTTTTCTACTTAGCCGTTTTAATCTGAGCCACTAATGTTGCGCTCCGCGTGGAACAAACTCTTATCGGATTGATGGCATCAGCTCACGTGAAACTCTGGAAATGCATTTTCCATACGCTCTGAGGCAGCAAGGATGTTCGCCGCCATGTTCCTACGCATCATACAAGATCTGTCCCAAAAATAAGTTAATTAAATCTGGGGAAAATGTGTATTGCTGATCAAGTACAAATTGCTAACTTTCTTCATAAGAGCACTCGCTTTCGCTTTCTGGAAGTCGGCACCCGGAATGCTGATAAGCTCTTTCGTCACGGCCCGTTGTAATCCATCCACCGTGCCGTGTTGGCGTCTTTTCAGCACGTATCGTATATGAGACGGGTGAAGAGGATGTCTGGTAGGGAAACGCCAGGGATCTAGGGTGGTCTCGGAATATCTGCGTGCGAGTTTCCTTTTCTCCGCCCAATAGCACTGACGCCACCAACTGCGCACACAATTTTCTCATGCCGATGCTATCGACGTTGATGCACATCACTTGAAGGGACTCCAAGTTCACCAGAAACCATGGGGACACTTACTCTATATTCCCTCTCAACAACTCTTCACTCTTGCAAGACTTTCGTCTCTGTTTTAGGCCGAAGGGTATCCTGAAAGTTTGGCGTCTTCAATATCATCTCAACCCTCCCGAAGCAACGTGTGTCACTAAATAACACCCCATCTACCAATGGTGTTATCACCATAGGCTGCCTTGAGCATGTCATGAGTCTCTTTCCCAGTTTTCCCCGGTTTCACGTAACATTTGATGGTGTAGCGCTGTTTCAATAACCGGTTCATGACGGAGCATGACGAGGTCAAGTTACAGAGGTTTCGCAAACGAACCATCATCATTCCGCAAAGGCTGGGATCCGACCAAGACCGGCCTCCAACCTTTCCTGAGACTCCCCTCCAGCGAACTCGGGCAGAGAAACAGCCTCCCGTTCATTCGCTTATACAAAAAAAATAGGTAATACTAATTTTGGTACAGACCCTGTATGCTCGTTTTCAGATCTCCTTCTTTGCTAGCGGAGGGCATATTCGCATTCACAGGTCTCCCGCAGAAATCGTGCTCCCCTCAGATTCCAAAACGATATTGCGTTTGAATGCGTCTTTTGCTAATTTTGCCAGGAAGCTTAATGCTGTTCACACTGATATCGGATGCATTCTTAAAAAGGCGTTCAAGTACGAATAATACTGGAAGGAATACCTACACCAAGACAATGCAATGTGACGAAACTGTCTCGATTGACCTAGCTAACTTGGCATCCGAGTTTGCGGCGATTGAATCATCCGTGTGCTATGGCCCGAAGTATATTCCTTTAAAAATGGGAAGCACTGGCATATTGAAACGGGGAGTGTATTGAAACGCGATACAAATGACTAAGATTACGGTTTTCGAGACCTTTGCTGCTCTAACCCTATATTTGTGGATGTGATTTCGGACTGGATGTGGCTCATGACCATGATCACTCGATGGAGTCTTTTAATGAAGCTGTTCACGCAATATTTAACGCAAGCTATTCATTAGGTTCCAACATTAATTCATAACGTGAGTCAATACCTCGATCACATATTCAATACCCACTAAAGAGAGAATGGGACGAGAATAACGTGAATGGCTAACTGCGGAGAGCCTTTTCAAAATTTGTCGAATCGTCGGACGGGGTGGGGGGCAACCTAGGGCAGGAAGAGACATAAGAAAGTTTATCACCCTATAGGACGCCCAGCCAACACATTATCCACGGGGCGAGCCCTGCATTTTCCCCGGCCCTCCACCGTTCCTTCGTCCGCCGAACTTATTCAAACTACGCCAAGAGAACCGCACACTCAAAAACTCGCCGTGTGCGTGATTCTATGCTTTTACTGCAAGGTTGCCATTTACGCGAGGGTGTTCTTACTTTACCGTCACGGAGAAAACTGGCGGCTTAGAACTTTCCCCAAGATTCGACTGAAAGCGAAAAAAGCGAGTTCCTTCTCGTTTCGGGAAATGAGACCCTCGGCCGTGATTCCCTCACCAGGCACCTTTGTGATTCAATGAGGACCCCACCACTGCACACAACCCTTCACTCTTCCCCGCCCCGTTACACCAAGTCCGCTCTCTTTTCTGCAAGTAGGCTTTGTACCTTTTAACAGACTCCTGTGGCCTCTGCCCTCTTCGACACCAAATGTCTGCCCCTAGCTCGAGGCTCCCTCACACCCCTCCCAGTATCATCGCTATATAAGCCTCGCATTGCAAATGTCATGAGTTTTTCGGTTCGGGGTTTTGCTGGGTGATATGCGTGTTGGAGATGACTGTATTCCTGCCGGAGATAAAGACGATCGCCGGAGGAGAGTGCGGATGTCGCGTCTGCCGTAAGTTAATTCCGTGTTTCCGCATGTTGATACTTAATCAGTGGATTATTTTGTGGACATTAGCATTAGTAGATAGGTTCTAATGACTAAAGCCGTTTTAGTTTGTTTCATGACATGCAGGCGACATCATTGCTCTGCGCGTTCTTGAAGCTTTCTCTTTAGATATTCGCCATCATATGTGATAACGGGTTGTGATTGATATGGAATCCTGGGAATAGAATGTTAGCATGTATTGTGAATATTTTAGTACATTTATCAGTATATTCCATTTGATTAAGAAGCCTTGCTTATTTTTTCCATTGCAGGGGCAGTTTACTGGAGCAGTTTCCCTGTAGATTCATTCCCTCGTCCCTGCTCCCTTCAAGTCAACGGAACAGATTTCCTTATGGTTGAGTTCTTGCTAGGTTTCTTTCATCCCTTTGGTCCTCATCAATTCTCTATTTTACTTCATCACACGTTGTTTCTAATAAATCTCTCGGACTTGTGCAGGTCTAACCGTGATTTCTTCTCCATATATCAACATTTACCATTTCTGACGTAAAAGGAAAGAAGTTTTTATTTTTTAGCCCCTGAAGTTTCAGTAGTACAACTTGACTTTATCTCGTCAAAATTGCATTGCCTAGACAGATACTAGAGCCTTAAAAAATGGTTCTCAAATGCTCGGTAGGTAAGCGAAGCAGGAATGCAATCGAAATTCCTCCTTTCCGAACGGCTTCTGCTTTCGGCGGTAGCCCCATCGAACTTCAAATCATCACATTCCTCTCTGCATACTCTGGTGGTTTCCCGGCAACGCTCTCAAACTATTAAACCCCCGTTTGAATTACTTCAGAGTACACTATCATGTTTCCCTTCCATATTCAGCAATTTCATTATTCCACATTGCATTCCCCCATTCCAAAATTCCCATTACATCCCAAGAGAGCATTTAACTCCAACCTAATTTTCGGGGAATATTTTTTCCTCCCTTCCTAATTTTTCACGACTCCTTCAAGGAAACAACTTTTAACAAGCATACACCTATCCCGAGCCATTCTCAGTACCATGGTGCATTTCTGCGCTTTCATATTATAATTGGGCTGGGGTTCCATAAAAGTTCTTTCTCCTTAGCCTAATAGTCGACAAATAATTGCTCGTGTCAATGTGAGCACACATGGTTTTCAAACATTTCCACTCATGCCCACGCAATCTTCCAATTAAATATTGCTACGCACTAAGAGGTCGAGGTGTCCTGCTTTTATTTTCAGATTGCTCCACTAATCACAGAATCCTCCCAACATACATTTCTGAAGTAGGAGCGCCCCCATCAAAGTGATTCGCCGCAGTGTGGCTGGTGTTAGTGCAGTGAGTGTGTGCGGTGGCATAAAGTGCATGGTCATTTGTGTGTGTGTGTTAAGTGCTGTGCGTTAACGGCGGGGGACCGCCGATGGAAACCAGAGCTATTCCGCCGGTGGACCATGCAGCTGATCAAGGTAGGGAAACTACTCCTTTTCCAGGGAAATAGGGTGTAGTGCGCAGGAGTCCCCTTGGATTGAGACAAGGCCTCCAACTCGCGGTAGGGCCCTCCGATGGGGCTTTAAAGGCATATAGGACACTTAGAGAACTGGGGGGGAAATTAAGGTGACTCTTAGGCGATTGAACTAGGTAGGACACTTAGAGAAACCAAGGAACATTTATGGCAACTAAAGAAAATTAAGGAAATATTTTAGACAAATCTTATGGAAAACCTTATGGCACTTAATCTACCTATTCCTTTATGCACTATCCTGTAATGATTTTTGTTACCATTTTATGTAAGTTATTTAAATGTTTTTGTAAAAAATGTGATAAAACGATGTTAACTCATCTAGTGTGCAATAACACCGTGAGACAGAAAGCATTACTGTAACGTTCTGAAGGAACAATAAAAAAGCCATCATCCCCTCATTCAATGCTTTGTTCTTTGCACCTCCATTCTTTTCTCTCTCTCCATCTCGAATCATTCTTGTTCATGCTCTTTCCTCTGAACTTTCCGAAGGCAGCGCTCGCCTGGTTTAAAGGCGTCGCTGTAACATGGTACAGTAGGACGTCGCTCTCTGCAGGTCCGTAGGGCACTGCAGGAGCGGCGTGATGGGCCGGCCATCTGCCTTCGTCTCATTTTCATCACGAAGGCCGAAAAATGGGTCCCAACGAGCTGTGCATGGTACCTCCTTGGGTCAGCAACAGGAAACTCATGCAATCACTCTTATCCCCCGCCCCCTTTCTCATTCTCTCCTTCCCCTCTGTATATTCAAACCGAAGTAGTGCAAAGTACCCGTGGGTTCACTTAAAAACTTAAGGCATTTCCTTTGCAACGACCGTGATGTACGACAAACGTTTTAGCGTTCTCATGATAGGGGAGACATTTTTTTCCTCTTTAAATATAACTGGAATTTGGCAAGTGAAATTCCTCCAATTTAAAATGTTGTTCGTTTTTTCCAAATAGGAAGCCAGTTTTCCCTCGTATGGTACATCATTGGACATCACAAGACAGCAAGTCGAAATACTTCACGCTAAATCTTTAAGCGTATGTTCAAAGCACTTGGACGTTCCAATTGCACGCCATTATTTTTATGCCAAACGTCTACGTAGGCAATACGTATGATTTACCATCAGATCACCCAGTGTCAGGGTCGGGTTATCTGATTTTTCCCAATCGGTGCTATGCCGAACGCGTAAGCCAGGTTTGCATATTGCTCCTTGACATACGTCCAATCTGATTCCGAATCCTCTTTGCTGTGACAATAGAGCTTTAATTTTTTGAAATTGTGTGCGAAAAGACGGGAGACAGATTGCTAGGGCTAATAACGTCGGGATGTTTTTCGTAAGTTAATCATTTGCAATATTAAGAGTAGCCCCCCTTTTTGAAAAAAACCCTTGGAAACCCGGCAGCCGCCAATATTTGGAAGCGAATCTTCCTGGCAAAATATTTGATAGCACAGAACCGGAGTTGTGTTAAAGGTGCCGGTCTTATTATATCATGCCACCCTAAATTACGCTTTTCTATGCCATTAGAAGATTCAAAGCGATAATTGTGTGAAGGCTACAGTAAAATTACAAAAAGTGATTTCGTGGGAACAGAATTCTAGACCCGTGACATTGAGCTATTGTGCTCAGCGACATAAGTTTCCCATTGTTTTAATTTTACTGCTCGTCGAAAGGTTTCCAGGGAAGAAAATGTTTACATTAAGGCGTATGCATTGAAATGCAACACTGGACATCATAACTGCAGTGATTGGAAAATGATATCCACTGCTCATGAAGCTTGTAAATCAAACTGCAACACTGTGATCTTCTCTAAAAATTAGAATTCAAATTTTTTTTATCAAATGCTTTCGGGATTGCTTTCTTTGTTGTGCTTTTTACTTATTCCTTCTGGGCATTATTTTATATTAAGGGCTTACTCTAAAGTGCCTGGTCCAGTTAAATGATTTGATTATATATTTTTTGCAATTCATGGCATCGACAAGAGAGAGATTTGGCACTGTGGTTGAGGATTAGATAAACAGAAATCGGAGGTAGGCCGGTGCTAATACTACTGTGAGTAAAAGAGCTCCTAAATTTATCCTCTTGCCGCTGGCCTAAAGTAAATGTAATTCAAATAATTTAGGAAGTGAAGCCTCTTCTGAGGGTGGTAATCCTTGATCAAGATAAATCTCTCGTATTAGGGTTGGCAGCAGAACTTTCTATATCAAATTTTAAGAAATATTGGACCAAATTGTCAAGAGGCTTTCAGTTGGCAATTGATCAGACCTCATAAGGAGACATTTCTTGAGGCTTTTCTTTCAACAAAGAGAACTGGAAGATCCATTTGTAAGGTAAAGGCAAAAAGAAAAGGGTGATGACAGATGTTAGTTCTTGCTTCTGCTCATAAACTCATCCCACTAATTGTTTACACACACTTTCATACTCTTTTTAAAACTATTGTTTCATTTTTACCCTAATTTTAGCATTACTCATAGTATAGTTTATTTTGTCATCTTTTATTAATCACTACCTTTGAAACTAGTATAAAATTCATTATTAAAATAGAAAGAAAGACTCGTACTTTTCCACAGATTTTATTATACGGTACAACGCGTTTCACCGACTTGCGGCATCATCAGGTACAAATTTGCAAAATCTGTCTGTTTTGCAAATTTGTACCTGATGATGCCGCAAGTCGGTGAAACGCGTTGTACCATATAATAAAATCTGTGGAAAAGTAAGTCTTTCTTTATATTTTAATAATGGATATTAATTACTTCCACGAAGTGAAGCCTGAAACAATAGTATAAAATTGTTTATATGGCTGAGTTAGTCAAATGAGATTTCATTAAAAGGACAGCCTACCTTCCCTTTGTCCTAGATATTTTGAAGTTATGTATAAATTATAATGCTAGTGAAGGAGGGGTCCTCCGCTGCTATGCAGGATACTGGCATAACAGATCAGATGCAGTCTCGAATCTGGAAACGCCTTAATTTATTGTGCTAGAAAGCCTTTTTGAATAGGTCTAATTTAAGAAAATGGTTTCTGAAATGGGGTCGACAGACATATGATCAAAAATCAGAATCAAATATATCCATTGGCATCTCATTAATGCTCAAAACTTTCCAATGTGTGTACATTCTGTGAACATAACAATTGAATTGTAATATTCATCACTTTTTGACCTGCATAAGTTGTATTATTAACATAGCTAAATAAAGACTATTATTAATATTGAATTTCATTTTAAACCTTCCCTTAAATCCTTTATTATTTTAAAGGGTATTTGGTGTAACGTGACCACTTAGTTAGGTACCGCAGCAGTAAATTAACATAAATCAGAGAATAGCCTGTGGGGGTATTTTCACAAATTTGCATCATATTTTCATTTGTTCAGATGATTGTTTCACAGACCTGGGTCAGCTTTGCTACTTTTTCATGCATGGGGAAGTATTTTATTTTCACAATTGATTCTCGTAGCAATTGGCCATCATTGTGGGTAAGAGAAAATGGCCACAGTGGGTTGCCGCCACTTAAAACTTAGAAAGAAAATTATCCATTTTCCTTAAGGGCATTCTAGGTCAGTTATAAGTGGCAACTAAAATCAAACATTAGTATTTGACGAATTGGCATGGATTGAATTATCCTTATCATTGTTTTTAATCTAAAAGATTGAATCAATACCGCGGATGCAATGATACTGGATATTTTGTCAATTGTTTTTAAACACAACGATCTATTGGGGCAATCCTTGGATTGCCTATCAAAATATGCAGATTCAAGGAGCAGCTCACCTCATCTCCCCATTTTGTACAGCAGTTAGCTGAAATGGTAAGTAATATGCATTCTCAAAAGGCATAACTCTACAGCACTTGGACAAATATGATTTTGTTTTAAAAAGATTTCTCCTTTTATTTACTAAAATTCTCCTAAATTGACACAAGAAATGACAAATGATTTGTTCTCTAATTTTATTGTTTTGGAAAAAAAAGTCCTAGGTAACACCTTCAATAGTTGTACTGAATAGGATATTTTAGGGCCTGAACATGTTTTGGGGAGGAAAATGAGGGATCAAAGATGGAGAGAAAATTCTAAGGAGCTAATAAACCATGTCAATTAACCTACCTCATCAAATTCCATTTGGCATATTTCTATGCATCGTATGCAAAATGAATTAATAATTTGTTTAATACCATCTTGGCATGTATGAAAGCGGTCACATATATTGTAACGCTGCAACTGTGTCAGAATTGGAAATATAAGGGAGATAGTGGATGTCCATGTTTGTCATTGGCTTTAATAAAGTGCACCCATCTATTTGAGAAGATTGCATTTTTGATTTCTTAAAAATCAGTAAAGAAAGTGTCCAAAAAGACATAAATATACAAAGGTCATTACCTACTGCCTTTTATTTTGGGCAGTGAATGTTGGAAATTTTGTTACAATGATGGGTTGAGCATGGGTGTATCACACCAGAGATTTCAACTAATTTTCCCACTCATTTTAAAACACAGGCTTAGATGATCAGGTTTCCGATAAATTTCCAGGTCAGTCAATATTGGGACAGAATGAACTTCATATTTTAAAAAAATAGTTATACATAGAACACTTAATATATACGAAACAGGGTTTGTCTTTCAATATTTAATTACATGTTTGCCCATATTTAGGGAAATGACATTTTAAAACTGATACATAATCTCAGTGAAACCATTGGACAATCTCTTAGTTGAGGCAGTATCATTTTTGATGATAATAACATTCAAATGAATCTCAGTATTATGGGTTTTTAACAAACAAACATTTTAGGTTGCTCACAAAACACATCATTTCAAACAGTTGTGGAATGTTCCTATTGTACATGAGATATGGTGGGCAACACTCTGGCCCAAAATTTCTGCTGAAAAAGTGTAAATGACTTAGTTGAATGATAATGTATCATGTGATGTACTGGTATTCAGTGATGTGGATTACCTAGATAAGTTTATCCTGATGATTATTTTTATCTTCATACAGTCAACCATAGGGCTCACACAAAGAGTATGATGATGATTATATATAATCCCCAAAGAGATGAATAAGGATGAGTGGCCACATTATATTTATCTTTATGTACTAAATTTAACTAGCTGTACAAAGTAATTCTATGCTCATGAGTTAGTATAATATCCAGGGCCCCCAGATATTGGCAATGGTTTACTTTTAATTCAGGTTCCAGGAAAACTCGGCCAGATCTCATAAACTATTAAAATAATTCAAGTTAGCATTATACAAGGATTTTACAAGTGAGGATTAAACAGAAAATTGAATCAGGTTTGTGGGAAACAGAAACCATATTTAAA
This sequence comes from Hetaerina americana, assembly GCF_022747635.1. Classification (NCBI taxonomy): domain Eukaryota; kingdom Metazoa; phylum Arthropoda; class Insecta; order Odonata; family Calopterygidae; genus Hetaerina; species Hetaerina americana. The sequence continues at coordinate 100,136 of NW_027286947.1, read as the reverse complement.
AATGTTTATAAAAGTGATTTTTTGTGGTAATAATGGCCTACTAAATAATGAGTACATGCCACCCAGGTTTTCGATTTCTCTATCAAAATGTATTACAATCAAACATTGGAAGTTCATGGAAAATTTAAGAAAACTTTATTTTTCCTTTCATACATTGTTCAGTGGCTTGGTTAATATCTTCCAAAAATAATATTATTGCCAAAAATATATTTACTAATAAAATTCATATACAATTTTCCAAGCCCCAAATCTACACCCATAATCTAATTTCAACAAACATGTTTCTTCCTTTTATAAAACTATGTTCGACATGAATATTTAAGCATGAAGTTTCCAAACATCTTCTCCAAATTTTCTGTCCTCTGTTCCATTATTTGGCGTTAAAGCTTCCATGTCTAATAATTCTTCATCTCATGACCATAACAGTTAGGTCGTCATAATCACAGTAGTGGGGAGCAGCAGTTTAATCTTGACAAAAGACACCACAGGAAAAAAATTTAATTCAGCTGATGTCGTAATTAAAGTTTAGTGCAGTCCACATTATATACAAAGTATCGATAAGAATAAAACGGGATCCAGATGGTGCGGTGACTATCGTACTGGCTTCCCATCCAAGGGGTCCCGGTTCAAATCCTGGTGGTGTTGAATAGTTTTTAGTGGTATCTTGATCCCTACTTGAGGTTCTTTGTTGAGGGCACTTTGAGTGTACTCCTACCACGAGGAATAAAACTGATAAATTATACCATCAATGGCCTCTATTCCAGATTCAGTGGGTGTGGTGTAAAACCAGGAGAGGCACTGCACTAATCTAATCTCCCATAACAGTACTCAAAAAAAAGCTGTGTTAAAATAACTAAATTGATTGCTTCCACACTTCAAAAACAGATTTTTTCCTAACAAGAGAATATACAACCTTATTTTATTTCCCACATACCAGAAAAATCACTACATCTCTACTAAATTCTTTATTTCAAAACCTTTTGGGTTCAAAACTCTTAGCAGTGCATAAAGTATCATTTAAAATTGTTGACATGGCCCAAAGATGTCTTGTGAAATATGCATTGTTTGTATAAGAAGCATAGGAAAAAGTTTATGAAAAGATATGAAAATAGTTCTAAAAGTGCAAAATGAAAACTCATTATTATAGTTTGCCAATTTCACTGCCTTCCTGATGGGTTCATAGGGCACCTACCTGCATCATTCATTCCCCATAATTAACGGCAGTGAAAAATGCCCTCAACACTGAATGGAGGTTGTACCACAGAAGTCTGCCATCCAATCTGAATATAGGCTGAGGGTGAACTGGTAGGTTGCTACCAAGAATTCATGACTTTTTACTGCCGAGCATATTCGAGAATGTAATGAATCAGTTTTCACGGAGTGCTTTGAGATTGTCCCATAGTATTTGTTCGATAGGCACTTGAAAAACTCGCTTAGACATTTTACTCCAATATTAAGAACTCAACACTGAATATTTGTCCAATACTTACATGCTGCATGGATACAAAAGGAGGTTTTACTGAAGGATATAGGGGAAATAATATCAACTGGAAAATTATAATAAGGTAATTTATAATGTGGATTAAATAATTGACTGATTGAACCATTAAGCAAAATAGTCTCCTGGTTCATCTATCAATGAGTACTTCAAGATGGCATGATTACTCATTTGGCATTTTGTTGAAAAGAAATGTTTCATGAGCGGAAGATCAAGTCAACCAGTGGCAAAAGGATCATTAAGACAAGTGCAAATAGAGGTGAGGCAGGCCTAGAAGCTTCTCGCAGAGGGATTTGGAGAAGGTTTGATGGAAATCCTTTTGGGAGTCTAATTCCCATGTATTATTCTTCACATAACCTGATATAGAATGTTCATTCACATGCCAAGACCTTCTATTCACATAATCTGCACTCAATAAGGTCATGATAGTTATTCTACATTCTATAGCACTACAAATGTCCACAATCACCAATGTTTATTTGCGTGCATCTAAAACCAGTAATCCATTTTAGTGGCATATATCATTCACACACGCGTAAACACACACACATTCATGCACACACTTAGCACACAGTCCTTCTATTGCTGAAGATTAATGATCGAACCACAATCATAATCACTTGCCAAACCAACACTGCATCCTTAACTACTACCTATGTTATGGCTAAAAATGTACCATTATGAGCATGAATTACAGTAAAACCTCTTAATTAACACACACTGCATATATAGAATAATAGGCTTGACTTAATTATGGTCTGGAAGGGCTCCTATATAAATCATTGCAGTAAAAATATCAAAATTATGTAAAATTTCACATATTCACAGATATTGTAATCATTTTTTCATCTCGTTTTTTACAGACTTTCATTCAAATCACTAGTTTTTGTATGTGTGTTTGTTAGGATAAAGAGCTGCACTGCTAATCCACATTACAGTTTCATAAACATGACCATGGGTTAGCCTCCTATATGGCAGCATCAGGTAGACACATTATGTCAGCAATATATATGAGGGTATTCAAAAGTCCATGCAAAATCAGAAAGAGAGAGAGATGTTGCGTAATCAAGTTATTTCCCCGGGAGCGTGGAGCACATGTGCAATAACACCCTGATAAGTGAATTACCCTGTGCTTAATGTTCATCTGATGCAAGCAAGTCGAGTGATTTTCATGTAATGGATAGAAGAGAATTTTGTGTGTTGATCAAGCATTATTGTCTGAAAAGCAAATTGCTTGAGGAGAATGATGAGAAATGTAATGATCATTTTGGTGTGCCTTTCGTTAGAATGGTTCATACGTGCTTAAAATCTTGCTTAGTGGCTGAAAGAGCACAAGTTACACTGAACATTCTGGATATTATGCTGAGGTCACTTATCTATTAATCATAGATAAAATCCATGTATCTTGATGGATGATATGAGAGTGAAGGTGCTTGTGATTTCTAATGCTCAAGGCATGTCAATTGACTGGGCACATAGTATTTTCCTGAATATTGAGATATGAGAGAACTATCTGCAAGATGGGAGCTGCGAATGCTCATGGTGGATCAAAAAAGGTGACTTGTTCCAAGCTCAATTTGTAGCTATTTCAGCAAACTCTACAGAACTTTATACATTGCTAACTGCATCACTGTGGATGAAACATGAACATGATCCAAGTAATGGCATGCAAAACTGTCCCTGTAGCACTCTGTTAAACACTCCTCTTTGGTTCTGGACTGTATAAATTTTTATACCTATGTGAATAAACACCCTCTCCCTCACAGATCCCAACAACCCTTGGACATTTCTTTTCCTGAAAATAGAATAATTTGAATCACTTCAATGAGATAAATCATATTTTTTGTTTAAATGTATTAAAAGGAAAGAATTAAATGTCCAATAATTATACACATTATCAGCACTTTGAATGATATAAGAAGGGGCAAGGGATTCAAAGGACCGGGCTCAGAATAGCATACTGCAAAATGTGTTTCTCAATAAGCAACCAGGAATCTTTTACTAGGTTACTTTATTTTACATTTGAATGTTATGCAGACTCAAGAAAACCACACACTGCAAGAATTAACTGAAATGAATTTGCTCTATTGTGGCTAGCCTTGCTCTACTTATTATTATTGACATTATTCAGGGACGTAAGGGCCCCTAAATTGATAGGTATCCCACTGATCACTGGCCATTCCGTATTCCTCAGTGATCAATTCGTGGAATCTGCTTCTTTTGATGTCTTTAGTGTGTTCTTCTATCTTTATCCTCTTTGCCATTTTATAATGGTGGAATCTTGTTCCTGAGGAAAAAGGGGGTTAATACAAAAAGCACATTAACTAAAAAAACAAAATAAATTGTTACCTCTTACACATATGCAATGTTACATACCATAATCACACCATTACCAAAATATTACCAGTAAAGAGAATCCATTTAATTTTACAACGATGAGCCTTTGAATTTTGGAGGTGTACCTTCAACAACTCCAAAAGATATAATTTTTTAGAATAACTTAATGAGACTTCATCACCAGTTAGGCTTATAATGTATATTTTTGTAATGTATAATCCACATTTTTCGGTAACATGTTTTACTGCTACCTAATGCAATGCTAGAACCTTGTTCTGTATCATGCCTAGTTATACAGGTTTCAACATTATATCACGTTGGAAAGGAATACTACACAATGCAGTACATACTCTACCATAGAATTATTATGATTGCCACCTGAGCTCTGGGATTTTACTCATTGCCACAATTTAAGTAGAACTATTACACCTCATACAGAAGTGTCATTGTGTTATCGTCTGGGGAAATTCCCAGGGACACTAATGAATCATCTTCCCCACATCACCAATGGCTTACACAAGCACTTACCTAGGAATCCTCTATAAATAACCTTTAAAATATTGGTGTTACATACTCTTACTCATCGCACTGCATTAGATATGCACTTGAGGACATAAGATGGTTCAGGGGTTGTGTGTTGTACTGTTGAGGTTTATCGTGCTAACGTGCCCAGGATATGAGCCATGCTCATACCACTCCATTGCTGTAAACTGATTCCATAAAAAAAGTGTTAAACCAACAACATGAATAACTTCCTGGAGGTAATACATAGGATACACTAATAATACTAGTATGACCATTGAAAACTCAATAATTTAGAAAAAAACAAATTTGATCATTTACTTAATTATACAACAATGGATTAGGACTGTGAATCATCTTCATCTTTTTTTCTATTAGAGAATGAATCAAATCAAATTTTTTTTAGAAAAAATAATAAATTAAAATAGATAGTTTATTATTTATGAAATTCCTATTTCATATAAGAAAGCCATATTGGGCTATGTAATTTTGCTGATGCTTCGACATTTTGTGCATTAAAAATTTAAAATAAAATACATCTTTTGGCAATTGAAAATCTGTTGCAGCGGATAATCCTGAGAATTTCTGACCTTCTTAATGTTTCCAATGAAGTCATCTGCAGCCTTTGGGTAGAGCTGAATGCTTAACCATGTCTCGTAATGCTGTGGATCTTGGTTCTTCCTTTACAATTCTAGAATCGCCTACTGCTTCCCTTAAATACTTCATTTCCAGCCATTGATGATCTTGGCATCTTCTTATTGAGGTCCACAAAATTCTCTTATGCATTCACACAAACTATGCCCCCTCATTAATTTAATTGCAATTCAATTTCGTTTATCCCAATGAGAAAGCATTTAACATTATGGAAGAAACATAACCATTGCATAGATATCCATTGATGCACATATATCCATACTCTTGCTCTTGACGGTAGAGCAAGTCATTGTGTTTTTACTTATTGTATGTGTGTGTTCGATCATGTCTATTGTGTCTTAGATCATGTGAATGCTCACACAACATTGTCACTTTTCAGTGATTTTACTTTTCATTCCTATGGTTATTTTTATTTTCTAATTCCTGCCTTTGTGTATTTATTTTCCTTTGGAAATTTTTTTCTGGATGGCTTACCTTTGGACAAATAATTCTAAATAATATGCCTGGATGCAAGCCTGCAATAACATGTGATTACCTTCTATTTATTTATTTTAAAACATTATTCACACACAGCAGTAGTGCCAATTTATAGTGAATAATATAACAAACATGAAAGAGAACAAAAATTCAATAACAGCATTACAATAAACAACGAGAACTGAACATGGAAGGAGAAAAAAATTAATTTGTTGAGAGCTGGGATAAAGCTTGGGTGGTGAAATCTTTGCATGATAGGTTAAAAGGATTAACCGTGTGTCAGGGAGTGAATTTAGAAAGGAGGAGAGGTGAAATAAATGTGAGCGCTGGGTGAGAGATATTCTAGGTATAGGCAGATGGATTAGGGAGTGGGTGCGGGTGGATCGAGTTGGTATGCTGAAGTTGAAGAGAGAGAGCAGTTCAGGGCAATCAATAATCGAGTTTAGGGTGTTGTGGTGGAGTTTAAAGTCAGCTTTGTGTCTGTGGTTTTGGGTACTAGAAATTGATAAATAAGACAGAACAGCATTTGAGGACATATTGTGGAAAGTAGGCCTCGATGTTGGACTATTTTGGCAAAGAAGTGAGAGATGCAATAGAGGGATTTTAGATTAGTTGGGGATGAGGTAGACCAAATTGGGGAGCAATATGATAATAATATGCGAAGGACAATTGTTGAGAAGTATGAATGGAGTGCAATTGGATCTTCAATTTCTGTGAAGCGGTAAAGTAGGCCTGATAGGGACATTGCTTTATTTTTTACAGTCTCTATGTGTTTGGAGTAATTTAGTTTATGGTCAGTTAAAACACCTAAGTCTTTCATGGTTGGTACTCTATTTGGTGATAAGTAGTGACACTAAGATGCTAGGAAAACAAGTGAAGTAGGCTTTTTTTATTATTCTCATCAGTGTTTTTAAATCAAGGCTGTATCCTATGTCCAACTACGTGACATTCACTTAAAAAATATAGGCCTTTAATTTGTGAGATCATTCCATTTTCAGATCAAAATTATTGCAATGCTAAAGCTACTTTTAATTGGAATACTTTAATATTATCAATATTTTTATTATTGCTGGATTCTGAAAACAATTTCTTATTCATACACTGCATGCCCTGATTTTATGGCAAATTATTAATTTAAAATTTAATGTGTATTATCTTAATTCATATTCTGTGGGAATCATTTACCTTATGGGGACATTCTTTTGATTTAAATATTTCCAAAACTATAGATTTAAATACCTTGTATGTGGCATTGTGTATTTTGACCTATCTTAGGTTGATTCAAGGTAATTTTAATTATTGGCCAGCTAGAAATAAGTTACAATTTAAGGATGAATCACCCAGAAGTAACCCACTATTTTGGAGGAAGATAGAGTGACATCAATGAACTACCTGCCTTCTTTGCTGTATTCCTTTGGTAGAGTGAACTTTATATGAATACAAGAAGAGAAATTGTGCTGTCACCTCATATACATAATTATTAGATATATGTTTAAATGTGATTCGACTGTTACTGCACATCAAAGAATTACTAATAAATTAACACCACATAAATACACAATGAATACATCAGGCAATTCCAAGTCATCTTTTCCTAGATAAACTAATTACTGTAGCAAAATTGAGAGGGTGTTTATATATGTAGTTATTTCTGAGTTGTAGGCAGGCTGTAGGATATGCCAAAATCACATTTTTAGGCATAACATAGGCAGCAGTTAGGGATGCAGTGTTGCTAGGCACATAGTCTCATTATGATTATCGTTTGATCATTAATCTGCAACAATGGAAGGATTGTGTGCAAAGTGTGTGAATGAATGTGTTTGTATTTATGAGTGTATGAATATTTTATGCTATTAATTTGGATTCTTGGAATTAGAAAAATTGAAAATTTTTCCGGGTGTCCCTTCTGGCAAATGCCAAACCAATGCCATACCATACCAATGTCATTCACGTGCATAGAATAAAATTCATATTAGCAAATTAGCAAAAAAGTGCCCTTTTTTGTACTATAAGAGTTAAATTTCTAGAAGTAATCTTATATGCAGTAATATATAAGGTCAGTGGTTGTAATCATCTAGTATTGAAAAGAATTTTAAGAATATGATAATATTTGTATTAATTTCACTGTAACATGCAATGATGGTTAAATATAAGTTGCGACAATATATAGAAGGCTACAAAAGTAACAGTACTATCTCCCCAGGAATTCCTTCAAACTTTCTCCAAATCCCTCTGTGAGAAGCTTCTAGGCACACCTCATCTCTATTGGCACTTACCTTAATGATTGTTTTGTACCTGGATGACTTGATCTTCCCCTCATGAAAGATTTGTTTTCAACAAAATGCCAAATGAGTAATCCCACCATCTGGAAGAACTCATATATAGATGAACCGGGAGTCTGGTTTGCTTTTTCAGTTCAGTCAGTTCATTATTTAATCTACATTATAAATTACCTGTTATAATTTTAATGTTGATATAATTTACCCTACATCCTTCAGTATCACCTCCCTTTGTATCCAGGCAGCATGTAAACATTGCACAAACATTCAGTGTGAGTTCTTACTCTTGGCGTGAAGTGTCCCTGTGAGTTATAGAAGTACCTATCAAGCAAATATTCAGGAAAGCATTTCAAAACTTGATGAAAGTACTCAGAGGAAATAAGTAATGAATTCTTGGCAGCAGTCTACCATATTACCCTCAGCCCATACTCTGATTGGACAGTATTCCACTGTTCTGTTGTACGTGTGTTCAGAGCTGCACCTTTTCGAGATGTGTTGAGGGCATTTGTCACTACTGTTATAAATAGGGAATGAGTGATGCAGGTAGGATCCCTTATATACTCTTTAGTGAGGCAGTGAAATTAGTAAACTGCTAAATTCTCTTCTTCCCTTCAGCAGGATTCCTTTAAAGGTCTTTCTAATAATCTTTCTCGTTTGATGGATTATTTCATTTTAGCAGGCTCTATTTATACTGAAAACAAAATTAGTCCAATTTTGTGAGTGCGTGCACTTAATATCATCTGCCCCAATTATGTACTATTCTATTTTGTACTGCTATAATGTACCCCTCAGTGAGGTAGTGAAATTAAAAAAATTCTAAAATGCTTTTTCCTTTTGCACTTATAGAACTGTAAAAATGTGAAACCTAAATGTTGGTCAAAAACATGATGAAACACTCTCTCCTATGAGGCAGAGATATTTGAATGCAAAAAATAGTGGTTGAACATGAATCCACTACATTGCATGCAACAAATCCCCAATTAGTGGTCATCACCATGGACAACGAGAAGTTTAAAAATGGGTCACCTTTGGGTCTTGGAAAAATTGGGAAAAGTCCATCAACACTCAAGGGATCTGCAGAGAAGGATTTTGAGGCATTACAGCCATATCTGAAATAAATCATTTTTATAAACTTATTCCGAAGCTTTTTTTTACAAACCATGCATTTTACTCAAGACATCTTTGGGCCATGACAACTGTTATAAATGATACTTTGTGCAATCCTAAGCCCATTGAACCTAAATGGTTTTTGAATAAAGTATATTATGGAAAAACAATGATTTTTCTGATGCATGGGTAAACAAAATAATTTAGAATATTCTCTGGTAAGGAAAAAATCTGTTTATGAAGTGTGGAAGAAATCAATTTAGTTATTTTGATACGTAGTTACGTGAGCACTGTTTTGGGAGATTGGATTTATGCAGCGCTTGATTACTGGTTTCACACCACACCCACTGAATCTGGATTTGAACCCTTGTGGTGGTGTCATTTATCAGTTTTATTCCTATCCACATGTGGTAGGGTGTTATGTTAAGAGCACTAAAATTGGAGTATGACATCTGCTGAATTAAAATGCATTCCCATTTCAGTCTTTTGTCAAGATTAAGCTGCTGCTCCCTTCAACTTTGACCATGATGGTCATACTGTTAGGGTCATAAGAAGAAGAATTATTTGTCACAGAAAGGTTTATGCCAAAGGTAGGAATTGATGGCAGAAAAAGTTAGTAAGGATGCTGGGAAAGGACTCGCTTAAGTGTTAATTTGTAACATGGTTATATACAATGAAGAAACATATTTGTTGAAATTAGATTATGGGTATAGATTTGTGCCTTGGAAATATTTATTTGATTTCAATTAGTAGTTAATATATTTGTAGTCCCCTCCCCGGACTACAACGTTGATGTGGTGGAAGGGCTTGTGCGTTCCGATGATCCCTAGAGCTGTGCTGGCGGGAGTAATTATTTTTGGATTGAGCAATCACATGTTGTTGGCATGTACTCTTAATTTAACTAGTCCCATTATATTTCGGTAAAGTTACTGGGCCCATGCAAGTTATGCCTTTTGGCCAATGCTAGGTAATTCAGAGTAAATTTGGATTTGTGGTTAACTCTGTCGTAATTCTACTTTTGGATAGAAGACTCAGGAGGAACCCACTACAATACGGCCTCATTAAAGGATATTAACATGATAAAATTTAAATGTTTTCTGTGATGGGTCAACTTTAGTTTAATAATTTTTCAATAGAATCTGCTCCAATCCTAGAAAAACCTTAACTATATTACATACTGTGAGGAACTATGCTTGAATAGTGATGTTTCTTCAGGGCTATGTTGAATGGAATATATGGCACAACATATTTCTTTTATTGATCCTTTTACTCAAATATCACACATCGCACGAAATGTTGAATATTCAAAATCCAGCCATGTTTGAGTAATGGAATTAATTTTGCATAAATATATGTGCAATGAAAGGTTCTAGAATAAAATTCTCTTGAGACAACAAATGCATACATGAAATAAAAATAATGCCAAGCTACTTTATTGGCAACTGAATGAACGATAGGTATATCCTGCTTTTATTAATTTAGCGAGTAAAACTGATAACATCATGTGTAATCAGAAAATACAATATTCCCATGTCTTAAGGAGAAGTAGAAAATTATTTTAGTGTTAACATAGTATTATGGCTAATGGGTAAACTCTTCATAGTTCTATCACTAGGCAAAATTGAGGAGTAAAGCAAGCTTGATGATTTAGGTCCCCTCAAACCTACTTCACTTTTCTACGAAATCGCCGTTTGCTTTCAAGCACTTTTCGTAAAGCTGTACCAGGTTCTATTATGCCTCAACATAGATATGTATGCGGATATAATGTATACACCGCCTTTGAATTGAAACAATTTACAACGGCGGTCTTGAGTTCCACGTCATCTTCAAGCCGTTGTCGCCAAGCGTACTACCTTGAACAAAAAGTTCCCGGAATAACCACCGTGTGGCGCTCCCATCGTTCCGATTTGAGTTCTGTTTTTTTGTTAAATTGGTACATCTGTTGTTGATATTCCCTTTAAATCTTAGTGTCATAACTTGACATTTGCAAAAGTTACGTAGCCAAGAGTACATCTATCTCTGTGTGTGTTGGCGATTTTTTACAATTTCAGAAATGGATTTAAATTTGCAACAACGAACTTGTATTAAATTTTGCGTAAAAAACGGATTTAGTGGCGCACGGACGTTGGAAATGTTGGAAAAGTGTTTCGGCAACGATTCTCTAAAAAAAACGGTCGTTTACCAGTGGCACGAGCGGTTCAGAAGTGGTCGTGAGTCAATCGAAGATGATGAACGCAGTGGCAGACCATCGACATCGAAAGTCGGTGAAAAAATTGATAAAGTAAAAGAAATGTTGGTCAATAACCGCAAATTAACCATCAGAGAAATAGCGGAGGACTTGAACATTGCCTATGGATCCGCCCGAGACATTGTGGTTAATGATTTGGGTTTCCGTCGTGTAGCAGCAAAAGACCTCAATTTCATGCAAAAAAGAGACCGTGTTGACGTCGCAAAAGACATGATTTGCGAGGCTGAATCCGATCCCACATTCATCAAAAGGATCATTACTGGAGACGAGACGTGGGTTTATGAGTACGACACGCAATCCAGACATCAGGCAAGTGAATGGCGTTCACCAAATGAGCCGAGACCAAAAAAACCACGTCGTTTTCAGTCAAAAAAGAAGGCAATGCTGACGGTTTTCATGGATTACAACGGTGTAGTGCATCATGAATTTTTGCCAGAAGGCCAGACAGTAAACAAAGAGTATTATTTGGGCGTTATGAGACGTTTGCGTGAAGCAATTCGCCGAAAGAGACCAGAAATGTGGCCAGAAAACTCGTGGATTTTGCACCATGATAACGCACCGTCGCACAGTGCTATCATTATTCGTAATTTTTTGACGAAAAATGCAACAAATACCATCCAACAGCCACCGAATTCACCTGATTTGGCTCCCTGTGACTTCTTTCTGTTCAATCGAGTTAAAAAACCATTACGGGGAACGCGTTTTAGCAGCCGAGAGGAAGTAATGGAAAAATCGCAGGAAGCACTGATGGACATACCGAAAACCGACCGTAACTTTTGCAAATGTCAAGTTATGACACTAAGATATAAAGGGAATATCAACAACAGATGTACCAATTTAACACAAAAAACAGAACTCAAATCGGAACGATGGGAGCGGCACACGGTGGTTATTCCGGGAACTTTTTGATCGAGGTAGTATGTCTTAAGAGCAAGAAGAGGAAATGGTCGCTGGGTGCAAGGTCGGGACTGTCCATAGCGTTCGAAAACTGCTCATCCCCTGTCACCATCAGGGTCGAAAATACTTCCCAGTTAGAGAGCATTTGCCATCTGATTAAATATTTTTTTCCCATTTTGGAGTTTTAATTAGCCTTCTTGGTAACCTCAAGTTCGTCAATTAATTATTCTGGCCTTAAGCATCAAACAAGGAATACACGAACAGCCGCAAACGGGAATTTTTCATGGTGAAAGTATTAATAAATCAATAGTTTAAATGCATGCGGAAAAACACAAATAAGTTAAGATCAGAACACTATGCGTAGCATCAGAAGGAACCGCGTACTTCTCCACAGAAGTTGCATTATTTGGTTTCGCCGCAGTCCATTATGATACGGAATTATAATTTGTAATTATTTTATTATTGCCTATATACAGGTATATATATTGCCTGTATATCTCTGCAGAAATGACAGTTCAATAAAAAAAACAAATACAATATATGTTTGCCATGAATAAAATGTGAGGGAAAATAAGTTTTCTCAATCCAATTCTATGGATGCATACAACTTCTGCGGCCTGAAACCCGAAGACATAGTGTTCATTAGGATGTGTGCTCCCTATGTTGAGGGACCACTGTCACTGCAGATTCCTTCCGCACAAATTGGGCATCGGAGGGATAAGATCGAGTCGGTCTACCCTTGTTGGGATTTCACCAATCAGGCTTCTCTTTATTGCTCTACATTGGCGTGTTCTCCTATTTCGGATTAGAAACGCACATTATAACCACGATCAAAATGGTCCTGTAATTCAGCCACACTGTTATAATTGCTTTAACGATTGAATCAAAATAACAAAATTGAGCAGTATCATGTGAAAATTAGCCATGCCAGACTAAAGTAAGTGCAAATTTTCTCTGAACTTCCGACACAGATTATGACATCGCAGTCGTGAGCAATATAAGCAGGCTAGCGACAGAATCGGCACCGGGAAGTGTTGGTGAACATGTGTCACCAGCCAAGATCCTCCAGGAAATGAAACCGCCGGGACCCTAAAGCTATTCAGCACTTTGAAAATTCACAGTGCTCTCGCACCACCCACCAGACGCTTTCGCGGAATTTGTCCCTCGTATCCTAGCCCCCTCTCTGATTCATATCTGAGACGCTGATCCCAAGCCAGAGACAGCCGCAATCGACCCCTCTTACTCACTCCCCCCACCCCGGCCAAAACAAAACCCGGCTCTTATGTCGTTTGAATGGGGCTCTCTCCTCCACATTCCGTCGCTCCCGCATTGTACACAGGGCCATCTACCCTCCTTCCATGGAACCATTCAATCACAGCGTTCGTTTGAGACTGCGCGTCGCGGGTCGCTTTCGGGAAGGAGGTCTTGGTTTAACGAGGCGAGGAGCATGAAGTATGTAATCTAGTATGAGTGAATGTCGATATGCCGTTACTTAAGACCCCAATTACATGGCAGCATTTGATGCGTATTTTCATGATCAGCATTAACGATTTCCATGCGGAAGTGTCGAGATAGCGCACCATTTAACTGTTGTATTCCTATAGTGTGATTCCCTTCATTTATTTGCAAGATATTTTGCCCAAGATGGGAGGCGAGGAAAAATTTCCAGGATTTATGTCGCCTGGAAGACCTTCGGTGAGTAAATGAGTCAATCTCATTCTTAATACCTATTCAAACTTTTCTCACTTTTGCGGACGCGACGCGAAGTCGATTTTGTGCATATAACGTTCAATAATCAGTGCTGTCCCGTTTTCAGGTGAGTCAGCTGCAAATAACTTGGAACATAAATTTCGCACTTCCAATCGGTCCTTACTGCAATGTTCCTCTTTTCCTCATTCTATTGACCGAAAGGGTATCTTAAACCTACCTGTCATATGAAGTCGTATTGGTTAATATTTATCGACAACTGCATTCCAAATTAAATTCTGTTGATATTTTTAGTGAAAAAGTTCAATTCAAGAGATGTCGGAATGGTATCCACTTTTTGCGGGAAATATAGAGAGGAAAGTGTTTTTTCGATATTGATTCGTGGCTTCATATGGGATACTTTTGCTTTTAAGCGTATCAACGCATCGTTTCCAATTACGTGGTCAATTTCTTTGGTTCGGTATCTATTCATCAAGCCTAAAGTGCGGTACCGGCAACTTGTCAAATTTCTATCTTGAATTACTTGCCATTGGTGCCTTATCTACCTCTTACTTGAAATCACTGCCTCCACCTTCTTGTACATTGTCATAAGGGCAGTGCGGGTATTTAAATTTATGTAAAAGGAAGCAAGTACTCCAAAGTAATGCATGAATTACTGGAGCGTTTAAAGGACAACTGGGAAGGTTACGAAGATCGAGGCGTTTGAAGGTTGAGAATGGAAGGGATGAAAAAGTCGTTATTCGCATGGAAATATAAGAAATGCTATGTGCGCATTAGAGCTGGGAATTTCTACGATCGGGTTTCCTTGGTAGCATGGCGGATCGCTTTTGCGTGATGAGTGATGCATTTTTTCCCCGGCAATGAACGCTATTAAATAAGCCTAATGGTGGTATGCTTTAGTGAACATTTGATGAAAGGGGAAATGGGTGGACTTCGTCTCGAATGAGAATCATTTTTAGTGGATGCGTTGGAAACTCTTACCAATCTCGATATTTCGATGCTATAGGTCTACATCAGCTGTCGTGTACGCGAGGTGGGAGTGTGGGAAATGTAAGCAGCGGGGAATAAGACGAAGGGTGAAAAGCAGATGGACATGGGTTTATGGTTATAATTTTTCATTTTTTAATCTAAAGTTCTAAATTATATAGTACACTTCATGGCACCCACTTTTTTGCTCTAAATGTCTAGCTTTTTTGCCCTCGGTTTCGAATGTGTCGGGTTTGAATATTGATCAGTGCTCTGACTTCTTTTAAATAATAGTATTTTCCTTTTTTAATTTACTTCTAAATGCGATTTTAATGCAAGAAGACTGCGGTATTCTTGGGGTTTAATTCTCCTAGAAATTATTTTTTTTATTTACATCCGGAACACATTCTCGCCTCTCACTCTCATTTCTTACCCTTCTCCTCTAATGCCTTTGCAGTTTTTCTACGCGCTCCTTCAATTAACGAATATGCCGATATACTACCTTCGTCCTTCATTGATATATAGGCCAGGAAACTTTTAAAATTAGACTGCCTTTTTTTATTGTTTGCGAAGTTTTTTCTAATGGCCTTTGCCAAAGCATCTATGATAGTTTCCTCTCTTGCTGCTCTTATTGAAAAACCCTCATTCCGCTCGTTCCTCATTCGTGTTGATGCTTCTTCAAGACTGAACCAGAACCGAAACATGTGTAACAACACTCCCAATAACCTGTAAAGGGATAAAAAAAAGTCATATTAGATGTTATTTGCCCTTCGAGATTAATGGTTTTTTTGCACCATCATTTTAGAAACATTTGTGAAAGGAAGCATTAATATCTTCCAGAATATAATAACTATAATATAGGCCAGGGAACTTATAAAATTAGACTGCCTTTTTTTATTGTTCGCGAAGTTTTTTCTAATGGCCTTTGCCAAAGCATCTATGATAGTTTCCTCTCTTGCTGCTCTTATACGATACGTATTTTAAAATTCTAGGTCATCATCAGCAGTACAAACCCAAGATTAGTTAACAGCAGCCATCCATCCTTGACTGTTCAGGTTCTCATCCCTTGATCGCTTTTCTGTATGATGTCCTAGATGTGTCCTATTTGCTTGTCCTTCTTTGGTCTTCCTTGCAGAAGCATTCCTTAGGAGACATTTTACCCTCTGTTATAGCCTTCAAATTCCCCCTGCCATTCAATATGTTTATCATTTATTTTTCCTATCACCTTATGATTTCTCCCAGCATTCCCCTATCCACCACTACCAGGCCTAGCAATTCCTTGTTTATTTTCCTTTCTGTCCACTTCACATTCTCCCCAGACACCTATATTTTGGAAGCCTCCAGTCCACGCCCATCATCCTGCTTCAATTGCCATGTTTCCACGCTGATCATATCTATGCTCCATATCAAAATTTTAACAAGCATTTCCTTAACATCCCTACTCTATATCCCTGGCATCAATTCCTACTTGTGAAAGCTTCTACCCCTGATACAATTCTTATGCCCCAACTATATTTACCATTTTTTCCAAAATACTTTTGAAACTGTGCATGGCTCCATCTGCTCTAGTTTTTGTCCTCCTATTAAAACATTTAAATCACCCTTTCTTTTTCTGGAGTACGGTATAACCTTTGCTTTACCTACATTTATTCTTATCCGGTTCCTATAGTAATGACTTTCCAATGCCCTCAGCATTGCTTGCTACCCCTAGGGTGACTGATGAAATAAAGCCTGGTCAACAGCAAAAATAATTGGTTTTACGAATTCCCTACCAACTTTAACCCCCATATCAAGTTCTTTCCATGCCTCTTTATTCATTTCTGCCACATAAACGTTGACCGGCAAAGATGGAAAACCCTGCCTTTCTTCTCTTCCTACATGTGTCCATCCGGATGCTCGATACCCTGCTTCCAACTGAGCAGTCCTGAGCAAATGAGCATGTACAGGTTGCATATTAGCTTCATATCCTTCCATTTAATTCTTTATTTTCGCAATGTACTTATTAATTCTTGCAAATTCATTCTATGAAAGCCCTTTTAAAAACTACGAAAGATACAAATATATTCTTCTATGTTACTTATCTCATTACTGCAATGGCATCGCATGTGCCTATCACCTTCATGAATCTAAAGTGATAATCTGCTGAGTAATCATTTTCCCTGCTCTCCATCCTCTTGTTAATGATCATGACAACTACATTATCTGAATGCAAAATGAAATACTGCTATGCAGTGCCCACATGATGCGGCCTTTGCCTTTATTGGAAGTGTAAATAATACTCACTGCTTCTACATAAATTCTATGAATTAGTCCATAAAAATTCTCCCTCCCATTTTCCTTAGGAGTTCCACAAGATTCTTGTCCAACTCCACCGCCTTAATTCAATGTATTTCCCTAAATACCCTATCTAATTCACTATTGAGTAAGCCAGATCCTAAGCATTCTTCAACTATGCAAAATTCTCTTTCCACATCAAACCTTGCTGGCCTAATTTCTTTGCCATACACATGCTGCCCATCTCTCTTGAATCTTTTCCGTTTGAATTAGTATTTTGCCTTACTTATACATAACAGTTAAAGCTATGTTTTCCTCCTTAACTGAATGTTGTTCTATGGGTGTCCATGTGCCCCTGAAATGACAAGAATTGGACACTAAATTTTGTACCCTTGGGAAATTGGAATACGCATTCAATCTGAAAATAGGATTGATTTTTGATGAATCATGCTTGAATGATGGATGGAAATACATATCTTTAAACTTCATATAGTCAAATTTAAATTGAATTTATTTAAAAATTGGAAACTAGTATTTCAGTCTTAGGATTTGTTTACCAATCCTTGATACCCTGATTACTTTTCTGTTTTACATCTTTTTTTAATCCATCTTATGTTCTTGTACTTTGCTCTTCCTTTGCACAAAGAAATCAGAATGGGAACAGAGGATAATTTTTTATTGCACTAGTTCTGATGCCACAAAAGTCTTGTCTGGTGTACCTAATGAAAGTATGATCAAGCCATTATTCTTCCTATTTTTGTTAACCATTTGAACCATGAAGTGGAAAGTAAGATAGGTTGTTCGCTGAATCCACTGTGATTTACTGAGAGATTTCAGGCCTAGAGGATTAATTAATACTATTAAGAGGGCTAGATTGTATTTTTATATGGCGTAAAATATAGGTATTGATAATAAACCATTAATTTTAGAGATATTTTTTTTACCATGAATAGCATTTACATGACTTAACATGGGGCAATAACATACATAAGATCTTTGAGCAAGCAAGCAAATAAATAATTGGGATTCATGAGATACGTTATTGCAGGGTGTGAATATAAGGTCAAGGAATGTTGCTACTATGCTCTCATAAGGCTTCATTTAGAGTATGCATGTGGTTTATGGGATCTGACTTAAAATGGCCTCATGTGGGAAATTGAGAAAGCCCAACTCAGGGCAGCTTGTTTTGTTAAAAATGTTACCACAAAATGAAAACCTCTAGAACAAAACACAGATGATTCAAGATTTGTGTTTTAAATCATTAGAACAATTACGATTCAATGCTTGATTGCACTTTTTTAATTAAATAAGAGCAGCTTGTTTCAGTGCCAATTATTCAAAATCCATCATACATTGTTTATTTGGATCTTCAATATAAAATTCAAAAATGTATTTTAATAATAGAAGGCTCAAAAAATACTCCTCCAAAAAGGCATTATGGGATACTAGTTGCACGTCAGCAGAAAACAAGAATGGTAGTTGACACCTGCAGCATCAATGGAATAGGCGTGGGATCCAGACGTTCTATTTTACTTTAACTGTCTTTAATATTGTAATTAATTACATTTCATGTTCGATTCCGACATCTTTACCTAATGCTTCCCTTAATTCCCTTAATAAAAATCTATGGAAAAGTACCAAGTCTTTATATTATGGATAGGAAAGAAGAAACCTAAAGGCAATCAACATGATACAATAAACAAAATACTCAAAATCAGAAAAAATCATTAGAAAGAGGAAGAGTGAGACGAGGAGCTGGTAACATTAAAAACACTTATTTATCTGAACGGTATCAGAGGTTTGCAAGATGTTGAAGTTTATGAATATGTGAGTAATGAAGGAGGACAATGTATGACGGTCTGAAGAAAGGCGTTGCTCACCTGTAGCAAAAGGGCATCATGTCATGAGAAAGAGTTTCAGGGGTAATTAATTTGGGCAAATGTGTTTTTAACTGCTATAATCTACCTCTTAATGGTGGATTTAAAAAACAAGACTTGTACTTATATATGAAGTAATGGTAAGTTTTGTTACTTTATAGATAATACCATATTTCATTGAATAGTGATATTAAAATTCATACATATTACAAATACCCTTTTATTGAAATGACTGAGTGAATCATATTAATAATGAAAATCAAGGCACAAAACTGTTACTCACCCTAAGCAACATTATGATGAGTATCCCAAATTAGTGTCCAAGAAAGGTCCTTGGAAAGTCTTCGTCTTTTTTCCTTTGGTGTTGGAATGCTCCTGAAATGACAAGAATTAGACATTTAAGTTTCATTTTCTGGAAAATTAGAATACAAGAACACTTGTACACACAAAATGCAAAAAGTTTGGTTGATGTTTGATCATCCACATTGAATGATGAATTAAGTATTCTTTTATATTCAAATTATAGGTCATCATCAGCAGTACAAACCCAAGAATAGTTAACAGCAGCCATTTATCCTTGACTGTTCAGGTTCTCATCCCTTGATAGCTTTTCTGTATGATGTCCTAGATTTGTCCTATGTGCTTGTCCTTCTATGGTCTTCCTTGCAGGATCATTCCTTCAATTTTGTTGATGTTTGAACCCAATATATTGGGCCTCGAACTGTATAAAATCCTAAAAATTAGAGTAATTTGGGCTATTTGTCAATGTAGTGTGGCATTTAGTTTAACTCGATAATGAGAACCTCGAACCTGTCCAACTTCTGAATATATTGTTACTATTATATTCTGTCCAGCATCCCTATCTTATTTTTGCCCCTCCTAGCTTGCCTGACATTATTCCCTTTGTTATAGCCTTCATATTCCCCCTGCCAATCAATATGCTTACCATCCATTTTTCCTATCACCTTATGATTTCTCCCAGCAATCCCTTATCCACCACCACCAGGCCTAGCAATTCCTTGCTTATTGTCCTTTCTGTCCACTTCACATTCTCCCTTCTTTTACACACCCACATTTTGAAAGCCTCCAATCCACACCCATCATCCTGCTTCAATTGCCATGTTTCCACGCTGATCATATCTATGCTCCATATCAAAATTTTAACAAGCCTTTCCTTAACATCCCTACTCTATATCCCTGGCATCAATATTCTCCTACTTATGAAGGCTTCTACCCCTAATACAATTCTTATGCCCCAACTATATTTATCATTTTTTTCCAAAACACATTTGAAACTATGCATGGTTCCATCTGCTCTACTTTTTGTTCTCCTATTTAAACATTTAAATCAGCCTTTCTTTTCCTGGAAAACGGTATAACCTCTGCTTTACATACATTTATTCTCATCCCGTTCCTATTGCAATGACTTTCCAGAGCCTTCAGCATTGCTTGCTACCCCTAGGCTGACTGACGAAATAAAGCCTGGTCAAAAGGAAAAATAATTGGTTTTACGAATTCCCTACCAACTTTAACCCCCAATTCAAGTTCTTTCCATGCTTCTTTATTAATTTCTGCCACATACACGTTGAAAGGAAAAGATGGAAAACCCTGCCTTTCTTCTCTTCCAACATGTGTCCATCCGGACGCAGTCCTGAGCAAATGAGCATGTACAGGTTGCATATTAGCTTCATATCCTTCCATTTTATTTGTTATTTTCGCAATGTACTTATTAATTCTTGCAAAATTATTCTATTAAAGCCCTTTTAAAAACTACGTAAGAGAGAAATGCATTCTGTTCAAATTCAATGTTCCTCTCTATTACTTATCTCATTACTGCAACTGCATGGCATGTGTTTATAACCTTCATGAGTCCAAACTGATGGTCCCCTGAGTTATCATTTGCCCTGCTCTCCATCCTCTTGTTATTGATCATGACAACTACATTATCTGAATGCAAAATGAAACATTGCTATGCAGTGCCCACATGATGTAGCCTTTACCTTTATTGGACTAATTGCAACTAATGCTCACCGCTTCCACATAATGCTATGAATTAGTCCATAAAGACTCTTCCTCCCATTTTCTATGCAAAATTCTCTTTCTATGTCAAACCTTGCTGGCCTAATTTCTTTGCCATAAATATGCTGCCCATCTCTCTTGAATCATTACTGCATGAATTAGTATTTTACCCGACTTATATATAACAGTCAAAACTATGTTTTCCTCCATAACTGAATGTTGTTCTTTGGGTGTCCATGTGCCCCTGAAATGACAAGAATTAGACACTAAATTTTGTGCCCTTGGGAAATTGGAACACACATTCAATCTGAAAATAGGATTGATTTTTGATCAATGACACTTGAATGATGGTTGGAAATACATATCTTTTCATTTCATATAGTCAAATTTGAATTGAAATTATTTAAAAATTTGAAACTAGTATTTCAGCCTTAGGATTAGTTTGCCAATCCTTGATACCATGATTACTTTTCGGTTTTACATCTTTTTTAATCCATCTTATGTTCTTGTCCTTTGATCTTCCTTGCTCAAAGAAATCAGAATGGGAACAGAGGATAATTTGTTATTGCACTAGTTCTGATGCCACAAAAGTCTTGTCTGGTGTACCTAATGAAAGTATGATCATGGCATTATTCTTCCTATTTTTGTTTACCATTTGGACCATGAAGTGAAAAGTAAGAATTAGGTTGTTTGCTGTTTCCTGTTTCCACTGTGATTTACTGAGAGATTTCAGGGCTAGAGGATTGATTAATACTATTAAGAGGGCTAGATTGTATTTTTATATGGTGTAAAATATAGGTATTGATATTAAACCATTAATTTTAGAGATATTTTGTTTTAAACATGAATGATATTTACATGACTTATCATGGGGCAATAACATACAAAACATCTGTAGGCAAGCAAGCAAATAGTTGGGATTCTTGAGATGCTTTATTGTAGGTGTGAATATAAGGTCAAGGAATGTTGCTACTATGCTCTCATAAGGCCCCATTTAGAGTATGCATGTAGTCTATGGGATCTGACTGAAAATGGCCTCATGTGGGAAATTGAGAAAGCCCAACTCAGGGCAGCTTGTTTTGTTAAAAATGTTACCACAAAATTAAAAACTCTATAACAAAACACAGATGATTCAAGAATTGTGTTTTAAATCATTAGAACAATTATGATTCAATGCTTGATTGCATTTTTTTAATTAAAAAAGAGCAGCTTGTTTCATTGCCAAGGACACGCCAATTATTCAAAATCCATCATATACTGTTTATTTGGATCTTCAATATAAAATTCGAGAAATGTATCCTAATATTAGAAAACTCAACGAATTCTCCTCCTCAAAGGCATAATGGGATAGTAGTTGTAGGTCAGCAGAAAACAAGAATGGTACTTGACACCTGCAGCATTCATGGAATTGGCGTGGGATCCAGACGTTCTATTTTACTTTAACTCTCTTTAATATTCTACTAAATTACATTTCATACTCTATTCCGACATCCTTACCTAATGCTTCCCTTGGCTCTCCTTCTCCTGTTGAAGCCCTACTTCCCCTTCCTTAACACATTTCCTTCCTTCTCAATGTCTAGACTCCCCATTGTGAGTATAGACATCGAGAAAAGGGATAATGAGAGGGAGATGGCGGGAATCGGGTGGGGGGGGGGTGTGGCAAATGTGCAGAAGTGATGAAAATAATGAGAGGAGAATCGCATTCGGGTGCAGTGGGATGGGAAGGTGGGCGAGGTGGAAGGGAGAAGTAATGGCGCCAGAGTGAGGAGGAGGAATAAAGCAAACAAAAACTTGAGAAGCAATGAGGTGGGTAAAAGGGGGTTGAGAGATGGTGGAAGGGGGTAACGCGTACATTTGGTGGTTCTGCTGCTGGTTTATTGTTTCATCCATTGCGGCAATAATTACTCAGCGCATTTTATCATAAACGACCATTTGCGCGAGAAGCGGCCACCAAACCAACTAGTCGTTAAAGGCTCTGTAAAGTCGTTTAAGACATCTGTAGTTCACAAACAACACGTCTAGACTAAATTATAAACAGCAGGGATATATGGCATCCGAAATATTTCACAGTTGAGATAAAAAAGGCAGAGTGCCCAGAGACGTCTACTGGAATGCAACTCGGATTCTCCGGTCAGTAATCTAATGCTTTTAATTATTGGACTACCTCATCTCCATGATTAAGGAAATAATATAACGATTAGATTAGCTGTCCAATTACAAATATCATGAGCCTAGAATTCAATTCGCAAGGGGAGAACGTAATCGCGCAAAATACTCATCAAAAGCTGCCATTTCAGCCCAAATAAACTCAAGCACACCTCAGTCGGGAATCGACTTCAGACTAACAGTTTTAAACCAATCCACTGGCAATAATATAGTATATATGAAACGAAGGCCAACGGCTCCGTGGTCCAAGTTCTGTCCTTTTCATCAAATATTCAATAGTATTCCCAGCAGTGCATCCCCTCCCTGGAAAGGGCATCCCCCATCATATCCCCACAAACAGGCGGCCAACTAAATGTAACTCATTCTTTCAGATTCTCATTCAGCCTATCCTCAGTCATTCGCAAACAACCGAATTTCATTCTGACACCTTTCACCACCCTCCCAGTGGTCCTCTGTGTAAGATCGCGAGTCCACACAGCGGTGCCCTTCACATATCGGATATATTTCACATATCGTTGCAGCGGCTTGCGGAGCAATGCATTTGCTTCAGAATATCAATTTAAATACGTACTAGATTAAGCAATAAATCCACGATCAATGAGAATGCGTATGAAAGTTGCATACAATAATCGCTTCTGGAAGGCGAACGGAGGAGGATAGGAAAGCAAGATATTCTCATATTAACGACGCCACAAAATATTGCCACAAATTGGAAACACTGAAATTATATGTATCCTTATTTATACTTCGTAGACCGGATAAAACAAAAGCACTGATCGTCCAACGTAAAATGCACCAATTACATTCCCTGTCAAGTCTGAGACAACTGAGAAAAGTATGACAAAATAGGTAGAGAGAATTAGATTTGGGTCGTACACTCACTGCGGGTCCTCAAGAAGACGTCTAATACGGGAACTGGTCGTCATCTCACCTCGTCGGAAGAATTCCTCATTAATCGCGGTCGTGGAAATGGGTATTTCAATCAGCAAGGTCATTTTCCGGAAGCACATGCTGGGTAACTTATTGCTCTTCGCGTGCTGACCCCCGGGCTCTGAACCGCCCCGTTCAGTACGGTCACCCGTCAACGGATTGGATGCTTCCGTCGAAGCCGTTTAGGGGGCGCTGTCATCGTGGAGCTAACTTTCAGTGGAATTCGGAGGAAGCTCTACCGTGTCACGTTGCCTTTCGTTGGAGGTGCAATTAGATCGGGAGGCAACGAAACTTGGGGGAGGGAAGAAGGCCAACATGGAGTACCGAATTAGGTCAACGAAATAAGATAGAATAGAACGGGACGACCGGAGCAGGCACCGGAGTGCATATACGGATAAGTTTCCGCTCGGTCGACAGAGTGAGAGATTTGAGTGGAAGAGAAAGCTCCCTTCGAGGAGACCCGTACCGAGAGTCGAATAGGGAAGCCCAGGAGAAGACGATTCCCACTGGCGCAGTCCCATGACAGGCGTTCCTCCCCCTCCTCCTCCGCCCCCCAACCACTCGTCAACCTCGACCTCCCTCGTCTCCCCCTCGCGCCGCAAAAACGCTGAGTAATAGGTGGTCCGTTCTGCTCCCTCCCCCTACTTCAAGTACCGCAATGTTAATCAACGCGCTTAATGTTAATTAATGTGCTTCAATCAGTAACTGTGGAGGATGAACTCTGAACGAGCAACGGCAAGAAAACTTTGGGTTAAGCATGGAAAGGACACTTTCTTACCTAGACTATGTATGTAGAGGCAAAGGAGTAGAGAGGGAACGGAAAGAACTGTTTCGCGACTTTCATTCATTTCTTTCGTGAAATTATCAAACACGTTTTCCAATTACCAGACCGTCTGGATGGGCTGTGACAATCGGCAATGGGAGGTTTACTATTATTTGATGAACTTTACCGATGTCTTTCAGAAACCATGACGTTACCCACAACTGTGCTTTACATATGACCAAAAATATCCTTAAACCACGCACTTGCAACTGCAGAAACTTATTCTTTGCTTCTGTATACTTTCCACCTCCATTGATTTCATCCACAATGCCTATTGATAACCTCCCTTCACAGAATTCTCCACTCTATTGCCGTCTTCCCAATTCCTTTTCCTCTCAGTATGACCTCTTTCCACTTGTCGTTCCTTCTTCGCATTTCTCCCGACAACATTCTCTCATACTCAACTATGCCATCATTTTTAATTTCTTTTCCATCCTAATCATTTTCCAACCGTTACCACATTTTCATCCCAAAAACCTCAAATTTACGCTCATCTTCTTGCCCAGCCTCACACATTCTTCTAGGTATCTTTTCTTGTAAGTACAACTGGTCCAAACATTAATTTAGACCTTGTAGTTGACTCGAAAGCCCAGACCATTACTTTTCCTCTTGACTCTCGAATACATCTCTGGTTTACCAACAGGTGAACATGGACATACAATGGACCATGTGAAAAACATGGCTTTTCTAGATTTAGACCACAAACACTCAACGATTGGCCTTGACGAATGCAAGACGAATTGGATATTGAATTCGTTTTTATTCAATTGTTTTTTATTCATGGGAAACCTCGGAAAAAGAACTTCCGCATATTTGAATTTTCCTTTGAGTATAGTCGCGGGAATAACATTGATCATAATTTATTTATCACCAAACGCGTTCCATTGCATAATTTCGGTTGGCCCAGGTGTTGAAGCACCATGGCCACCGAGTCAACCTTCAGCAGTTAACTTTGCGGTGGTAAGCCAGGCACATCCAAGGAGTTTAAAAATTCAGATGGATAGTTGGTGATTTCGTCTTCATTTTCGTATCAATGATGATCGGGAATACTTTGTTGACGAGCTTATCTTTCGATGAAACGAAATCGCAAAAATTCCGAGAAAATGAAATCAATTCGCTCGATTCGTCGACAATAACACGGACATTACCGATAGTCGACTTAAGCAGATACATCGTTCAGCAATGCAACTGATCTAATTCACGTCTATCATATTCACGTTCACGTTCCTGTACGCATCCTTCATTCCACGATCTGGCGTGGCCATTCCTAACTTCACTAATAAACTGCCGCACATGAAGTAACACATGACTTCAATCAACAGCAAAGCCTGGTTATGCATCTCCTCATTTACCTCAATATCGAGATTTCTTGAACTCGCACAAATTCGATGTAAAATGTCTACTGACATGTTATCCTTGTATTTGTTCCAAAGGTCACGTGGATTGGATGGGAAGCATGTCGAATGGATGATAGCAAATAATGCGCGTATCGGACTTGGAGATGCAGAAACAGTTACTTCAGCCATTGTCGCGTCCTAATGATTATCGTTTGCAAGTAAATTGAGTTCTTGACATTCAGCACGAAATGTTGGACACACTATACCATTAGCAGTTCGTGATTCTAACGATATTGGCCCTCGAACATTCACCAGTAACAACCGCAAATAGAAGCATTCATCATTCTGCGGATGAACTGTATTAATACGGCTAAGAGCATCAGTAGAACCCACATCCCGACGACCAGGAACTACGTCACCTTGCTTCATACGCTGAAATTTAATCGATAAAGCGATACGATACGGTATTTTACGATACGATGTTACGATACGACATGTTTAGGATAATTTAATGGTTATTCTGCTGTTCTGGAGTGAGACGAATCCAGAAAACCAAATATAATTAAAATCGGCGGTACGATATTTTACGATGGTACATTTCACGTAACGATATTTTACGATACTATACTTTCACAATATTTTAATGATTATTCTACTATTCTGGGCTAGGACGACTCAAAATAACCTCATATTATTAAAATCGACGATACGATACGATCCTGTACAATTCGATATTTTACGATGGGGTATTTAACGAAACGATATTTTACAATACGATACTTTCAAAATGTTTTCATTGTTATTCCACTATTCTGGGCTGAGACGGATCCAATAAACCAAATATCATTAACATCGACCTTACGATTCGTTATTTTACGATACGATATTTTACGATACAATATCGCAATACGATACTTCTACGAAATTTTAATGGTTGCCCTGCTATTCTGGGCTTAGATGAATCCAAAAAACAAATATCGTTAAAAAAGACGATACGGTACGATATTTTACGATGCGATGCTTTTACGATATTTTAATGATTATTCTGGTATTCTGAGAATGAGTCGTATCGAAAAAACCATACATCATTAAAATTGGTTCAGCCGTTCTCGATTTATAAATGGTGTCACTAACACGGTTTACGACTTTGTTTCATATAAATAGATAGATATAAATTAACAACTAGGCACTCGAATCAGCTCCCAACCCTCGAATGAGGGAGAGAGGCGGTGGAGAACTTAACTGGATACATGAAAAACGATAGAGGTAAATGTATCTCTCAAGTAACTTCAAGCAATATACAGATTTGAGAACAGGGCGCAAGATCGCTCTCGTTTCCTCAGCTAACATTCGACACGCCTAGTTTATGTAAATTTTCTTTTCTTCGCAATAGGCTTACAAAATGTTTTTTCCTCATTAAATGCTCATGTCTCCACTGACACAGGTCGGCGCGTGGAATGCCAATAACGTCTAGCCGACCTAAAAGGGTAGCCTACAACATCTATAAGACCTACGAATTGGACTCTTTTGCCAGTACTAGCCACTGTTTGCGTCGCAAAGACCATTGACCTATTTGGACCACTTGCATCAGAACGATTATTGCCCCTTGGTGGCCCATTACGTAGGGAGGATCTGTTCACCACAGGGTATGTGGTCGTGTAGAGAAGAATACAATAATTGATTTATGCCATGAATTGTCTTTATTCCGCGCCCTCCTATTCTGTGTACAATTTCCGTGGGCGCATACAGAACCATTTTCCACGCCCATAATACGAGATTGACTTTAGACTATTTCGTGACATTTGAAAGAGAACATAAACGTGTATAGAGACGCATTTGAATTATTTTCTGGTTACAAAATAATAATGTGTCTTTCATTTCTATGCTTCTGATTCACTCGTGATCCGTGATGAATCCGGGGTGTGGCATGAAGGAATTTTGACATTTAGTGCCTTGTCTTTTCCAAGGGAAAGTCTTGAGCTTCGAGTGATCCGTCACGTAAGTGTGTGTGGACAATTGCAAAGGCACCGGTTGAAGAGAGGCTTTTCTCTTGGAGTAACATCGCTGTGGAGTGTGCAGCGTGCCAACTTAGTGTCCGTTGTGGTGGTGTGATTTACTTCCAGCACGCGAGTTATTAAATTAATGATAATTAAATTCTTTTCAAAACCTTATTAAAGAGGTTCGAGGAAAGGAGAACAGTTACAAGTCGATGGACAATAGAAAGAGAAAAGGCGCGCTCATTTGAGCGGGGGTGGCCCGAATACCATAACCATAAATACCTTAAATTTATACCTTTTATCACGCCTAATTCTATCTAAAAAAATTTAAGAAAACAATCAAAAACATATTTCGCCAAAACCTTTACTTGCACGCCTAGCTACGTCAACGTCAGCGTTAGACGCGTATTTCGCCTTGGGAAAGCAGTGCGACACAACACGATAAGATTCACGACCTACCAATGAAATGGGTTTTGTCTTGGTGAGATCGCTCAGAATAGAGTGTTAGAATACTGAGGATTTTTTAATAAAAAGGAACCAAAGAAGTATTATGATACTTGTATTGGTCTAGTTATAAAATAGTTAAGGCTCTTCATATACTTGTCCTCCAGTGGTGGTAGTTGTATCCATGTATCGTGACCAGGCCAAAACCCTTTAACTGGAAATACAGGGTCACTCATCCGAGGGCAATTGAAACGGATGGGTGCACATCGCAGGGGAACTCAAAATGACATGGGGAAAGGTG
Organism: Hetaerina americana; assembly: GCF_022747635.1. Classification (NCBI taxonomy): domain Eukaryota; kingdom Metazoa; phylum Arthropoda; class Insecta; order Odonata; family Calopterygidae; genus Hetaerina; species Hetaerina americana. The sequence goes on along the minus strand of NW_027286947.1, from coordinate 71,276 downwards.
GACCCGTTGAAGGTTCATCCCGGGGTGAGGACGGCGGTGGGGTTCAAAAGGCTGTCAGGGAATATCAGGGAAGGAATAAAATATAATACTGGTAATAATATAGTTTGCAGGAGCGCCGATGACTGAGGTCATTTGCGACAAATTGTCTTCGTTTAGAAAAAGAAATAAATGAGATGAATAATATGCTGATTCTTTCGGCTAGGTATCTTGTGCAGTAATATTTCACAAATACTTCCACATCAGAAACCGTTAAACGAGACGGAATAGTTCCAAAAGCCACCTTTAAAAATTACTGGAACGAATTTCCGAAATGCCCCGAATTTAGCACTCCAGATAAAAACTATCAACAAATTTAATATAATATTTCATGAAATCTATGAAGAGCGCTCGATAAAAGGCATAGGCGAAATTTGTTATTCTGCAACAAAGTCAGGAAAGGCTGAATTTGACAGCGAGGCATTTTTTCGGCAGAGCCAAATCGAAATCGTTTTAGAAGAAAGAGAAAGTGGACGACAGAGAGATTACAAAAATTGGAAATCTTAATCCATTATACATCATACTATTTTTGATACTGTCGCATCCAGCTCTTTGTAAGAATACTAATCGAGGGAATGTGGTCACACTCATGTTCACATAATTCTCGTATGAAAAAATATTACACAGGAGCACATGAATATTACGATGGCTTGTTGGGCGACTCCCTTAAAGCGGTGGACTACTAAATGGTAATTATAACGCGGAGACTGGGGAACCGATCAGAAAGAAATTCTTTCAAAAGAACCGTCTTTCACAGGTAGGACGCATTATACGTGAGAGTGACCCTTTATCTAGCGTGAACCCGTGAAGGAAAACAAAACTCACTTCTTAATTTTCATAGTGGATTTTGTAAACGTGATTTACTCGAGTGGTGTAGGCAAAGTACTCAAAAGAAAGAACTTGGGCAAGAAATAGGATTTGGGAAGGTAAAGCAAATAAAGCGAAATCTAACAAGGGTATAGGATTGCAGAAGTTTTATCTGTTTGCGCAACATTACGCTAGGAGTAAGATTGTTTTGCCCCGCATCGGCCTATTGGTATTTAACTTGCACACCGAAAAAATGATGGAAGCGACCACTGAGAAGAGTTTGAGAAGGGACTGAAGTTAACAACATGGGGACATTTTATTTTCTCCGCTTTGCTTATTAAAAAATTAAATAAATCTGACTATAAGGAAAATAGAAAAACCACAAATTATGAATGAATTTGCAAATACAGATGGAGTTGCGTCATTATTTTGGTCGTTTGTGAACTCTGAGGAAAATGAGCGGAATGAGGATTTTTCAATAAGAGCAGCAAGAGAGGAAATTATCATAGATGCTTTGTCAAAGGCCATTAGAAAAAACTTCGCAAACAATAAAAAAAGGCAGTCTAATTTTAAAAGTTCCCTGGTCTATATATCAATGAAGGACGAAGGTAGTATATCGGCATATTCGTTAATTGAAGGAGCGCGTAGAAAAACTGCAAAGGCATTAGAGGAGAAGGGTAAGAAATGAGATTGAGAGGTGAGAATATTTGTTCGGGATGTAAATTTAAAAAATAATTTATAGGATATCCGACAGAAGCGTCAACTAAATAAACCCCAAGAATACCGCAGTCTTCTTGCATTAAAATCGCATTTAGAAGTAAACGGAAAACAAATGGTAGCATATAAAATACCCTTATTTTTCGAAAAGTGAAATCATACAGCCAGTATATTAAACGACCGAAGATAGTGAAATAAAATTAAAAAAGGAAAATACTATTATTTAAAAGAAGTCATACCACTGATCAATATTCAAACCCGACACATTCAAAACCGAGGGCAAAAAAACTAGACATTTAGAGCAAAAAAGTGGGTGCCATGAAGTGTACTATTTAATTTTGAACTTTAGATTAAAAAATGAAAAATTATAACCATAAACCCATATCCATCTGCACTTTCACCCTTCGTCTTATTCCCCGCTGCTTACATTTCCCACACTCCCACCTCGCGTACACGACAGCTGATGTAGACCTATAGCATCGAAATATCGAGATTGGTAAGAGTTTCCAACGCATCCACTAAAAATGATTCCCATTCGAGACCAAGTCCACCCATTTCCCCTTTCATCAAATGTTCACTAAAGCATACCACCATTAGGCTTATTTAATAGCGTTCACTGCCGGGAAAAAAATGCATTACTCATTAAAAAAAAATCATTACTGATACCGCACTTTAGGCTTGATGAATAGATACCTAACTCAAGAAATTGGCGTTCACTGCCGGGGGAAAAAACGATGCATCACTCATCACGCAAAAGCGATCCGCCATGCCACCAAGAAGACGCGACCGTAGACATTCCCAGCTCTAAAGCGCACATAGCATTTCTTATATTTCCATGCGAATAACGACTTCATTCTCAACCATCAAATGCCTCGATCTTCGTAACCTCCCAGTTGTCCTTTAAACGCTCCAGTAATTCATGCATTACATTAGAGTACTTGCTTCCTTTTACATAAATTTAAATACCCGCACTGCCCTTATGACAATGTACAAGAAGGTGGAGGCAGTGATTTCAAGTAAGAGGTAGATAAGGCACCAATGGCAAGTAATTCAAGATAGAAATTTGACAAGTTGCCGGTACCGCACTTTAGGCTTGATGAATAGATACCGAACCTAAGAAATTGACCGCGTAATTGGAAACGATGCGTTGATACGCTAAAAAGCAAAAGTATCCCATATGAAGCCACGAATCAATATCGTAAAAACAGCTTCCTCTATATTTCCCGCAAAAAGTGGATACCATTCCGACATCTCTTGAATTGAACTTTTTCACTAAAAATATTATCAGAATTTAATTTGGAATGCGGTTGTCGATAAATATTTTACCAATACGACTTTATATGACAGGTAGGTTTAAAATGCCGTTTCGGTCAATAGACTGAGGAAAAGAGGAACTTTGCAGTAAGGACCGATTGAAGGTACGCAATATATGTTCAAAGTTATTTGCAGCTGACTCATCTGAAAACGGGACAGCACTGAGTATTGAACGTTAAATGCACAAAATGGACTTCGTGTCACGTCCGCAGAAGTGAGAAAAGTTTGAATAGGTATTTAGAATGAGATTGACTCATTTACTCACCGAAGGTCTTCAAGACGACATAAATCCTGGAAACTGTTCCTCTCCTCCCATCTTGGGCAAAATGTCTTGCAAATATATGAAGGGAATCACCCTATAGGAATACAACAGTTAAATGGTGCGCTATCTCGACACTTCCGCATGGAAATTGTTAATGCTGATCATGAAAATACGCATTAAATGCTGCCATGTAATTGGGATCTTAAGTAACGGCACATCGACATTCACTCATACTAGATTACACACTTCATGCTCTTCGCCTGGTTACACCAAGACCTCCCTCCCAAGAGCAACCCGCGACGCGCAGTCTCAAACGATCGCCGTGATTGAATGGTTCCATGGAAGGTGAGTAGATGGCCCAGCGTACAATGCGGGGAGCGACGGAAGGTGGGGAGAGAGCCCCATTCAAACGACATAAGTGACGGGTTTTGTTTTGGCGGGGGTGGGGTGAGTGAGAAAGGGGGGTCGATTGCGGCTGTCTCTGGCTTGGGATCAGCGTCTCAGATATGAATCAGAGAGGGGGCTAGGATACGAGGGACAAATTCCGCGAAAGCGTCTGGTGGGTGGTGCGAGAGCACTGTGGATTTTCAAAGTGCTGAATAGCTTTAGGGTCCCGGCGGTTTCATTTCCTGGAAGATCTTGGCTGGTGACACATGTTCACCAACACTTCCCGGTGCCGATTCTGTCGCTAGCCTGCTTATATTGCTCACGACTGCGATGTCATAATCTGTGTCGGAAGTTCAGAGAAAATTTGCGCTTACTTTAGTCTGGCATGGCTAATTTTCACATGATACTGCTCAATTTTGTTATTTGGATTCAATCGTTAAAACAATTATAACAGTGTGGTTGAATTACAGGACCATTGCGATCGTGGTTATAATGTGCGTTTCTAATCCGAAATAGGAGCACACGCCAATGTAGAGCAATAAAGAGAAGCCTGATTGGTGAAATCCCAACAAGGGTAGACCGACTCGATCTTATCCCTCCGATGCCCAATTTGTGCGGAAGGAATCTGCAGTGACAGTGGTCCCTCAACATAGGGAGCACACATCCTAATGAACACTATGTCTTCAGGCTCCAGGCCGTGGAAGTTGTATGCATCCATAGAATTGGAAGGAGAAAACTTATTTTCCCTCACATTTTATTCATGGCAAACCTATTTCGTATTTGTTTTGTTTAATGAACCGTCAGTTCTGCAGAGACATATATATATTTTTTTTAAGGTAATCTACCGGTTAAGGTAGGTTTTTCGATGGACACAACTACCAAACAAATATTTTGTGACTACTAACAAAACACAACCCTAAATTCTTCTCTACACCAGGTCCCTCTTCATCTCTGAGTACTTTCTTCCTCCCTTCATCCCGTCCAACATCCCTATCCTGTTCCTTCCCTTTCCTCTTTTGCCCAACATTCTACCCTCTATCACAGTCTTCAACATCCCACTGCCGGTCAACACCCCCTTCATCCACTTTTCCTGCCTCCATAGGATTGCTCCCAACAAACCCCTCTCTTCGCCCACCATACCAAGTACTTCCTCATTTGTTTTCTTCTCTGTCCATTTCACCTTCTCCATTCTTCTCCACACCCTCATTTCAAAATCCTCCAGTCTACGTCTATCCTCCTGCTTCAATGACCACGTTTCCGCGCCGTACATAGCTACGCTCCATATCAAAGTTTTTACGAGTCTTTTCTTAACATCCTTACTCAAAGTCCACGTCATCAACTCCCTCCTCCTCGTGAAAGCCTCTTTGCCTAGCGCAATTCTTCTCCTTACGTCCCTACTACTTTGACCGTGTTGGTCCAAAACACTACCGAGATACGTAAACTGTTCTACCTGCTCTAGTTTTTGCCCTCCTATTTTAATGTTAAGCTTGGCCTTTTTCTTTCTAGAAAATCGCATAACCTTTGTTTTATTAATGTTGATTCTCATCCCATACCTGTCGCACTGAATTTCCAATTCACTCAGCAATGCTTGCAGCCCCTTGGCTGACTGACAAACTAAAGCTTGGTCATCAGCAAACCTAACTGATTTTACGAATTCCCCGCCCACTTTCATTCCTACCTCTAGTTCTTCCCATGCCTCTTTGATCATTTCCTCTGCATACAGGTTGAACAGCAACGGTGATAATGGGCAACCCTGCCTTACACCCCTTCCTCACACTGCCCATCCTGACTCCCCGTTTCCCACCCGCACCTGAGCAGTCTGAGACATGTACAGGTTGCGGATTAGCCTCCTTTCCCTCCAATCTATTCCTATTTTCTGCAATATACTCATTAGTTTTTCCCAATTCACTCTATCAAACGCTTTTTCGAAATCTACGAAACAGGCAAATACCTCCTGGTTGTGTTCTATATTCCTCTCGATTAATAATCTCATTACTGCAATGGCATCACGCGTACCTCTCCCCTTCCTAAACCCAAACTGATCATCCCCTAAGTAATCATTTGCCCTACTCTCTATCCGTTTGTTTATGATCCTGAGAACAACTTTAGCTGCGTGGGATATCAAACTAATTGTCCTATAGTCCTCACATGACGTGGCCTTTACCTTTTTCGGAATCGGAACTAAAACTGCTCTCACAAAGTCTTCCGGCCAGATTCCCTCCTCATAAATGCTACGGATCAGCCCATATAGCCTCTTCCTCCCACATTTTCCTAACCATTTTAAAAGTTCCACGGGAATGTTATCCACCCCCACGGCCTTATTTAGTTTCATCTCCCTTAATGCCCTTTCTATCTCATTGTCTAGTATGCCTGGACCTAAGCTGTCTTCCTCTACGTCATTTTCTTTTTCAATGTCTAACTGTGTTGGTCTGAGTTCTTTACTATACAGTTCTTCTATATACTCCTTCCATCTCTCTTGGATCTTTCCTGCGTCAACTATTACCTTACCCGCCTTATCTCTAACTATTAGCATAGCTCTTCCTTTCTTACTTCCCGATAACGATTTAACTTTGCTGTACAGCGCACCGATTTCGCCCTTCCTCTGGAGACTTTCCATATCCTCGCACTGCGTCTTCCACCATGCGTCTTTTGCCTTACTTGTTGCCCGCCTCAATTTATTGTTCAATTCTTTGTACTTCATTTTGCCTAATTCTGTATTTATATTCTTCCATTTTCGCCGCTCATCCATCTTTGTAATCATCTCATCCGTGATCCATGGTTTCCTAGTCCTTTTAGCGTTAACGGTTCCAATAGTGTCTTTTGCTGCTTTAGACAACCCTTTTTTGATCATTTCCCATTTTTCTTCGATAGTAATAAGCCCTTTACCATCCTCCATTATTTTCTCTACCGCCTGTTTGTATTCCTTCCTTTTCAACCCATTTAATGCTTCTACATTCCATTTTCTAACTCGCCGCCCCTGCCTTATCTTTTTGAAACGTACGCTACATTTCATAACAACTAAATTGTGGTCTGAGTCCGCATCCGCTCCCGGAAAGCTGTGGGAATTTATCACACTATTCCTAAACCTGTGTCTAACCAGGATATAATCTAGCTGATATCTTCCTGAGTCACCTGGCATTTTCCATGTATACCTGCGTCTTTTGTGGTGTCTAAACCAAGTGTTGGTGATGACTAACCCCTGTCTCCTGCAGAACTCAACAGCTTTCTCCCCGCGGTCATTCCTCGTGCCTAAACCGTAGTCCCCCACCTCATCACCATCTCTTCCTTCGCCTACCGTCGCATTCAAATCCCCCATCACTATCAAATGTTTCCCCGCAGGAACACACGCGATCATGTCCTCTAACTGATCGTATATCCTATCGACCTCTTCTTCCTTATGGTTGCTCGGTGGCATGTATACCTGAATAATAACTAAGTTCGTCGGTTCTGCTTTTATCTCCACTAGTAGTATTCTATCCGTTACCTGCTCTATGTTGACTACGCTTCTTCCTACCTCTTCATTTAATACTATGGCAACCCCTCGTTGGCTCTCGTCCCCGCCGCTGTATATTATTCTATACTTATCACTCCAGTAATCCCCGCTATCTTTCCATCTCACCTCGCATAGACCTAAAATATCTATATTTCCCCTTTCCATCTCTCGCTTAACATTCTCCAATTTCCCTGTCCTCATCATTGTCCTAACAGTCCACGTTCCTATTCTAACTAATTTGGTCTTCTTCTCCTGCGTCTTCTGTCCTGCTGCTGCTGGTTTTCCCTTGCAAGGGTTTCGTGGGATGACGACCGCGGAAGCCTTGCCTCCCCCGCTGCCGGGCACGACACACGGCCGATTGGGCCGAGCCCCGTGGTTGCCAGGACTCAAAATATCATTGTCCATCATATTTTTCTAGGGAATGATAATTGAGGTGGTTTCCCGTTGCCTTCCTCAATAGTGTTTTTAACGTGACACCATCACTTACTGGCCGCCCCACTGGGGTCAGACGCCATTGCAGCCGCCTCACTGAGGAACAGACGCTGCGTGGACTACCTTTCGTCTGGCTCCTAACCTTCGACCTATCTGGCATGGGTGACCCTACCAGGAGCAATAATTATTACTCCCGCCAGCACAGCTCTAGGGGTCATCGGAACGCACAAGCCCTTCCACCACGTCAAGGTTGTAGTCCGGGGAGGGACATATATATATAGGTAATAATAAAATAATTACAAATTATAATTCCGTATCATAATGGACTGCGGCGAAACCAAATAATGCAACTTCTGTGGAGAAGTACGCGGTTCCTTCTGATGCTACGCATAGTGTTCTGATCTTAACTTATTTGTGTTTTTCCGCATGCATTTAAACTATTGATTTATTAATACTTTCACCATGAAAAATTCCCGTTTGCGGCTGTTCGTGTATTCCTTGTTTGATGCTTAAGGCCAGAATAATTAATTGACGAACTTGAGGTTACCAAGAAGGCTAATTAAAACTCCAAAATGGGAAAAAAATATTTAATCAGATGGCAAATGCTCTCTAACTGGGAAGTATTTTCGACCCTGATGGTGACAGGGGATGAGCAGTTTTCGAACGCTATGGACAGTCCCGACCTTGCACCCAGCGACCATTTCCTCTTCTTGCTCTTAAGACATACGCTTGGCGACAACGGCTTGAAGATGACGTGGAACTCAAGACCGCCGTTGTAAATTGTTTCAATTCAAAGGCGGTGTATACATTATATCCGCATACATATCTATGTTGAGGCATCATAGAACCTGGTACAGCTTTACGAAAAGTGCTTGAAAGCAAACGGCGATTTCGTAGAAAAGTGAAGTAGGTTTGAGGGGACCTAAATCATCAAGCTTGCTTTACTCCTCAATTTTGCCTAGTGATAGAACTATGAAGAGTTTACCCATTAGCCATAATACTATGTTAACACTAAAATAATTTTCTACTTCTCCTTAAGACATGGGAATATTGTATTTTCTGATTACACATGATGTTATCAGTTTTACTCGCTAAATTAATAAAAGCAGGATATACCAATGGTTCATTCAGTTGTCAATAAAGTTTGCTTGGCATTATTTTTATTTCATGTATGCATTTGTTGTCTCAAGAGAATTTTATTCTAGAACCTTTCATTGCACATATATTTATGCAAAATTAATTCCATTACTCAAACATGGCTGGATTTTGAATATTCAACATTTTGTGCGATGTGTGATTTTTTAATAAAAGGATCAATAAAAGAAATATGTTGTGCCATTTATTCCATTTAACATAGCCCTGAAGAAACATCACTATTCAAGCATAGTTCCTCACAGTATGTAATATAGTTAAGGTTTTTCTAGGATTGGAGCAGATTCTATTGAAAAATTATTAAACTAAAGTTGACCCATCACAGAAAACATTTAAATTTTATCATGTTAATATCCTTTAATGAGGCCGTATTGTAGTGGGTTCCTCCTGAGTCTTCTATCCAAAAGTAGAATTACGACAGAGTTAACCACAAATCCAAATTTACTCTGAATTACCTAGCATTGGCCAAAAGGCATAACTTGCATGGGCCCAGTAACTTTACCGAAATATAATGGGACTAGTTAAATTAAGAGTACATGCCAACAACATGTGATTGCTCAATCCAAAAATAATTACTCCCGCCAGCACAGCTCTAGGGATCATCGGAACGCACAAGCCCTTCCACCACATCAACGTTGTAGTCCGGGGAGGGGACTACAAATATATTAACTACTAATTGAAATCAAATAAATATTTCCAAGGCACAAATCTATACCCATAATCTAATTTCAACAAATATGTTTCTTCATTGTATATAACCATGTTACAAATTAACACTTAAGCGAGTCCTTTCCCAGCATCCTTACTAACTTTTTCTGCCATCAATTCCTACCTTTGGCATAAACCTTTCTGTGACAAATAATTCTTCTTCTTATGACCCTAACAGTATGACCATCATGGTCAAAGTTGAAGGGAGCAGCAGCTTAATCTTGACAAAAGACTGAAATGCGAATGCATTTTAATTCAGCAGATGTCATACTCCAATTTTAGTGCTCTTAACATAACACCCTACCACATGTGGATAGGAATAAAACTGATAAATGACACCAACACAAGGGTTCAAATCCAGATTCAGTGGGTGTGGTGTGAAACCAGTAATCAAGCGCTGCATAAATCCAATCTCCCAAAACAGTGCTCACGTAACTACGTATCAAAATAACTAAATTGATTTCTTCCACACTTCATAAACAGATTTTTTCCTTACCAGAGAATATTCTAAATTATTTTGTTTACCCATGCATCAGAAAAATCATTGTTTTTCCATAATATACTTTATTCAAAAACCATTTAGGTTCAATGGGCTTAGGATTGCACAAAGTATCATTTATAACAGTTGTCATGGCCCAAAGATGTCTTGAGTAAAATGCATGGTTTGTAAAAAAAAAGCTTCGGAATAAGTTTATAAAAATGATTTATTTCAGATATGGCTGTAATGCCTCAAAATCCTTCTCTGGAGATCCCTTGAGTGTTGATGCACTTTTCCCAATTTTTCCAAGACCCAAAGGTGACCCATTTTTAAACTTCTCGTTGTCCATGGTGATGACCACTAATTGGGGATTTGTTGCATGCAATGTAGTGGATTCATGTTCAACCACTATTTTTTGCATTCAAATATCTCTGCCTCATAGGAGAGAGTGTTTCATCATGTTTTTGACCAACATTTAGGTTTCACATTTTTACAGTTCTATAAGTGCAAAAGGAAAAAGCATTTTAGAATTTTTTAAATTTCACTGCCTCTCTGAGTGGTACATTATAGGAGTACAATATAGAATAGCACATAATTGGGGCAGATGATGTTAAGTGCACGCACTCACAAGATTGGACTAATTTAGTTATCAGTATAAATAGAGCCTGCTAAAATGAAATAATCTATCAAGCGAGAAAGATTATCAGAAAGACCTTTAAAGGAATCCTGTTGAAGGGGAGAAGAGGATTTAGCAGTTTACTAATTTCACTGCCTCACTAAAGAGTACATAAGGGATCCTACCTGCATCACCCATTCCCTATTTATAACAGTAGTGAAAAATGCCCTCAACACATCTTGAAAAGGTGCAGCTCTGAACACACGTACAACAGAACAGTGGAATACTGTCCAATCAGAGTATGGGCTGAGGGTAATATGGTAGACTGCTGCCAAGAATTCATTACTTATTTCCTCTGAGTACTTTCATCAAGTTTTGAAATGCTTTCCTGAATATTTGCTTGATAGGTACTTCTAAAACTCACAGGGACACTTCACGCCAAGAGTAAGAACTCACACTGAATGTTTGTGCAATGTTTACATGCTGCCTGGATACAAAGGGAGGTGATACTGAAGGATGTAGGGTAAATTATATCAACATTAAAATTATAACAGGTAATTTATAATGTAGATTAAATAATGAACTGACTGAACTGAAAAAGCAAACCAGACTCCCGGTTCATCTATATATGAGTTCTTCCAGATGGTGGGATTACTCATTTGGCATTTTGTTGAAAACAAATCTTTCATGAGGGGAAGATCAAGTCATCCAGGTACAAAACAATCATTAAGGTAAGTGCCAATAGAGATGAGGTGTGCCTAGAAGCTTCTCACAGAGGGATTTAGAGAAAGTTTGAAGGAATTCCTGGGGAGATAGTACTGTTACTTTTGTAGCCTTCTATATATTGTCGCAACTTATATTTAACCATCATTGCATGTTACAGTGAAATTAATACAAATATTATCATATTCTTAAAATTCTTTTCAATACTAGATGATTACAACCACTGACCTTATATATTACTGCATATAAGATTACTTCTAGAAATTTAACTCTTATAGTACAAAAAAAGGGCACTTTTTTGCTAATTTGGTAGTAGGAATTTCACTCTATGCACTTGAATGACATTGGTCTGATATGGCATTGATTTAGCATTTGCCAGAAGGGACACCCGGAAAAATTTTTAATTTTTCTAATTCCAAAAATCCAAATTAGTAGCATACATTATTCATACACTCATAAATACAAACACATTCATTCACACACTTTGCACACAATCCTTCCATTGTTGCAGATTAATGATCAAACGATAATCATAATGAGACTATGTGCCTAGCAACACTGCATCCCTAACTGCTGCCTTTGTTATGCCTAAAAATGTGATTTTGACATATCCTACAGCCTGCCTACAACTCAGAAATAACTACATGTATAAACACCAACTCAATTTCGCTACAGTAATTATTTTATCTAGGAGAAGATGACTTGAAAATGCCTAATGTATTAATTATGTATTTATGTGGTGATACTTTATTAGTAACTCTTTGATGTGCAGTGAAAGTCGAATCAAATTTGAACATATATCTAATAATTATGTGTATAAGGTGACAGCACAATTTCTCTTCTTGTATTCATATGAAGTTCACTCAACCAAAGAAATGCAGCATACAAAGCAGGTAGTTCATTGATGTCACTCTATTTTCCTCCAAAGTAGTGGGTTACTTCTGTGCGATTCATCCTTAAAGTGTAGCTTATTTCTAGCTGGCCAATAATAAAAATTACCTTGATTCAACCTAAGATTGGTCAAAATACACAATGCCACATACAAGGTATTTAAATCTATAGGTTTAAGAAATAGTTAAATCAAAAGCATGTCCCCATAAGGTAAATGATTCCCACAGAAAGTGAATTAAGATAATACAAATTAAGTTTTACATAGAAAGCTTAATGAGACAGGATTAATAATATGCCATAAAATCAGGGCATGCAGTGTATGAATAGGAAATTTTTTTCAGAATCCAGCAATAATAAAAATATTGATAATTTTAAAGTATTCCAATCAAAAGTAGCTTTAGCATTGCAATAATTTTGATCTGAAAATGGAATGATCTCACAAATTAAAGGCCTACATTTTTTAAGTGAATGTCACGTAGTTGGACGTAGGATACCACCTTGATTTAAAAACACTAATGAGAATAATAAAAAAGCATATTTCACTTGTTTTTCTAGCATCTTAGTGTCACTAGTTATCACCAAATAGAGTACCAACCATGAAAGACTTAGGTGTTTTAACTGACCATAAACTAAATCACTCCCACCACATACAGACTGTAAAAAATAAAGCAATGTCCCTATCAGGCCTACTTTACCGCTTCACAGAAATTGAAGATCCAATTGCACTCCATTCATACTTCTCAACAATTGTCCTTCCCATATTATTATCATATTGTTCCCCAATTTGGTCTACCTCATCCCCACTTATCTAAAATCCCTCGATTGCATCTCTCACTTCTTTGCCAAAATAGTCCAACACCGAGGCCTACTTTCCACAATATGTCCTCAAATGCTGTTCTGTCTTATTTATCAATTTCTAGTACCCAAAACCACAGACACAAAGCTGACTTTAAACTCCACCACAACACCCTAAACTCGATTATTGATTGCCCTGAACTGCTCTCTCTCTCTTCAACTTCAGCATACCAACTCGATCCACCCGCACCCACTCACTAATCCATCTGCCTATACCTAGAATATCTCTCACCCAGCGCTCACATTTATTTCACCTCTCCTCCCTTCTAAATTCACTCTCTGACACACGGTTGATCCTTTTAACCTATCATGCAACAATTTCACCACCCAAGCTTTATCCCAGCTCTCAACAAATTAATTTTTTTCTCCTGTCCATGTTCAGTTCTCGTTGTTTATTGTAATGCTGTTATTGAATTTTTGTTCTCTTTCATGTTTGTTATATTATTCACTATAAATTGGCACTACTGCTGTGTGTGAATAATGTTTTAAAATAAATAATTAGTAATCACATGTTTTTGCAGGCTTGCATTCAGGCATATTATTTAGAATTATTTGTCCAAAGGTAAGCCATCCAGAAAAAAATTTCCAAAGGAAAATAAATACACGAAGGCAGGAATTAGAAAATAAAAATAACCATAAGAGTTAAATATAAAATCACTGAAAAGTGACAATGTTGTGTGAGCATTCACATGATCTAAGACACAATAGACATGATCGAACACACACATACAATAAGTAAAAACACAATGACTTGCTCTACCGTCAAGAGCAAGAGTATGGATATATGTGCATCAATGGATATCTATGCAATGGTTATGTTTCTTCCATAATGTTAAATGCTTTCTCATTGGGATAAACGAAATTGAATTGCAATGAAATTAATGAGGCATAGTTTGTGTGAATGCATAAGAGAATTTTGTGGACCTCAATAAGAAGATGCCAAGATCGTCAATGGCTGGAAATGAAGTATTTAAGGGAAGCAGTAGGCGATTCTAGAATTGTAAAGGAAGAACCAAGATCCACAGCATTATGAGACATAGTTAAGCAGTCAGATTTACCCAAAGGCTGCAGATGACTTCATTGGAAACATTAAGAAGGTCAGAAATTCTCAGGATTATCTGCTGCAACAGATTTTCAATTGCCAAAAGATGTATTTTATTTTAAATTTTTAATGCACAAAATGTCGAAGCATCAGCAAAATTACATAGCCCAAAATGGCTTTCTTATATAAAATAGGAATTTCATAAATAATAAACTATCTATTTTAATTTATTATGTTTTCTAAAAAAAAAAATTTGATTTGATTCATTCTCTAATAGAAAAAAAGACGAAGATGATTCACAGTCCTAATCCATTGTTGTATAATTAACTAAATGATCAAATTTGTTTTTTTCTAAATTATTGAGTTTTCAATGGCCATACTAGTATTATTAGTGTATCCTATGTATTACCTCCAGGAAGTTATTCATGTTGTTGGTTTAACACTTTTTTTATGGAATCAGTTTACAGCAATGGAGTGGTATGAGCATGGCTCATATCCTGGGCACGTTAGCATGATAAACCTCAACAGTAAAACACACAACCCCTGAACCATCTTATGTCCTCAAGTGCATATCTAATGCAGTGCGATGAGTAAGAATATGTAACACCAATATTTTAAAGGTTATTTATAGAGGATTCCTAGGTAAGTGCTCGTGTAAGCCATTTGGTGATGTGGGGAAGATGATTCATTAGTGTTCCTGGGAATTTCCCCAGACGATAACACAATGACACTTCTGTATGAGGTGTAATAGTTCTACTTAAATTGTGGCAATGAGTAAAATCCCAGAGCTCAGGTGGCAATCATCATAATTCTATGGTAGAGTATGTACTGCATTGTGTAGTATTCCTTTCCAACGTGATATAATGTTGAAACCTGTATAACTAGGCATGATACAGAACAAGGTTCTAGCATTGCATTAGGTAGCAGTAAAACATGTTACCGAAAAATGTGGATTATACATTACAAAAATATACATTATAAGCCTAACTGGTGATGAAGTCTCATTAAGTTATTCTAAAAAATTATATCTTTTGGAGTTGTTGAAGGTACACCTCCAAAATTCAAAGGCTCCTCGTTGTAAAATTAAATGGATTCTCTTTACTGGTAATATTTTGGTAATGGTGTGATTATGGTATGTAACATTGCATATGTGTAAGAGGTAACAATTTATTTTGTTTTTTTAGTTAATGTGCTTTTTGTATTAACCCCCTCTTTCCTCAGGAACAAGATTCCACCATTATAAAATGGCAAAGAGGATAAAGATAGAAGAACACACTAAAGACATCAAAAGAAGCAGATTCCACAAATTGATCACTGAGGAATAGGGAATGGCCAGTGATCAGTGGGATCTGTAAGGAAGAAGATGTTCATTCACATATAGATGGCATTTTATACACTCCAGAACCAAAGAAGAGAATTTAACAGACTACTACAGGGACAGTGTTTCATGCCATTACTTGGATCATGTTCATGTTTCATCCACAGTGATGCAGTTAGCAATGCATAAAGTTCTGTAGATTTTGCTGAAACAGCTGCAAACTGAGCTTGGAACAAGTCACCTTTTTTGATCTACCATGAGCATTCGCAGCTCCCATCTTGCAGATAGTTCTCTCCTATCTCAATGTTCAGGAACAGTACTATGTACCCAGTCAATTGACATGCCTCCAGCATTAGAAATCACAAGCACCTTCACTCTCATATCATCCATCAAGATACCATGGATTTTATCTATGATTAATAGATAAGTGACCTCAACATAATATCCAGAATGTTCAGTGTCATTTGTGCTCTTTCAGCCACTGAGCAAAATTTTAAAGCACGTATAAACCATTCTAATGTAGGGCACACCATAATGTTCATTACATTTCTCATCATTCTTTTGAAGCAATTTGCTTTTCAGACAATAATGCTTGATCAACACACAAAATTCTCTTCTATCCATTTAATGAAAATCACTCAACTTGCTTGCGTCAGATGTACATTAAGCACACAGTAATTCACTAATGAGTGTGTTATTTGGCATGTGCTCCACGATCCCAGGGAAATAACTTGATTACGCATAATATCTCTCTCTGATTTTGCATGGACTTTGAATTACCCCTTAATATAGTGCTGACATGATGTGTCTACCTGCTGCTGCCATATAGGAGGCTAACCCATGGTCATGTTTATAAAACTGTAATGCGGATTAGCAGTGCAGTTCTTTATCCTAGCAAACACACATAAAAAACTAGTGATTTGAATGAAAGTCTGTAAAAAACGAGACAAAAAAATGATTACAAAATCTGAGAATATGTGAAATTTTACATAATTTTGATATTTTTACTGCAATGATTTATATAGAAGCCCAATTAGACCATAATTAAGTCAAGTGTACAATTCTTTAAATGCAGTGTGTGTTAATTAAGAGGTTTTACTGTAATTCATGCTCACAATGATACATTTTTAGCCATAACATAGGTAGTAGTTAAGGATGCAGTGTTGGTTTGGCAAGTGATTATGATTGTGGTTCGATCATTAATTTTCAGCAATAGAAGGACTGTATGCTAAGTGTGTGCATGAATGTGTTTGTGTTTACGAGTGTGTGAATGATATATGCTACTAATATGGATTATTGGTTTTAGATGCAGGCAAAGAAACATTGGAGATTGTGGACATTTGTAGTGCTATAGAATGTAGAATAACTATCATGACCTTATGGAGTGCAGATTATGTGGATAGAATGTCTTGGCATGTGAATGAACTTTCTATATCAGGTTATGTAAAGAATAATACATGGGAATTAGGCTCCCAAAAGGATTTCCATCAAACTTTCTCGAAATCCCTCAGTGAGAAGCTTCTAGGCATGCCTCGCCTCCATTTGCACTTGTCTTAATGATCCTTTTGCCACTGGTTTAATTGATCTTCCGCTCATGAAACATTTCTTTTCAACAAAATGCCAAATGAGTAATCATGCCATCTTGAAGTACTCATTGATAGATGAACCAGGAGACTATTTTGCTTAATGGTTCAATCAGTCAATTATTTAATCCACGTTATAAATTACCTTATTATAATTTTCCAGTTGATATTATTTCCCCTATATCCTTCAGTAAAACCTCCTTTTGTATCCATGCAGCATGTAAGTATTGGACAAATATTCAGTGTTGAGTTCTTAATATTGGAGTAAAATGTCTAAGCGAGTTTTTCAAGTGCCTATCGAACAAATACTATGGGACAATCTCAAAGCACTCAGTGAAATCTGATTCATTACATTCTTGAATATACTCTGTAGGAAAAAGTCATGAATTCTTGGTAGCAATCTACTTATCAGCAAGGCAGTGAAATTGGCAAACTACAATAATGAGTTTTCCTTTTGCACTTTTTGTTTTTGAAATGTGGAAGCAATCAATTTAGTTCTTTTAACCCCGGTTTTTTGTGAGCATTGTTATGGGAGATTAGATTAGTGCCGTGCTTCTCCTGGTTTTAAACCACAGCCACTGAATCTGCATTTAATCCCTTGTGATGGTATAATTTATCAGTTTTATTCCTCGTGGTAGGAGTATACTCAAATTGCCCTCCACAAAGCGCCTCAAGTAGGGATCAAAATACCACTAAAGACTATTCAACACCACCAGGATTTGAACCGGGATCCCTTGGATGGGAAGCCAGTACGATAGCCACCGCACCATCTGGATCCCGTTTTCTTCTTATCGATACTTTGGGTATAATGTGGACTGCACTAAATAGTTGATAGAGCAATCGAAAACCTTGTTGGCATGTACTCATTATTTAGTAGGTGCCATTACATTTGTATATAACTATTTAGCCCATGCAAGTTTTGTCTTTTGCCCAGTGTTGGGCAATTCCATTATTACCTCAAAAAAATCACTTTTAAAGCATTTTTATGTATGGTTTTTATTTCCCACAAACCTGATTCACTTTTCTGTCTAATCCCCACTTGTTTTCAAGTACTTTTTGTAATGCTGGATCAACCCTCAATATCAATCCCTCAGCATGAATGTTTGCCGCCTATGAAATGAACAAATTTACAAAGGCTGTCTTGATTTCCTCATCTTCTAGCCCCTGTCAGCCAAGTCAGAACAGAGGACCCACTGATCCTATACTAGCTCATAGGAAAAAGGTATATTTATACAGATGATGGATTCTGTATCAATTAGTTTACTTACTAAATAATATGTGGTGGGATAAATGTTTTGGAATAGGAAATATAGTCTTGTATTGTGCGGAATCAGATTTAAAACTGGAACAGCTTCATAATTGGAGGCCTGGGATTCAAAAATGGCTCACGAGGACAATTTTTCCTTATACAGTGACTACAGAAAGTACCATTACTTGTACTCCACGACTTTCAGTATGAATAATTTTAATACTTTATGAGATCTAGCCGAGTTTTCCTGGAACATGAATGAAAAGTGAACCATTGTCAATATCTGGGGGCCCTGGATATTATACTAACTCATGAGCATAGAATTACTTTGTACAGCTAGTTAAATTGAGTACATACAGATGAATATAATTCGGCCACTCGCCCTTATTCATCTCTTTGGGGATAATATATCATAATCATACTCTTTGTGTGAGCCCTTTGGTTGACTGTATGAAGATAAAAATAATCATCAGGATAAACTTATCTAGGTAATCCACATCACTGAATACCAGTACATCACATGATACATTATCATTCAACTAAGTCATTTACACTTTTTCAGCAGAAATTTTGGGCTCTAGTGTTGCCCATCATATCTCATGTACACTAGGAACATTCCACAATTGTTTGAAATGATGTGTTTTGTGAGCAACCTAAAATGTTTGTTTGTTAAGAACCCATAATACTGAGATTCATTTGAATGTTATTATCATTCAAAATGATACTGCCTCAACTAAGAGATTGTCCAATATTTTCACTGAGATTATGTATCAGTTTTCAAATGTCATTTCCCTAAATATGAGCAAACATTTAATTAAATATTGAAAGACATAAACCCTGTTTCATATATATTAAGTGTTCTATGTATAACTATTTTTTTTAGATATAAAGTTCATTCTGTCCCAATATTTACTGACCTGGAAATTTATCGGTAACCTGATCATCTAAGCCTGTGTTTTAAAATGAGTGGGAAAGTTAGTTGAAATCTCTGGTGTGATACACCCATGCTCAACCCATGATTGTTACAAAATTTCCAACATTCACTGCCCAAAATAAAAGGCAGTAGGTAATGCCCTTGGTATATTTATGTCTTTTTGGACACGTTCTTTACTGATTTTCAAGAAATCAAAAATACATTCTTTGCAAATAGATGGGTGCTGTTTATTGAAGCCAATGACAACCCTGGATATCCACAATCTCCCTTATATTTCCTATGCTGACACAGTGGCAGCGTTACAATATATGTGACCGCTTTCATACATAAAGATATTCTCCAAATTTTTTTATAAGATGGTATTAAACATAATTCATTTTACATAAGATGCATAGAAATAGCCAACTGGAATTTGATGAGGCAGGTTAATTGACATGTTTTATTAGCTCCTTAGAATTTTCTCCCCATCTTTGATCCCTCATTTTCCTCCCCAAAACATGTTCAGTCCCTAAAATATCCTATTCAGTACAACTATTGAAGGTGCTACCCAAGACATTTTTTTCCAAAACAATAAAATTAGAGAACAAATCATTTGTCATTTCTTGGGTCAATTTAGGACAATTGTAGCAAATAAAAGGAGTAATCTGTTTGAAACAAAATCATATTTGTCCAAGTGCTGTAGAGGTATGCCTTTTGAGAATGCATATTACTTACCATTTCAGCTAACTGCTGTACAAAATGGGGAGATGAGGTGAGCTGCTCCTTGAATCTGCATATTTTGATGGGCAATCCAAGGATTGCCCCAATAGATCGTTGTGTTTAAAAACAATTGACAAAATATCCAGTATCATTGCATCCACGGTATTGATTCAATCTTTTAGATTAAAAACAATGATAAGGATAATTCAATCCATGCCAATTCGTCAAATACTAATGTTTGATTTTAGTTGCCACTTATAACTGACCTAGAATGCCCTTAAGGAAAATGGATAATTTTCTTTCTAAGTTTTAAGTGGCGGCAACCCACTGTGGCCATTTTCTCTTACCCACAATGATGGCCAATTGCTACGAGAATCAATTGTGAAAATAAAATACTTCCCCATGCATGAAAAAGTAGCAAAGCTGACCCAGGTCTGTGAAACAATCATCTGAACAAATGAAAATATGATGCAAATTTGTGAAAATACCCCCACAGGCTATTCTCTGATTTATGTTAATTTACTGCTGCGGTACCGAACTTTAATCAGTGACGTTACACCAAATACCCTTTAAATAATCAAGGATTTAAGGGAAGGTTTAAAATGAAATTCAAAATTAATAATAGTCTTTATTTAGCTATGTTAATAATACAACTTATGCAGGTCAAAAAGTGATAAATATTACAATTCAATTGTTATGTTCCCAGAATGTACACACATTGGAAAGTGTTGAGCATTAATGAGATGCCAATGGATGTATTTGATTCTGATTTTTGGTCATATGTCTGTCGACCCTATTCCAGAAACCATTTTCTTTATGTCAAGTTATCCAAAAAGGCTTTCTAGCACAAAAAATTAAGGTGTTTCCAGATTGGAGACAAACTGTAACAGATCGGTTATGATGCCAGTATCCTACATTGCAGCCGAGGACCCCTCCTTCACTAGCATTATAATTTATACATAACTTCAAAACGTCAATGACAAAGGGAAGGTGGGCTGTCCTTTTGATGAACAATTTTTTTAAACAATTAGTGGGATGAGTTTATGAGCAGAAACAAGAACTAGCGTCTGTCATCGCCATTTCCTTTTTGCCTTTACCTTACAAAGGGATCTTCCAGTTCACTTTGTTGAAAGGAAAGCCTCAAGAAATGTATGTCTCCTTTTGAGGCCTGATCAATTCACAACTGAAAGCCTCTTGACAATTTGCTCCAATATTTCTTAACATTTGATATAGAAAGTTCTGCTGCCAATACTAATACAACAGATTTATTTTGATCAAAGATTACCACCCTCATAAGAGATTTCACTTCCTTATTTATTTGAATTACATTTACTTTAGGCCAGCAGCAAGGGGATAACTTTAGGAGCTCTTTTACTTACAGGAGTATTAGCACCGGCCTACCGCCAATTTCTGTTTTTTCTAATTCTTAACCACAGTGCCAACTGTCTCTTGTGGATGCCATGAATTGCAAAAAATAAAGTCAACTAATTTAGCTGAACTGGACATTCTAGCTGAAGTCTCTAATAAGAAATAATACCCAGAAGGAATAAAAAAGCACAAAAAGAACAATCCTGAAAGCATTTGATAAAAAAAATTTGAATTCTGATTTTTAGAGAAGATCACAGTGTTACAGTTTGATTTACAAGCTTCATGAGCCAGGGATATCATTTTCTAATCACTGCAGTTAGGATGTCCAGTGTTGCATTTCAATGTATACCCCTTAATGCAAACAATTTCTTCCCTAGAAACCTTTCCACGAGCAGTAAATTTAAAACAATGGGACACTAGTCTCGCTGAGCACAATAGCTCAATGTCTCGGGGCTAGAATTCTCTGTTCCCACGAAATCACGGTTTTAGTAATTTTACTGTAGCCTTCACACACAATTATCTTTTTAAATCTTGTAATGGCATAGAAAATCGTAATCGAGGGTAACATGAGATAAGACTGGCACCTTTAACACAACTCCGGTTCTGTGTTATCAAACATTTTGCAGGAAGATTCTCTTCCGAATTTTGGCGGCTGCCGGGTTCCCAAGGATTGTTTTTCAAAACGGGGGGCTACTCTTAATATTGCAAATGATTAACTGACGGAAGACTTCCCGACGTTATTAGCCCTAGCAATCCGTCTCCCGTCTTTTCGCACTCAATTTCAAAAAATTAAAGCTCAATTGTCACAGCAAAGATTATTCGGAATCAGATTGGACGTATATCAAGGAGCAATATGCAAACCTGGCTTACGCGTTCGGCTTAGGACCGATTGGGAAAAAATCAGATAACCCGACCCTTGCACTGGGTGATCTGAGGGCAAATCATACATATTGCTTACGAAGACGTTTGGCATAAAAATCATGGCGTGCAATTGGAACATCAAAGTGCTTTGAACGAAAGCTTCAAAATTTTGCGTGAAGTATTTTGAGTACTCTTGCCATCGTGTGGCCTCGAATAATTAACCATACGAGTGGAAACTGGTTTCCTATTTGGAAAAACTAACAACATTTAAATTAGAGGAATTTCTCATGCCAAAATTCTTGTTCTATTTAAAGAGGAAAAAAAATTCTCCCCTATCATGAGAACCCTAAAACGTTTGCCGTTCGTCATGGTCGTTGCAAAGGAAATGCATGAAGTTTTTAAGTGAACCCACGGGTACTTTACACTACTTCGGTTTGAATATACAGAGGGGAAGGAGAGAATGAGAAAGGGGGCGGGGGATAAGAGTGATTGCATGAGTTTCCTGTTGCTGACCCAAGGAGGTATCATGCACAGCTCGTTGGGACCCATTTTTCGGCCTTCGTGATTAAAATGAGACGAAGGCAGATGGCCGGCCCATCACGCCGCTCCTGCAGTGCCCTACGGACCTGCAGAGAGCGACGTCCTACTGTACCATGTTACAGCGACGCCTTTAAACCAGGCGAGCGCTGCCTTCGGAAAGTTCAGAGGAAAGAGCATGAACAAGAATGATTCGAGATGGAGAGAGAGAAAAGAATGGAGGTGCAAAGAACAAAGCATTGAATGAGGGGATGATGGCTTTTTTATTGTTCCTTCAGAACGTTACAGTAATGCTTTCTGTCTCACGGTGTTATTGCACACTAGATGAGTTAACATCGTTTTATCACAATTTTTACAAAAACATTTAAAATAACTTACATAAAATGGTAACAAAAATCATTACGGGATAGTGCATAAAGGAATAGGTAGATTAAGTGCCATAAGATTTTCCATAAGATTTGTCTAAAATATTTCCTTAATTTTCCTTAATTGCCATAAATGTTCCTTGGTTTCTTTAAGTGTCCTACCTAGTTCAATCGCCTAAGAGTCGCCTTAATTTCCCCCCCCAGTTCTCTAAGTGTCCTATATGCCTTTAAAGCCCCATCGGAGGGCCCTACCGCGAGTTGGAGGCCTTGTCTCAATCCAAGGGGACTCCTGCGCACTACGCCCTATTTCCCTGGAAAAGGAGTAGTTTCCCTACCTTGATCAGCTGCATGGTCCACCGGCGGAATAGCTCTGGTTTCCATCGGCGGTCCCCCGCCGTTAACGCACAGCACTTAACACACACACACACACACACACACACACAAATGACCATGCACTTTATGCCACCGCACACACTCGCTGCACTAACACCAGCCACACTGCGGCGAATCACTTTGATGGGGGCGCTCCTACTTCAGAAATGTATGTTGGGAGGATTCTGTGATTAGTGGAGCAATCTGAAAATAAAAGCAGGACACCCCGACCTCTTAGTGCGTAACAACATTAAATTGGAAGATTGCGTGGGCATGAGTGGAAATGTTTGAAAACCATGTGGGGCTTAAAATAAGTTGCTGTACCATGGGTATTTAAAGGAAAGATCTTTCAGTGCAATTCCGAGAAATTATGTGCTCACATTGACACGAGCAATTATTTGTCGACTATTAGGCTAAGGAGAAAGAACTTTTATGGAACCCCAGCCCAATTATAATATGAAAGCGCAGAAATGCACCAAGGTACTGAGAATGGTTCGGGAAGTTGTTTGCTTGAAGGAGTAGTGAAAAATTAGGAAGGGAGGAAAAAATCTTCCCCGAAAATTAGGTTGGAGTTAAATGCTCTCTTGGGATGTAATGGGAATTTTGGAATGGGGGAATGCAATGTGGAATAATGAAATTGCTGAATATGGAAGGGAAACAATAGTGTACTCGGAAGTAATTCAAACGGGGGTTTAAGAGTTTGAGAGCGTTGCCGGGAAACCACCAGAGTATGCAGAGAGGAATGTGATGATATTAAGTTCGATGGGGCTACCGCCGAAAGCAGAAGCCGTTCGGAAAGGAGGAATTTCGATTGCATTCCTGTTTCGCTTACCTACAGAGCATTTGAGAACCATTTTTAAAGGCTCTAGTAGCTTTCTAGGCAATGCAATTTTGATGGGATAACGTCAAGTTGTACTACTGAAACTTCAGGGGCTAAAAAATAAAAACTTCTTTCCTTTTACGTCAGAAATGGTAAATGTTGACATATAGAAAAGAAATCACCGTTAGATCTGCACAAGTCCGAGAGATTTATTAGAAACAACGTGTGATGAAGTAAAATGGAGAATTGATGAGGACCAAAGGGATGATAGAAACCTAGCAAGAACTCAACAATGAGGAAATCTGTTCCGTTGACTTGAAGGGAGCAGGGACGAGGGAATGAATCTACAGGGAATCTGCTCCAGTAAACTGCCCCTGCAATGGAAAAAATAAGCAAGGCTTCTTAATCAAATGGAATATACTGATAAATGTATTAAAATATTCACAATACATGCTAACATTCTATTCCCAGGATTCCATATCAATCACAACCCGTTATCACATATGATGGCGAATATCTTAAGAGAAAGCTTCAAGAACGCGCCGAGCAATGATGTCGCCTGCATGTCATGAAACAAACTAAAACGGCTTTAGTCATTAGAACTCGTCTACTTATGCTAATGTCCACAAAATTATCCACTGATTAAGTATCAACATGCGGAAACACGGAATTAACTTACGGCAGACGCGGCATCCGCACTCTCCTCCGGCGATCGTCTTCATCTCCAACACGCATATCACCAAGCAAAACCCCGAACCGAAAAACTCATGACATTTGCAATGCGAGGCTTATATAGCCATGATACTGGGAGGGGGTGAGGGAGCCTCGAGCTAGGGGCAGACATTTGGTGTCGAAGAGGGCAGAGGCCACAGGAGTCTGTTAAAAGGTACAAAGCCTACTTTCAGAAAAGAGAGCAGACTTGTTGTAACGGGGCGGGGAAGAGTGAAGGGTTGTGTGCAGTGGTGGGGTCCTCATTGAATCACAAAGGTACGTGGTGATGGAATCACGGCCGAGCGTCTCATTTACCGAAACGAGAAGTAACTCGCTTTTCCGCATTCAGTCGAATTCTGGGTGACTCGGAGAAAATTCTACGCCGCCAGTTTTCTCCGTGGCAGTAAAGTAAGAACACCCTCGCGTTTCATGGCAACCTTGCCGTAAAAGGATAGAATCACGCACACTGCGAGTTTTTGAGTGTGCGGTTCTCTTGGCGTAGTTTGAATACGTTCGGCGGACGAAGGAACGGTGGAGGGCCGGGGAAAATGCAGGGCTCGCCCCGTGGATATTGTGTTGGCTGGGCGTCCTATGGGGCGATAAACTTTCTTATGTCTCGAAAAGTGAAGAGTCAGGCGTGATATTGTGGAATCGAGACATAATGAAAACTTCGTTGCAATTTTCCACAGTTAAAACTTTATTGCCGACCATGGTTTCGATACACTGTATCATCTTCAGGTCAAAGGACCTGAAGATGATACAGTGTATCGAAACCATGGTCGGCAATAAAGTTTTAACTGTGGAAAATTGCAACGAAGTTTTCATTATTTCTTATGTCTCTTCCTGGCCTAAGTTGCCCCTCACTCCGTCCGACGATTCGACAAATATTGAAAAGGAAACGTAAGGCTCTCCTCAGTTAGCCATTGAAAATATTCTCGTCCCATTCTCTCTTTGGTGGGTATTGAATATGTGATCGAGGTATTGACTCACGTTATGAATTAAAGTTGGAGAAAAAGTTGGAACGAGGTTCCAACTTTTTCTCCAATCTCGTAAAGTTGGAAAAAGTTGGAATAGCTTGCGTTAAACGTTGCGTAAACAGCTTCATTGAAGGACCCCGTCGAGTGATCATGGTCATTAGCCACATCCAGTCCGAAACCACATCCACATATATAGGGTTAGAGCAGCAAAGGTCCCGAAAACCGTAATCTTATTAATTTTTCAATGCACTCCCCGTTTCAATATGCCAGTGCTTGCCATTTTTAACGGATTATACTTCGGGCCATAGCACACGAATGATTCAATCGCCGCAAACTCTGTCGCCAAGTAAACTAAGTCAAAAGAGACAGTTCGTCACATTGCATTGTCTAGGTTTAGTTATTCCTTCCAGTATTATTCGTACTTGAACGCCTTTTAAGAATGCACCCGATATCATTGTGGACAGCATTAATAACCCTGGCAAAAATAGCAAAAGACGCATTCAAACGCAATATCTTTTTGGAAACTGAGGGGAGCACGATTTCTGCGGGAGACCTGTGAATGCGAATATGTCCTCCGCTAGCAAAGATGCCATGATGAGGTAACTGAACGAGGGTCCTGTTGATGTCTCACGTACAGGAATCAGCGGGGGAACTGTAATTGGTGTGTCGATATATAAGGGTACTCTAATGAAGAAAGTTTGCAATTTGTTCTTTGATCTGCAATACATCTTTTTCCCCAGATGTAATCAACTTATCTTTAGGACAGATCTTGTATGATGCGTAGGAACATGGCGGCGAGCTTCCTTGCTGCCTCAGAGCTTATAGAAAATACATTTCCAGGTTTTCACGTGAGCTGATGCCATCAATCCGATAAGAGTTTGTTACACGCAGAGCGCAACATTAGTGTCTCGGATTAAAACGGCTAAGTAAAACAAAGTTTTAAAGCTGTCATCAACACAACAAGGTAATTACAAAATACAGGATGCTATCTCAGGCAAGATAACCGTCGGGTTGCGGGATTTAGGGTGCATGATGGCTTCATCCTCCAGCGACGGTGTAACTCGCACTTCCAAGACCCTGTGGGAGATACCGCAACAGTAACTTTTAACGGAGTCATCTGTTAATATGCATTTCAATGCAACATTTTCATAGTGCTAAAATAATTCGCGTTGGCTAGGATTCAAACCCGAATCCCTCGATATCCGCCCTTGGTAGAGTCTCCCTTAGTTGAGAGATAGTACAAGGACCGAATGGTCGCCCCAACTAGCGTTGAGTACGTGAATTACCGAGCGTGAGCTAGTGATAATCTCTTGGTTTAAAATAACTAAAATGCTCGTAGCAATGCTAAAATGGACAGGGGGTAGGGAGGAGATTTTAAGGTGCCTATTTGATGAAATCAATCGGCGGAGTTCAACACGGGAAGTTTAAAAGACCGGAGCATCCTGGTATGGGCCATCTCGCGGGTTCTCACCTCAATGCTACTTGCGAATTTGGAGAGGGTTTCAATCACCGAAACAGAGAAGCAGTCATCGGAAGACTGGACGTGGGAAGTAGTGTGGATAGTGGTGGCATAGTTAAGGAAGATGGGAGATCTAGTGGAGCAGCGGTGGTTATTCATACAGAGGGAAAGGGTGGTGGTGCATTCACCCACGCATAAGGCAGGGCAGAAGTTACAGGAGAGGCGGTATGTAAAGTTTATTGAGGTACAGGTAATGACAGGTTGAGAAGTGGTAGTTAGGGAGGTGCCGGGTGTTAGAAGACGGCAGCATTTGCAGCGTGGGTGGTTGCATGGTAAGGTCAGAGGATGGAGAAATGTCTCGCAAGTTCGGCGGGCGTTTAAACGAAGTTTACTCGGCACGTGAGCGATTTGTGTAGTTTCCCGTCTGCTATTCCTCAAATCTAATCTCAGTTTCTGCAATGCATTCATTAATCCTCCCCATTTCATTCTATCAAACGCATCCTCGAAATATACCAATCAACCCGTTCTCTTAACCCTCCTGTCACCCGCCTCCATCGACCATAGACCTAAAACCGCCCCGGTTTTCAGACAGAATGTAAAATTCTACCCGCTTCCTCCGTTCCAATTTCCGCTCCCGCCACTCCCCCGCATGACGGCGAGGGGGAGTGGGGAGTGTTTAGTGGTTAAGAATGTTGTATTAACGAATAGAATTTCGGCTTAGTAGGCTTAATGGAACCCTGTATGAGCCATCTCACATGTTCATGCTCGCACTTAAATGTCAGTGGTAGATTTTGGAGAGGATTACCAGGACCTAATATGTAAACAATTATCAAATATTCAAAGTATATATGGGGATAGGATAATTATCAGGGGCTATGTCTATGTTGCTTCTACTTCTCTGAAGAATAAATATCGAATGATATACCGTTTTTAACATTATGGACGCTAAACACTACAAGTCTGTATTCATCGGAAAATTCGTTTCAGGTGGGGATCGAGATGGTGCGGGGGCTAACGTACTGGCTTCCCACCCTGAGGGCGCGGGTTCAAATCCCGGCGGTGTTGAATATTTTTCAGAGGTATCTCGATCCCTACTTGAGGTGCTTTGTGGAGGGCACTTTGAGTGAGTACGCCGTCCGTCGGATGGGACGTTAAACTGCGGACCCCTTGGCGCCTTTCGTAAAGAGTAGGCTAATGCCGACGCCGGGTTTCTCTCCACCCTTCATCCTTTCCTGTCCATTCCCTATGGCGCAAATGACCTTAGCTGTCGGTCGCCTCCCCTCAAAACTACTACTACTCGTTTCAGGTGAATGACATCAGGTCTTCAGTCGCTGAGCTACTAGTGAGCGAGGTTGACGAGGAAGTGAAAAAAGAGGTGCGACGTTCTCATTTGCCCCTCTTTTCCCGAGTCCAAAATGTATTCATTGCCAACAACGGCATACCAATTTACCAATTTTCATTTCAGTTAATTCTGTGGCAAAAGCAGTTGCTGTACGGGGATTTGAGAGTCAGAGTCGGGGGATTATTCTCTTTAGACATGCAGTTTCTCCGAACAGTGAGTAGCCATTACAAAACTTCCATCGCCAAATAACCCGGGGATAACCTTCCAATTTTCTAATAAATTTCCACTCTTGCTCTAGTACGTGAATACTAACTCCTAATTATGACTTGGATGGCAACGCCATCGGGTTATCGATGCCACTAAATATGAGGCATATTTGAACAGTAAGAGCCGTTTACTTATATTTAAATATTGGAGGGGCCGAACAAAGTTCTACTCATACAGCAGTCACGGAGCCACTGAAATAATTGTTTTGATTCAGTACCCGTTTTCTAATCGGTGAAGGGACAGAACAACGTCCGCGAAAGTTGTTGCTCCCACCAGTTGCGAAGTGCGTGCTGTAATTCAATATTGTGTGCAAAGCGGTCATCAGCTGAAAAAATTCATCGGCAGTTGCATCTCGCAAATGGAGCCACAGTAATAAGAGAAGAAAAGTTTAAACAATGGTGTCGAGACTTTAAATTTTGCCGCAATAATGGCCATGATTAAGAGCGGAGTGGCAGGCCCAGTATTCAGACCGATGAAATCGTTTAAAGAGTGGATCAAGAACTGCGAACTGATCGACTGATTAATTTCCTCTCTATGGACACGACACATTTTATACGATTGTTACGGAAAAGCTCGGATATCACAAATTGTATGCATGGTGGATACCGAAATTACTTACCGACCAACAAACAGAGCGAAGAATACTGAGTGGCAAGCGATTTTGGATCGCTATCTGTAACACAAAGATGACTTGACATTGCACCTGGTGACCACTTCCTCTTCTTGTACTTGAAACTGTAGCTTGGTGGACAACGGTTCTAAGCCGACGTGAAATTCAAGACCGCCCTTGTCAACTGGTTCAAATCCCAGGCGGCGAACTTCTAAGATGATGAATTAAAGAGCCTGGTGCAGCGATATGAAAATTGCATGGAAGGGAGCGGCGATTATGTAAAAAGGTGAAGTAAGTTCGTGAGAAACTGAAATCCTCAGTTAAACCTTTTATGACGGATTTTTTTTTAAATTACCAAAGAGCCCCTCCTCTTCGGATATGTTTCGTATAAACAATTGAATTTATTCCGGAATTAAAGTTATTATATTCTGGAAGATATTAATGTTTCCTTTCGATGGAAATGTGCAAAAAGTGAGACACATGCTCGATTCTGTTTGATCGCCAAGGGTCAGGTATTAGCAGAAGAGTACCTTATATTCAGAAAAACCACAGTGCATTGCATTCTTACAGAAGATGTAGCCATGAGAAAGGTGTGCCAAGAACGTCCCCAAGGTGCTGTCAGAAGACTGCTTGTGTGGCAATCTTGCCTTGGACCTCGGTGTATCATCGTGGTGCAAAATCCGACCTGTTGCTTTGAAATGTGGCCTCTAGCCATAGACATGTCCCTGGTGAATTATCAGCACATCCCAAAGGTGTGCTTTTTATGCATTTACCGTTGTGTGTGCTGATACGTCATGATGGTACACCATTTCCTGAACATCGTAAAATATGTCTATTGGGTCTATTGTAGTGTCGGGTGGTGTCAGATCGTGTTTCGTCAGGAAAATTATGGATAAGAATCGTAGTATATGCTGCGTCCATCGAATATCTACCTATAACCGGACACTATCTAATAATTTGTAAACTATTTTTGTGATTTTCAAGTGTTTTGAGTGTTAAAAGGAAAGCAATTGCGTGCATTTTCCGAAATAGAAAGCTGGATTCCGACACTCCGGTGCGTTTATTTTGATCGACTTTCATGCGTTCGCTTGGAATTTTATGTCGTAGAATGGTGGTTGTTTTATCACTCTTTGCGGCGTAATAACATTTACAGTGCTTTTTCCCGTGATTTTTCCTAAGCAAGCTTTCTGCACTGATGAAATCACAAGATTGTTACATGGGAAGAGGAGTGTTTGAGGTGATTGCCGGGCGAGACACCTATGAAAATGTGAAAAAGTTTCCTGTCATGGGAAAAAAGGCGCTAAAATAGTTCTGCATCCTCGCGAAAAGTGACCTAATAAGACGGTTGATAAAAAAATAAACGTCGAATCTGAGCCGTTTGCCATGAACAGGAACAGCCAACGTACGATCTGCCGATCAAAAATGTGATCCGCTTCGTAAAATGTAATAGTCTAGCTTCGGATTGAAAATTCAGGAAATCATCCGCACCGACATTGCTTCTGATCAAAGAAGAACGAAAGTAACAGGACATTAGTTGAAGGCTGAAACAGAGAGCATGAATGTTGCGAATTACGGTAATGAATAATTTGCTCAGTGTCCTTTAACAATTTAAATGTTAATTTTTTATACTATTAAACTATTACACTTTTTAAAAATCTCATACAGAAGCTCAAATAAAAAGGCTTAGAGAATAATTAATCAAATCGTGACTTTTACCAAGTGTGAAATATTAATTTCGTATGCGAGGTGCGTCCGAAAAGTATCCGGCCTGAGTTTTTTGTTTTCATTTTTTTTATTGTGAGGGTGTTGTGCACTACGATTTGCTCCAAGAGGTATTACACTGATTTTCCGAAAAGATTGCGTGATGCCGTGAGAAGAAAATGACCGCGTCTCTGGTCAATCGGTGACTGGATTTTTGACCACGATAACGCGCCGGCGCATACATCGAACCTTGTGCATACTAAATTATAAAAACCCTCAGTATTTTACCAATAATTTCAATAGCCTTGATAGAATGCATAAACTTAATGCCAGAGGTAATAATAAACTCGTTGTCCCTCACCACAGAACAGCTACTTACAATCAGTCATTTCCAGTCACAGCAAGTCATCATTGGAATGAGCTATCATCCGTCATAATTAATGTACCATCTCTCCCGTCATTGAAGCGGGCACTTCATTAATCACTAATTTCCCACCTAATCAAACAGTGAAAATAGAGCTGCAAATAGACCTCGAGATCCTTCCTTTTTCTTTCGCAGGGGCATCATACTTTATATTGGCGATTGTAAATATATAACCAGGAATATATTTTTACAAGTATTGTTTGAATTTGTAGACATGTGCATACATAGTATTTGTAA
Organism: Hetaerina americana; assembly: GCF_022747635.1. NCBI lineage: Eukaryota > Metazoa > Arthropoda > Insecta > Odonata > Calopterygidae > Hetaerina > Hetaerina americana. The sequence goes on along the minus strand of NW_027286947.1, from coordinate 39,529 downwards.
GTATTGTATGTGTTTATGTTGTATATTTTGTGCTATTGATTAACTAGGCAACTAATGTATTGCGTTACTGTTTGTCAGCCCTATTATATGTATTAATTTTATTGCTCCTTATGTATAATTTGTGTAATATATCGATAAGTTTAACATTTTAAATGTGTGACGAGGGTTTAGGTGGTAGAAGAGACTCCATAGTCTCAATCTCGCCCCCAAATAAAGGCGACTAGTTATCTATCTATACCAATTCTTTCTTTTCAAAATATCGTCAAAAGATTAGTTTTTGTATGAATCCTCACACTGTATTGAGCAATTTTCGAAAAGCTTTGAATTTCATATTCATGTATTCATGAAAGATAGTTATTCACTTTTGCTTTAATTATTTCTTGGATTGACTGGGATTTGATGCACTGATTTTGGTGAAGGGAAACGACGCTGTACATTTATAACAGCAGCAACAAAGGCAGTGGCGTGAGAGACACATTCTCAAATGAACATCTTTTAGATTCCTTAATTTATTTGTATGTATTTGGTGTTCATCACTTTCTTTCAACTACTTACATATCCAAACGGCTGCCCCCTCGGGTAGGCGACTCAATAAAACGAAATATCTTTGCCATTGGTTCGCGTGTAACTGCGCACAGCAATGCTTATATTGCCCCACTTCTTTGTGCATCCGAATGATATTTTTTTAAATCCACGGACAAGGTTCGCTTTACTCATTCCGCATTACTCACTATTTATGCGAATCGTATCAAATGTGTGGGTTTATATTCCTATTGCTACTATTATTTATTACTGCGCCGTCATATTCCAAAGTTGCCATGTCGAATGCTAATTTGTTCTGCAACATATTTTTTTTGGCAAGGTTATGGTGACGATTGCATTTTTTCGGCTAAAGTCAAATGACGTTGATATCTTGTGGAATATTATTAATGGTACCACAGTAGATAGACGTTAGAATTGGAGAGAAGGAAGACAGTAATTAAGGGGCGCTTAGACTTACACCGGTTTGCCGGAAGAATAACTCCGGTTAAATTGTTTAAGCGCCTCAAGTTACTTCATTGCTCTAAAAAAATTCGCCTGATGGTCACTCGGTGTGATAGGCATGTCGTGTAAGAACATGGATTTCCAACATATAGTAATTTATCATGGTTTTCGTAATTGAAAATAATTTTTCGTTAATCTGCGGATGTATTGAGAAATGGAGTTGTAACCATTCTGCATAGTTTAGTGCGCTGCCACAACTGGGCTCGTCATCGGGTCGTTTTTCGTCTGACAAGTCATTCAATACGACAGCGGAAAGGAATCTGGGGAACTTTTAGTATTTCATGTTTTCCTTAATTTCACACATTCAATGAAATCATGATTAAATCTGCGTAAAATTGGAAATCTAAGAGGACGATCTGAAAGATTCCCTGATGATGGTAATTACAACTCACATTTTCAAAACACTTGTATTCTTAACATAAGTGCCTTTAATATTAATTTACCTTTGTCATTTTGCCATTAACCATTATCCGCAGTGTTCTTCCCGACTTTTGCAAAGTTGTCGTCTGCAGCCACAATCTCTTCTTGATTGGAAGATTAATTTCGAAGAAGGAGGATACTTTTCGGAAGAGATGGTAGCCTGAGGGAGCCAAATCCGGGGAATATGATGAATGTTCCAGCACTTCATAATGGAAGTCCTCAATTTTCCCATCGCCAAGACACTTTTATGGGCATGTCCATAGGAAAGGACTTGGAAACTATTTAGAGAAAACCCGTTGGATATATTAGAAATGGCCGCGACAATAGTGTGTTAGGGGCATATTGAAAAGATTAGGTTTGATTAAGAGGAAAAGGCAATGCTTAGAATTTTAGAAAGGTAAATAGCATCTGAGTGTTACCCCAAAGGAATTATTATTGGTGCATATAATAATAATGTGAAATTCAAGTATAGTTCTAGTTATCGGGGTAGACGACCGGCAGCTGAGGTCATTTTCACTATTAGGGATGGATGGGAAAGGAGTGGAAAGAAACCCGGCGTCGGCATTAGGGTGTCCAAAATTAACCGCTCCATCCGAAGGAAGCCGTACTAACTTAAACTCTTCACAAAGCACCTCAATAGGGATCGGGGTACCACTGAAAAAATTTGCCATTTCCAAAAATCGCACCCGGGCCCTCTGGGTAGGAAACCATTACATTAGCCACCGCATCATCCCGATATTAACGAGAACGTTTGGTCTTTAGACGTTCGAGCCACCACGCTCAGATTTATTGGGGAAAGAAAGGAGGGAATGGGCAGAGGGAAGGCGGTTGAAAGTGCAAGAAGATGGAGGGGACTAGGGAGGGATGGGGCTATGGCTGGCCCAAATCTAAATGATCTGGATTCTATTAATTATGATTTATTTTACTATTTTAATCAGCAAAGCAGAGAAAATAAAATATCTCCCCACTTAATTTCAATCCCGTCTCAAACACTTCTCATTTGCCGCTTCCATAATTTTTTTGAAGTGCAAGTGAAATGCCAATAGGCCGATGAGTGGCAAAACAGACTTATTCCTTGCGTTTTACTGCCCAAACAGATTAAACTTCTGAATTTCTATACCCTTGTTAGCTTTCGATTTATTTGCCTATCCTTCAAAATTTTATTAAATGCTCAAGTACCTTCTTTTAAGTACTTTGCTCACTCCACTTGAGTAAATCACATTTTTGAAATCCACTATGCAAATTCAGAAGTGTGTTTTGTGTTCCTTCACATGTTAATCCTGGATACAGGGTCGCCCCCACGTACAATGCGTCCAACCAATGCAAGACGGTTCTGTTGAAAGAACTTCTTTCTCATCGGTCTCCAAGTCTCCGAGGATTGGTATTGCATAGGTCACTGACTTTAAGCCACACATAAAGGAGAGTGCAAGGTCCGCCCTAGTTAAAAGTAGCAAATATCATAGGAATATCCTCTAACACTATTTGAACTCTCTTGAGCCTTGGTATTCGGAAGTTTTTGATCATCTAAGGATGTTAAGAAAATGCTCATTAAAACTTTGATACGTTGAGTGGCCATGTACGACGCGGAAGACTGGTCAATGAAGCAGGATCAAATAAACGAAAAGTGCTGGACATAGTGGGCAAGGAGAAAGTAATGTTGAAGGAAACCCGTTGGAGGCAGGAAAGATGGATTAAGTATTATTATTTCGCTTGGGATGTTGTAGAATGTGATAGAGGGAAGAACGTTGGACTAAAGAAGAAGGAGAAGGGATAGGCATGTTGGACGGAATGAAGGGAGGAAGTTAGCATGTGGAATTGAAGTATGACTTATTGCAGGACCCGATCTAATGCTGTTTATTGGTTAGGAGAGGGACGAATTGTATTGTTGTACAATTGCTTATGCAGAGTTCATCTAAAATCTACCTTAATCGTTCAAACCCCAACAACAATATGCCTTATCATATATGTATTTTATCCCCTCCCCGGACTACAACCTTGACGTGGTGGAAGGGCTTGTGCGTTCCGATGACCCGTAGAGCTGTGCTGGCTGGAGTAATAATAATTGCTCCTGGTAGGGTCACCCATGCCAGATAGGTCGAAGGTTAGGAGCCAGACGAAAGGTCGTCCACGTCTGTTCCTGAGTGAGGTGGCTGCTATGGGGTCAGACCCCAGTGGGGTGGCCAATAAATGATGGTGTCACGTTACAAACACTATTGAGGAAGGCAACGGGAAACCACCTCAATTATCATTCCCAAGATTAACATGATGGACTATACAGAGATTTTGAGTCCGGGCAACTACGGGGCTCGGCCCAATCGGCCCTGGTGTTGCCCGGCAGCGGGGGAAGCAAGGCTTCCGCGGTCATTATCCCACGAAACCCTTGCAAGGGAAAACCAGCAGCAGCAGGGCAGAAGACGAAGGAGAAGAAGATAGCATTAGTTAGAATAGGAAGGTGGAATGTTAGGACAATGATGAGGCCAGGGACATTGGAGAATGTTAAGCGAGAGATGGAAAGGGGAAATATAGATATTTTAGGTCTATGCGAGGTGCGATGGAAGGATAGTGGGGATTACTGGAGTGATCAGCGAAGAATAATATACAGCGGTGGGGACGAGAGCAAACGAGGAGTTGCCATTGTATTAAATGAAGAGGTAGGAAGAAGCGTAGTAAACATAGGGCAGGTAACGGATAGATTATTACCAGTAGAGATCACAGCAGAACCGACGATTTGTTGGGAGAAACGTATTCCGCCTTGATTTGAATAATATTGTCTATCACATTTTATGATTCAAAGTTTGCGGATCATCGCGACATTATATGCCTCGCAGAGACGTTAGACGCGGTCATCATCGTTTGAAGAGTAATTTCAGCAGGCTGATCACGGCGCAGCGCGGCAAGCCTCACGGTAGGTCCACGAATGCAACCATGTGCATGGAAAAAATTACTGCCAGAATTATTACATTCCACATAAATCTTCGACAGAGCTCCCTTGTACGTCCACCCACAGCCTTCAGCGGGTTATCCACGCCGGATACGCTTTCCTCAAGGTGGCGCCCAGAATGCTGCTAAGATCCCTCGTGAAGGCCTGTTGCAACGCATCCGCCAATCCATGTGTACGTCTTATGATCACGGGTTTCAGGGGAGGTTTGACTGACGGATTCAGCACTCTGGCGGTTCCAACGTCTGGGCTGTAGCATGGGTGTGGACGAACCACGTGCGAGTTGCCTCGCACATGGATCGTCCAAAAATTCAACACCACACCTGAGGGTGCGGTGTTGAATTTTTTTATGATAACCGAAGGAATTCCTACACTAAGACAATTCAATATGACGAAACTGTCTCGTTTGACATAGCTTACTTGGCATCGGAGTTTGCGATGATTGAGTCCTTCGTGCGCGATGGCCCGAAGTTTTTTCCTTTAAAAATGGGAAAAACAGGTTGACTGAAGCGGAGAGTATATTGAAACGCGATAAAAATTACTAAAATTACGGTTTTCGAGACTTTAGCTGCTCTAACCCTATATTTTTGGATGTGATTTCGGACTGGATGGAGCCTACGACCATGATCAACGTGAGTATATACCATGTTCCCATATACAATACCCACCAAAGAGAGAATGGGACGAGAATTATTTGAATGGCTAACTGAGGAGAGCCTTACGTTTCCTTTTCAATATTTGTCGAATCGTCGGACGGAGTGAGGGGCAACTTAGGCCAGGAAGAGACATAAGAAAGTTTATCGCCCCATAGGACGCCCAGCCAACACATTATCCACGGGGCGAGCCCTGCATTTTCCCCGGCCCTCCACCGTTCCTTCGTCCGCCGAACGTATTCAAACTACGCCAAGAGAACCGCACACTCAAAAACTCGCAGTGTGCGTGATTCTATGCTTTTACGGCAAGGTTGCCATTAAACGCGAGGGTGTTCTTACTTTACTGCCACGGAGAAAACTGGCGGCATAGAATTTTCTCCGAGTCACCAAGATTCGACTGAATGCGAAAAAAGCGAGTTCCTTCTCGTTTCGGTAAATGAGACGCTCGGCCGTGATTCCATCACCACGTACCTTTGTGATTCAATGAGGACCCCACCACTGCACACTACCCTTCACTCTTCCCCGCCCCGTTACACCAAGTCCGCTCTCTTTTCTGCAAGTAGGCTTTGTACCTTTTAACAGACTCCTGTGGCCTCTGCCCTCTTCGACACCAAATGTCTGCCCCTAGCTCGAGGCTCCCTCACCCCCTCCCAGTATCATCGCTATATAAGCCTCGCATTGCAAATGTCATGAGTTTTTCGGTTCGGGGTTTTGCTTGGTGATATGCGTGTTGGAGATGAAGACGATCGCCGGAGGAGAGTGCGGATGCCGCGTCTGCCGTAAGTTAATTCCGTGTTTCCGCATGTTGATACTTAATCAGTGGATAATTTTGTGGACATTAGTATAAGTAGATGAGATCTAATGACTAAAGCCGTTTTAGTTTGTTTCATGACATGCAGGCGACATCATTGCTCTGCGCGTTCTTGAAGCTTTCTCTTTAGATATTCGCCATCATATGTGATAACGGGTTGTGATTGATATGGAATCCTGGGAATAGAATGTTAGCATGTATTGTGAATATTTTAATACATTTATCAGTATATTCCATTTGATTAAGAAGCCTTGCTTATTTTTTCCATTGCAGGGGCAGTTTACTGGAGCAGATTCCCTGTAGATTCATTCCCTCGTCCCTGCTCCCTTCAAGTCAACGGAACAGATTTCCTCATTGTTGAGTTCTTGCTAGGTTTCTATGATCCCTTTGGTCCTCATCAATTCTCCATTTTACTTCATCACACGTTGTTTCTAATAAATCACTCGGATTTGTGCAGATCTAACCGTGATTTCTTCTCCATATATCAACATTTACCATTTCTGACGTAAAAGGAAAGAAGTTTTTATTTTTTAGCCCCTGAAGTTTCAGTAGTACAACTTGATTTCATCTCGTCAAAATTGCATTGCCCAGACAGATACTAGAGCCTTAAAAAATGGTTCTCAAATGCTCGGTAGGTAAGCGAAACAGGAATGCAATCGAAATTCCTCCTTTCCGAACGGCTTCTGCTTTCGGCGGTAGCCCCATCGAACTTCAAATCATCACATTCCTCTCTGCATACTCTGGTGGTTTCCCGGCAACGCTCTCAAACTCTTAAACCCCCGTTTGAATTACTTCAGAGTACACTATTTTGTGTCCCTTCCATATTCAGCAATTTCATTATTCCACATTGCATTCCCCCATTCCAAAATTCCCATTGCATCCCAAGAGAGCATTTAACTCCAACCTAATTTTCGGGGAATATTTTTTCCTCCCTTCCTAATTTTTCACGACTCCTTCAAGCAAACAACTTTTAACAAGCATACACCTATCCCGAGCCATTCTCAGTACCATGGTGCATTTCTGCGCTTTCATATTATAATTGGGCTGGGGTTCCATAAAAGTTCTTTCTCCTTAGCCTAATAGTCGACAAATAATTGCTCGTGTCAATGTGAGCACATAATTTCTCGGAATTGCACTGAAAGACCTCTTTCCTTTAAATACCCATGGTACAGCAACTTATTTTAAGCCCCACATGGTTTTCAAACATTTCCACTCATGCCCACGCAATCTTCCAATTAAATATTGCTACGCACTAAGAGGTCGAGGTGTCCTGCTTTTATTTTCAGATTGCTCCACTAATCACAGAATCCTCCCAACATACATTTCTGAAGTAGGAGCGCCCCCATCAAAGTGATTCGCCGCAGTGTGGCTGGTGTTAGTGCAGTGAGTGTGTGCGGTGGCATAAAGTGCATGGTCATTTGTGTGTGTGTGTGTTAAGTGCTGTGCGTTAACGGCGGGGGACCGCCGATGGAAACCAGAGCTATTCCGCCGGTGGACCATGCAGCTGATCAAGGTAGGGAAACGACTCCTTTTCCAGGGAAATAGGGTGTAGTGCGCAGGAGTCCCCTTGGATTGAGACAAGGCCTCCAACTCGCGGTAGGGCCCTCCGATGGGGCTTTAAAGGCATATAGGACACTTAGAGAACTGGGGGGGAAATAAAGGTGACTCTTAGGCGATTGAACTAGGTAGGACACTTAGAGAAACCAAGGAACATTTATGGCAACTAAAGAAAATTAAGGAAATATTTTAGACAAATCTTATGGAAAACCTTATGGCACTTAATCTACCTATTCCTTTATGCACTATCCTGTAATGATTTTTGTTACCATTTTATGTAAGTTATTTAAATGTTTTTGTAAAAATTGTGATAAAACGATGTTAACTCATCTAGTGTGCAATAACACCGTGAGACAGAAAGCATTACTGTAACGTTCTGAAGGAACAATAAAAAAGCCATCATCCCCTCATTCAATGCTTTGTTCTTTGCACCTCCATTCTTTTCTCTCTCTCTCTTCCATCTCGAATCATTCTTGTTCATGCTCTTTCCTCTGAACTTTCCGAAGGCAGCGCTCGCCTGGTTTAAAGGCGTCGCTGTAACATGGTACAGTAGGACGTCGCTCTCTGCAGGTCCGTAGGGCACTGCAGGAGCGGCGTGATGGGCCGGCCATCTGCCTTCGTCTCATTTTAATCACGAAGGCCGAAAAATGGGTCCCAACGAGCTGTGCATGGTACCTCCTTGGGTCAGCAACAGGAAACTCATGCAATCACTCTTACCCCCTGCCCCCTTTCTCATTCTCTCCTTCCCCTCTGTATATTCAAACCGAAGTAGTGCAAAGTACCCGTGGGTTCACTTAAAAACTTAAGGCATTTCCTTTGCAACGACCGTGATGTACGACAAACGTTATAGCGTTCTCATGAGAGGGGGACATTTTTTTCCTCTTTAAATAGAACAAGAATTTTGGCATGAGAAATTCCTCTAATTTAAATGTTGTTAGTTTTTCCAAATAGGAAACCAGTTTCCACTCGTATGGTTAATTATTCGAGGCCACACGATGGCAAGAGTACTCAAAATACTTCACGCAAAATTTTGAAGCTTTCGTTCAAAGCACTTTGATGTTCCAATTGCACGCCATGATTTTTATGCCAAACGTCTTCGTAAGCAATACGTACGATTTGCCCTCGGATCACCAACTGTAAGGGTCGGGTTATCTGATTTTTCCCAATCGGTGCTATGCCGAACGCGTAAGCCAGGTTTGCATATTGCCCCTTGACATACGTCCAATCTGATTCCGAATCCTCTTTGCTGTGACAATAGAGCTTTAATTTTTTGAAATTGTGTGCGAAAAGACGGGAGACAGATTGCTAGGGCTAATAACGTCGGGATGTTTTCCGTAAGTTAATCATTTGCAATATTAAGAGTAGCCCCCCTTTTTGAAAAAAACCCTTGGAAACCCGGCAGCCGCCAATATTTGGAAGCGAATCTTCCTGGCAAAATATTTGATAGCACAGAACCGGAGTTGTGTTAAAGGTGCCGGTCTTATTATATCATGCCACCCTAAATTACGCTTTTCTATGCCATTAGAAGATTCAAAGCGATAATTGTGTGAAGGCTACAGTAAAATTACAAAAAGTGATTTCGTGGGAACAGAATTCTAGACCCGTGACATTGAGCTATTGTGCTCAGCGACATAAGTGTCCCATTGTTTTAATTTTACTGCTCGTCGAAAGGTTTCCAGGGAAGAAAATGTTTACATTAAGGCGTATGCATTGAAATGCAACACTGGACATCATAACTGCAGTGATTAGAAAATGATATCCACTGCTCATGAAGCTTGTAAATCAAACTGCAACACTGTGATCTTCTCTAAACATTAGAATTCAAATTGTTTTATCAAATGCTTTCGGGATTGCTTTCCTTTTGTGCTTTTTTATTTCTTCTGGGTGTTTTTTCTTCTTGGCATTATTTATTATTAGAGACTTCAACTAGAATGTCAGGTTCAGCTAAATTAGTTGACTATATTTTTTGCAATTCATGGCATCCACAAGAGAGACAGTTGGCACTGTGGTTGATGATTAGAAACACAGAAATCGGAGGTGGGCCGGTGATAATACTCCTGGGAGTAAAAGAGCTCCTAAATTTATCCTCTTGCCGCTGGCCTAAAGTAAATGTAATTCAAATAATTAAGGAAGTGAAGACTCTTCTGAGGGTGGTAATCCTTGATCAAGATAAATCTCTCGTATTAGGGTTGGCAGCAGAACTTTCTATATCAAATTTTAAGAAATATTGGACCAAATTGTCAAGAGGCTTTCAGTTGGCAATTGATCAGACCTCATAAGGAGATATAAATTTCTTAAGGCTTATCTTTCAACAAAAAGAATTGGAAGATCCATTTGCAAGGTAAAGGCAAAAAGGAAATGGTGATGACAGACGTTAGTTCTTGCTTCTGCTCATAAACTCATCCCACTAATTGTTTACACACACTTTCATACTTTTTTTTTTAAATATTGTTTCATTTTTACCCTAATTTTAGCATTACTTATAGTATAGTTTATTTTGTCATCTTTCATTAATCACTACCTTTGAAACGAGTATAAAATTGTTTATATGGCTGAGTTAAAGTCAAATGAGATTTCATTAAAAGGACAGCCTACCTTCCCTCTGTCCTTGATATTTTGAAGTTATGTATAAATTATAATGCTAGTGAAGGAGGGGTCCTCGGCTGCTATGCAGGATACTGGCAACATAACCGATCTGATGCAGTTTGTCTCAAATCTGGAAACGCCTTAATTTATTGTGCTAGAAAGCCTTTTTGGATAACTCTGCATTAAGAAAATAGTTTCTGAAATGGGGTCGACAGACATATGACCAAAAATCAGAATCAAATATATCCATTGGCATCTCATTAATGCTCAAAACTTTCCAATGTGTGTACATTCTGTGAACATAACAATTGAATTGTAATATTCATCACTTTTTGACCTGCATAAGAGTTATTATTAACATAGCTAAATAAAGACTATTATTAATACTGAATTTCATTTTAAACCTTCCCTTAAATCCTTGATTATTTTAAAGGGTATTTGGTGTAACGTAACAGCTTAAAGTTCGGTACCGCAGCAGTAAATTAACATAAATCAGAGAATAGCCTGTGGGGGTATTTTCACAAATTTGCATCATATTTTCATTTGTTCAGATGATTGTTTCACAGACCTGGGTCAGCTTTGCTACTTTTTCATGCATGGGGAAGTATTTTATTTTCACAATTGATTCTCGTAGCAATTGGCCATCATTGTGGGTAAGAGAAAATGGCCACAGTGGGTTGCCGCCACTTAAAACTTAGAAAGAAAATTATCCATTTTCCTTAAGGGCATTCTAGGTCAGTTATAAGTGGCAACTAAAATCAAACATTAGTATTTGACGAATTGGCATGGATTGAATTATCCTTATCATTGTTTTTAATCTAAAAGATTGAATCAATACCGCGGATGCAATGCGAATTGGCATGGATTGAATTATCCTTATCATTGTTTTTAATCTAAAAGATTGAATCAATACCGCGGATGCAATGATACTGTAGATTTTGTCAATTGTTTTTAAACACAACGATCTATTGGGGCAATCCTTGGATTGCCTATCAAAATATGCAGATTCAAGGAGCAGCTCACCTCATCTCCCCATTTTGTACAGCAGTTAGCTGAAATGGTAAGTAATATGCATTCTCAAAAGGCATAACTCTACAGCACTTGGACAAATATGATTTTGTTTTAAAAAGATTTCTCCTTTTATTTACTAAAATTCTCCTGAATTGACACAAGAAATGACAAATGATTTGTTCTCTAATTTTATTGTTTTGGAAAAAAAAGTCCTAGGTAACACCTTCAATAATTGTACTGAATAGGATATTTTAGGGACTGAACATGTTTTGGGGAGGAAAATGAGGGATCAAAGATGGAGAGAAAATTCTAAGGAGCTAATAAACCGTCAATTAACCTACCTCATCAAATTCCATTTGGCATATTTCTATGCATCGTATGCAAAATGAATTAATAATTTTTTTAATACCATCTTGGCATGTATGAAAGCGGTCACATATATTGTAACGCTGCAACTGTGTCAGAATTGGAAATATAAGGGAGATAGTGGATGTCCATGTTTGTCATTGGCTTTAATAAAGTGCACCCATCTATTTGAGAAGATTGCATTTTTGATTTCTTAAAAATCAGTAAAGAAAGTGTCCAAAAAGACATAAATATACAAAGGTCATTACCTACTGCCTTTTATTTTGGGCAGTGAATGTTGGAAATTTTGTAACAATGATGGGTTGAGCATGGGTGTATCACACCAGAGATTTCAACTAATTTTCCCACTCATTTTAAAACATAGGCTTAGATGATCAGGTTTCCGATAAATTTCCAGGTCAGTCAATATTGGGACAGAATGAACTTCATATTTTAAAAAAATAGTTATACATAGAACACTTAATATATATGAAACAGGGTTTATGTCTTTCAATATTTAATTACATGTTTGCCCATATTTAGGGAAATGACATTTTAAAACTGATACATAATCTCAGTGAAACCATTGGACAATCTCTTAGTTGAGGCAGTATCATTTTTGATGATAATAACATTCAAATGAATCTCAGTATTATGGGTTCTTAACAAACAAACATTTTAGGTTGCTCACAAAACACATCATTTCAAACAATTGTGGAATGTTCCTAGTGTACATGAGATATGATGGGCAACACTAGAGCCCAAAATTTCTGCTGAAAAAGTGTAAATGACTTAGTTGAATGATAATGTATCATGTGATGTACTGGTATTCAGTGATGTGGATTACCTAGATAAGTTAATCCTGATGATTATTTTTATCTTCATACAGTCAACCAAAGGGCTCACACAAAGAGTATGATGATGATATATTATCCCCAAAGAGATGAATAAGGGTGAGTGGCCGCATTATATTAATCTGTATGTACTCAATTTAACTAGCTGTACAAAGTAATTCTATGCTCATGAGTTAGTATAATATCCAGGGCCCTCGGATATTGACAATGGTTCACTTTTCATTCATGTTCCAGGAAAACTTGACTAGGATCAATGGGTCCTCTGTTCTGACTTGGCTGACAAGGGGCTAGAAGATGAGGAAATCAAGACAGCCTTTGCAAATTTGTTCATTTCATAGGCGGCAAACATTTATGCTGAGGGATTGATATTGAGGGTTGATCCAGCATTACAAAAAGTACTCGAAAACAAGCGGAGATTAGACAGAAAAGTGAATCAGGTTTGTGGGAAACAAAAACCATGCATAAAAAAGATTTAAAAGTGATTTTTTTATGGTAATAATTGAATTGCCTAACATTGGGCAAAATACAAAACTTGCATGGGCTAAATAGTTATATACAAATGTAATGGCACCTACTAAATAATGAGTACATGCAACAGGGTTTTAGATTGCTATATCAAAATGTATTACAATCAAACATTGGAAGTTCATGGAAAATTTAAGGAAACTTTATTTTACCTTTCATACATTGTTCAGTTGCTGAGTTGATATCTTCCAAAAATAAAATTATTGCCAAAAATACATTTACTAATAAAATTCATATACAATTTTCCAAGCCCCAAATGTACACCCATAATCTAATTTCAACAAACGTGTTTCTTCATTTAAAAAAAACCATTTTCGACATGAACACTTAAGCAAGAAGTTTCCAAACATCTTTACTCAAATATTCCGTCCTCTGTTCCATTATTTGGCGTTAAAGCTTCCATGACTAATAGTTCTTCATCTTGTGACAATGACAGTTAGGTCATCATAATCACAGTAGTGGGGAGCAGCAGTTTAATCTTGACAAAAGACACCAGAGGAATAAAATTTAATTCAGCTGATGTCATAATTAAATTTTAGTGCAGTCCACTTTATACCCAAAGTATCAAAAAGGATAAAACAGGATTGAATGCTTTCCTGAATATTTGCTTGATAGGTACTTCTAAAACTCACAGGGACACTTCACGCCAAGAGTAAGAACTCACACTGAATGTTAGTGCAATGTTTACATGCTGCCTGGATACAAAGGGAGGTGATACTGAAGGATGTAGGGTAAATTATATCAACATTAAAATTATAACAGGTAATTTATAATGTAGAATAAATAATGAACTGACTGAACTGAAAAAGCAAACCAGACTCCCGGTTCATCTATATATGAGTACTTCCAGATGGTGGGATAACTCATTTGGCATTTTGTTGAAAAAATATGTTTCACGAGGGGAAGATCAAGTCATCCAGTTAGAAAACAATCATTAAGGTAAGTGCCAATAGAGATGAGGTGTGCCCAGAAGCTTCTCACAGAGGGATTTAGAGAAAGTTTGAAGGAATTCCTGGGGAGATAGTACTGTTACTTTTGGAGCCTTCTACATATTGTCACAAGTTATATTTAACAATCATTGCATGGTACAGTGAAAGTAATACAAATATTATCATATTCTTAAAATTCTTTTTAATACTAGATGATTACAACCACTGACCTTATATATTACTGCATATAAGATTGCTTCTAGAAATTTAACTCTTATAGTACAAAAAAAGGGCACTTTTTTGCTAATTTGGTAGTAGGAATTTCACTCTATGCACTTGAATGACATTGGTCTGATATGGCATTGATTTAGCATTTGCCAGAAGGGACACCCGGAAAAATTTTTAATTTTTCTAATTCCAAAAATCCAAATTAGTAGCATACATTATTCGTACACTCATAAATACAAACACATTCATTCACACACTTTGCACACAATCCTTCCATTGTTGCAGATTAATGATCAAACGATAATCATAATGAGACTATGTGCCTAGCAACACTGCATCCCCAACTGCTGCCTATGTTATGCCTAAAAACGTGATTTTGGCATATCCTACAGCCTGCCTACAACTCAGAAATAACTACATGTATAAACACCAACTCAATTTCGCTACAGTAATTATTTTATCTAGGAAAAGATGACTTGAAAATGCCTAATGTATTAATTATGTATTTATGTGGTGATACTTTATTAGTAATTCTTTGATGTGCAGTGAAAGTCGAATCAAATTTGAACATATATCTAATAATTATGTGTATAAGGTGACAGCACAATTTCTCTTCTTGTATTCATATGAAGTTCACTCAACCAAAGAAATGCAGCATACAAAGCAGGTAGTTCATTGATGTCACTCTATTTTCCTCCAAAGTAGTGGGTTACTTCTGTGCGATTCATCCTTAAAGTGTAACTTATTTCTAGCTGGTCAATAATTAAAATTACCTAGATTCAACCTAAGATTGGTCAAAATACACAAAGCCACATACAAGGTATTTAAATCTATAGGTTTAGGAAATAGTTAAATCAAAAGCATGTCCCCATAAGGTAAATGATTCCCACAGAAAGTGAATTAAGATAATACAAATTAAGTTTTACATAGAAAGCTTAATGAGACAGGATTAATAATATGCCATAAAATCAGGGCATGCAGTGTATGAATAGGAAATTTTTTTCAGAATCCAGCAATAATAAAAATATTGATAATTTTAAAGTATTCCAATCAAAAGTAGCTTTAGCATTGCAATAATTTTGATCTGAAAATGGAATGATCTCACAAATTAAAGGCCTACATTTTTTAAGTGAATGTCACGTAGTTGGACGTAGGATACCACCTTGATTTAAAAACACTGATGAGAATAATAAAAAAGCATATTTCACTTGTTTTTCTAGCATCTTAGGGTCACTAGTTATCACCAAATAGAGTACAACCATGAAAGAAGTTGGTGTTTTAACTGACCATAAACTAAATCACTCCCACCACATACAGACTGTAAAAAATAAAGCAATGTCCCTATCAGGCCTACTTTACCGCTTCACAGAAATTGAAGATCCAATTGCACTCCATTCATACTTCTCAACAATTGTCCTTCCCATATTATTATCATATTGTTCCCCAATTTGGTCTACCTCATCCCCACTAATCTAAAATTCCTCTATTGCATCTCTCACTTCTTTGCCAAAATAGTCCAACACCGAGGCCTACTTTCCACAATATGTCCTCAAATGCTGTTCTGTCTTATTTATCAATTTCTAGTACCCAAAACCACAGACACAAAGCTGACTTTAAACTCCACCACAACACCCTAAACTCGATTATTGATTGCCCTGAACTGCTCTCTCTCTTCAACTTCAGCATACCAACTCGATCCACCCGCACCCACTCCCTAATCCATCTGCCTATACCTAGAATATCTCTCACCCAGCGCTCACATTTATTTCACCTCTCCTCCTTTCTAAATTCACTCCCTGACACACGGTTAATCCTTTTAACCTATCATGCAAAGATTTCACCACCCAAGCTTTATCCCAGCTCTCAACAAATTAATTTTTTTCTCCTGTCCATGTTCAGTTCTCGTTGTTTATTGTAATGCTGTTATTGAATTTTTGTTCTCTTTCATGTTTGTTATATTATTCACTATAAATTGGCACTACTGCTGTGTGTGAATAATGTTTTAAAATAAATAAATAGAAGGTAATCACATGTTATTGCAGACTTGCATTCAGGCATATTATTTAGAATTATTTGTCCAAAGGTAAGTCATCCGGAAAAAAAATTCCCAAAGGAAAATAGACACACGAAGACAGGAATTAGAAAATAAAAATAACCATAGGAATGAAAAGTAAAATCACTGAAAAGTGACAATGTTGTGTGAGCATTCACATGATCTAAGACACAATAGACATGATCGAACACACACATACAATAAGTAAAAACACAATGACTTGCTCTACCGTCAAGAGCAAGAGTATGGATATATGTGCATCAATGGATATCTATGCAATGGTTATGTTTCTTCCATAATGTTAAATGCTTTCTCATTGGGATAAACTAAATTGAATTGCAATGAAATTAATGAGGGCATAGTTTATGTGAATGCATAAGAGAATTTTGTGGACCTCAATAAGAAGATGCCAAGATCATCAATGGCTGGAAATGAAGTATTTAAGGGAAGCAGTAGGCGATTCTAGAATTGTAAAGGAAGAACCAAGATCCACAGCATTATGAGACATAGTTAAGCAGTCAGATTTACCCAAAGGCTGCAGATGACTTCATTGGAAACATTAAGAAGGTCAGAAATTCTCAGGATTATCTGCTGCAACAGATTTTCAATTGCCAAAAGATGTAATAATAATAATAATAATAATACTTTATTCAATTTAAAAATGGTACAACCATATTAAATGTCGTCAATATAAGTATTATTTAACATATAAACATACTTTCTTAAATGTGATGAAGATTGTCACAAAAGAATTCATCCAATGAGTAAAGTGGGTGAGCAAGTAACCAGGTATATACCCTATTCTTGAAACTCTGAATACCATCTGATTTCAACTGAGTAGGCAGATAGTTATACAGTCGTATGTTCATATTGTGAAATGTGTTGTAAGTTGATGACAATCTACAATAAGTAGTATTTAGATTCGATTTACCTCTTGTGGAATAGTTATGGAGGTTGGATCTTAATTGGTAAGTTTCTAGATTAACTTTCACATGAATCAGAGCCTTAAAGATATACAAACAAAATACAGTCATGATTCTATACCTAATAAAAAAAGGTTTGCAGGAATCACGTGGTGGTATATTAGCAAGAGAGCGAATAGCTCTCTTTTGCAGTAGCAAAATTTGTTTAACATGAGGGGAATGACCCCATAACTCAACACCATAATTCAAATGACATTGAAAGAAGGCAGGGTAAAGTGTTAAACAATACTCATTTGAAATGATAAAGTTGAGCTTTCTTAACATATAAACAGCTTTACTAAGTTTATTACAGGTCTGACTGATGTGAGTCTCCCAATTAAGTTTTGTATCAATATAAATTCCTAGTATTTTAGCAGTTTCAACATCAGTTGTTTTTGATTTACGACTGCACACAATATGCTGAGTTTTGTTAGTATTTAAATGTAAATGATTAACATCAAACCATTCCTTAGCCTGTTTTTGGGTAGCGCTAGATCGTAACTTTGCATCTTCTGGATGTTGACACTTTTGCACAAAAGTAGTGTCATCAGCATATAAAACAGATCTAGGTTTCATATTACAGGGCAAATCATTAATCATGATAATGAAAAGTACTGGGCCAAGCACAGAGCCCTGTGGTACACCACATTTTACTTTAAGAGCTGCAGACCGACAGCCATCAAGTTCAACCAATTGGTGGCGATCATCCAAATATGACTTCATTAGTTTCAGTGCAACTCCCTTAATACCATAATATTCTAGCTTTGTTAGTAATATTGAATGATTAACACAGTCGAAGGCCTTACTAAGATCACATAGTGTCACTGAGACTGATTCCTTTTCTTCAAATGCATTAATGATATAATTAACTATAAACTCTACTGCCAAAATTGTAGATTTCCCAGATCGAAAGCCGTACTGGGATTTGGAAAAGAGATTATTTAACTCAAAAAAATTACATATTTGATCTTTCATAATAGCTTCACAAATTTTACCAAAAACAGGGACTATGGAAATGGGGTGGTAGTTAGCTAAATCATCTTTATCACCTTTCTGATAGACAGGTACTGTTTTGGAATATTTTAGAGCTGTTGGAAAATCTCCTGTCTCAAAAAATAAATTGACTAACATTGCTAATGGTTCCGCAATGAGCACAATAATGTCCTTTATTAGGGAGTTAGAAAGACCATAAATATCCTTACTGTTGGATTTTTTAAAATTTTTAACAGTCGATATAATATCAAGTGGAGTAACAAAATTCCATTTAAAATTTAAATTATTCGGAGGAAGATTTTGCAGCATATTACCAATATTGGCAATATATGTATTTTATTTTAAGATTTTAATGCACAAAATGTTGAAGCATCAGCAAAATTACATAGCCCAATATGGCTTTCTTATATAAAATAGGAATTTCATAAATAATAAACTAAATATTTTAATTTATTATGTTTTCTAAAAAAAATTTGATTTGATTCATTCTCTAATAGAAAAAAAGATGAAGATGATTCACAGTCCTAATCCATTGTTGTATAATTAACTAAATGATCAAATTTGTTTTTTTCTAAATTATTGAGTTTTCAATGGTCATACTAGTATTATTAGTGTATCCTATGTATTACCTCCAGGAAGTTATTCATGTTGTTGGTTTAACACTTTTTTTATGGAATCAGTTTACAGCAATGGAGTGGTATGAGCATGGCTCATATCCTGGGCACGTTAGCACGATAAACCTCAACAGTACAACACACAACCCCTGAACCATCTTATGTCCTCAAGTGCATATCTAATGCAGTGCGATGAGTAAGAGTATGTAACACCAATATTTTAAAGGTTATTTATAGAGGATTCCTAGGTAAGTGCTTGTGTAAGCCATTGGTGATGTGGGGAAGATGATTCATTAGTGTCCCTGGGAATTTCCCCAGACGATAACACAATGACACTTCTGTATGAGGTGTAATAGTTCTACTTAAATTGTGGCAATGAGTAAAATCCCAGAGCTCAGGTGGCAATCATAATAATTCTATGGTAGAGTATGTACTGCATTGTGTAGTATTCCTTTCCAACGTGATATAATGTTGAAACCTGTATAACTAGGCATGATACAGAACAAGGTTCTAGCATTGCATTAGGTAGCAGTAAAACATGTTACCGAAAAATGTGGATTATACATTACAAAAATATACATTATAAGCCTAACTGGTGATGAAGTCTCATTAAGTTATTCTAAAAAATTATATCTTTTGGAGTTGTTGAAGGTACACCTCCAAAATTCAAAGGCTCATCGTTGTAAAATTAAATGGATTCTCTTTACTGGTAATATTTTGGTAATGGTGTGATTATGGTATGTAACATTGCATATGTGTAAGAGGTAACAATTTATTTTGTTTTTTTAGTTAATGTGCTTTTTGTATTAACCCCCTCTTTCCTCAGGAACAAGATTCCACCATTATAAAATGGCAAAGAGGATAAAGATAGAAGAACACACTAAAGACATCAAAAGAAGCAGATTCCACGAATTGATCACTGAGGAATACGGAATGGCCAGTGATCAGTGGGATACCTATCAATTTAGGGGCCCTTACGTCCCTGAATAATGTCAATAATAATAAGTAGAGTAAGGTTAGCCACAATAGAGCAAATTCATTTCAGCTAATTCTTGCAGTGAGTGGTTTTCTTGAGTCTGCATAACATTCAAATGTAAAATAAAGTAACCCAGTAAAAGATTCCTGGTTGCTTATTGAGAAACACATTTTGCAGTATGCTATCCTGAGCCCGGTCCTTTGAATCCCTTGCCCCTTCTTATATCATTCAAAGTGCTGATAATGTGTATAATTATTGGACATTTAATTCTTTCCTTTTAATACATTTAAACAAAAAATATGATTTATCTCATTGAAGTGATTCAAATTATTCTATTTTCAGGAAAAGAAATGTCCAAGGGTTGTTGGGATCTGTGAGGGAGAGTGTGTTCATTCACATAGGTATGACAATTTATACAGTCCAGAACCAAAGAAGAGTGTTTAACAGACTACTGCAGGGGCAGTGTTTCATGCCATTACTTGGATCATGTTCATGTTTCATCCACAGTGATGCAGTTAGCAATGTATAAAGTTCTGTAGATTTTGCTGAAACAGCTGCAAACTGAGCTTGAAACAAGTCACCTTTTTTGATCCACCATGAGCATTCGCAGCTCCCATCTTGCAGATAGTTCTCTCATATCTCAATATTCAGGAAAATACTATGTGCCCAGTCAATTGACATGCCTTGAGCATTAGAAATCACAAGCACCTTCACTCTCATATCATCCATCAAGATACCATGGATTTTATCTATGATTAATAAATAAGTGACCTCAGCATAATATCCAGAATGTTCAGTGTAACTTGTGCTCTTTCAGCCACTAAGCAAGATTTTAAGCACGTATAAACCATTCTAACGAAAGGCACACCAAAATGATCATTACATTTCTCATCATTCTCCTCAAGCAATTTGCTTTTCAGACAATAATGCTTGATCAACACACAAAATTCTCTTCTATCCATTACATGAAAATCACTCGACTTGCTTGCATCAGATGAACATTAAGCACAGGGTAATTCACTTATCAGGGTGTTATTGCACATGTGCTCCACGCTCCCGGGGAAATAACTTGATTACACATCATCTCTCTCTCTATTTTGCATGGACTTTGAATTAACCCCTAATATAGTGCTGACATGATGTGTCTACCTGATTCTGCCATATAGGAGGCTAACCCATGGTCATGTTTATAAAACTGTAATGCGGATTAGCAGTGCAGCTCTTTATCCTAGCAAACACACATACAAAAACTAGTGATTTGAATGAAAGTCTGTAAATAACGAGATGAAAAAATGATTACAATATCTGTGAATATGTGAAATTTTACATAATTTTGATATTTTTACTGCAATGATTTATATAGAAGCCCAATTAGACCATAATTAAGTCAAGTGTACAATTCTTGAAATGCAGGGTGTGTTAAATAAGCGGTTTTACTGTAATTCATGCTCACAATGATACATTTTTAGCCATAACATAGGTAGTAGTTAAGGATGCAGTTTTGGTTTGGCAAGTGATTATGATTGTGGTTCGATCATTAATTTTCAGCAATAGAAGGACTGTATGCTAAGTGTGTGCATGAAAGTGTTTGTGTTTACGAGTGTGTGAATTATATATGCTACTAATATGGATTACTGGTTTTAGATGCAGGGAAAGAAACATTGGAGATTGTGGACATTTGTAGTGCTATAGAATGTAGAATAACTATCATGACCTTATGGAGTGCAGATTATGTGGATAGAATGTCTTGGCATGTGAATGAACTTTCTATATCAGGTTATGTAAAGAATAATACATGGGAATTAGGCTCCCAAAAGGATTTCCATCAAACTTTCTCCAAATCCCTCAGTGAGAAGCTTCTAGGCATGCCTCACCTCTATTTGCACTTGTCTTAATGATCCTTTTGCCACTGGTTTAATTGATCTTCCGCTCATGAAACATTTCTTTTCAACAAAATGCCAAATGAGTAATCATGCCATCTTGAAGTACTCATTGATAGATGAACCAGGAGACTATTTTGCTTAATGGTTCAATCAGTCAATTATTTAATCCACGTTATAAATTACCTTATTATAATTTTCCAGTTGATATTATTTCCCCTATATCCTTCAGTAAAACCTCCTTTTGTATCCATGCAGCATGTAAGTATTAGACAAATATTCAGTGTTGAGTTCTTAATATTGGAGTAAAATGTCTAAGCAAGTTTTTCAAGTGCCTATCGAACAAATACTTGGGGACAATCTCAAAGCACTCCGTGAAAACTGATTCATTACATTCTGGAATACACTCGATAGTTAAAAGTCGTGAATTCTTGGTAGCAACCTACCAGTTCACCCTCAGCCTATACTCAGATTGGATGGCTAATGAAGTCATATTTGGATGATCGCCACCAATTGGTTGAACTTGATGGCTGTCGGTCTGCAGCTCTTAAAGTAAAATGTGGTGTACCACAGGGCTCTGTGCTTGGCCCAGTACTTTTCATTATCATGATTAATGATTTGCCCTGTAATATGAAACCTAGATCTGTTTTATATGCTGATGACACTACTTTTGTGCAAAAGTGTCAACATCCAGAAGATGCAAAGTTACGATCTAGCGCTACCCAAAAACAGGCTAAGGAATGGTTTGATGTTAATCATTTACATTTAAATACTAACAAAACTCAGCATATTGTGTGCAGTCGTAAATCAAAAACAACTGATGTTGAAACTGCTAAAATACTAGGAATTTATATTGATACAAAACTTAATTGGGAGACTCACATCAGTCAGACCTGTAATAAACTTAGTAAAGCTGTTTATATGTTAAGAAAGCTCAACTTTATCATTTCAAATGAGTATTGTTTAACACTTTACCCTGCCTTCTTTCAATGTCATTTGAATTATGGTGTTGAGTTATGGGGTCATTCCCCTCATGTTAAACAAATTTTGCTACTGCAAAAGAGAGCTATTCGCTCTCTTGCTAATATACCACCACGTGATTCCTGCAAACCTTTTTTTATTAGGTATAGAATCATGACTGTATTTTGTTTGTATATCTTTAAGGCTCTGATTCATGTGAAAGTTAATCTAGAAACTTACCAATTAAGATCCAACCTCCATAACTATTCCACAAGAGGTAAATCGAATCTAAATACTACTTATTGTAGATTGTCATCAACTTACAACACATTTCACAATATGAACATACGACTGTATAACTATCTGCCTACTCAGTTGAAATCAGATGGTATTCAGAGTTTCAAGAATAGGGTATATACCTGGTTACTTGCTCACCCACTTTACTCATTGGATGAATTCTTTTGTGACAATCTTCATCACATTTAAGAAAGTATGTTTATATGTTAAATAATACTTATATTGACGACATTTAATATGGTTGTACCATTTTTAAATTGAATAAAGTATTATTATTATTATTATTATTACATCTTTTGGCAATTGAAAATCTGTTGCAGCAGATAATCCTGAGAATTTCTGACCTTCTTAATGTTTCCAATGAAGTCATCTGCAGCCTTTGGGTAAATCTGACTGCTTAACTATGTCTCATAATGCTGTGGATCTTGGTTCTTCCTTTACAATTCTAGAATCGCCTACTGCTTCCCTTAAATACTTCATTTCCAGCCATTGATGATCTTGGCATCTTCTTATTGAGGTCCACAAATTCTCTTATGCATTCACATAAACTATGCCCTCATTAATTTCATTGCAATTCAATTTAGTTTATCCCAATGAGAAAGCATTTAACATTATGGAAGAAACATAACCATTGCATAGATATCCATTGATGCACATATATCCATACTCTTGCTCTTGACGGTAGAGCAAGTCATTGTGTTTTTACTTATTGTATGTGTGTGTTCGATCATGTCTATTGTGTCTTAGATCATGTGAATGCTCACACAACATTGTCACTTTTCAGTGATTTTACTTTTCATTCCTATGGTTATTTTTATTTTCTAATTCCTGTCTTCGTGTGTCTATTTTCCTTTGGGAATTTTTTTTCCGGATGACTTACCTTTGGACAAATAATTCTAAATAATATGCCTGAATGCAAGTCTGCAATAACATGTGATTACCTTCTATTTATTTATTTTAAAACATTATTCACACACAGCAGTAGTGCCAATTTATAGTGAATAATATAACAAACATGAAAGAGAACAAAAATTCAATAACAGCATTACAATAAACAACGAGAACTGAACATGGACAGGAGAAAAAAATTAATTTGTTGAGAGCTGGGATAAAGCTTGGGTGGTGAAATCTTTGCATGATAGGTTAAAAGGATTAACCGTGTGTCAGGGAGTGAATTTAGAAAGGAGGAGAGGTGAAATAAATGTGAGCGCTGGGTGAGAGATATTCTAGGTATAGGCAGATGGATTAGGGAGTGGGTGCGGGTGGATCGAGTTGGTATGCTGAAGTTGAAGAGAGAGAGCAGTTCAGGGCAATCAATAATCGAGTTTAGGGTGTTGTGGTGGAGTTTAAAGTCAGCTTTGTGTCTGTGGTTTTGGGTACTAGAAATTGATAAATAAGACAGAACAGCATTTGAGGACATATTGTGGAAAGTAGGCCTCGGTGTTGGACTATTTTGGCAAAGAAGTGAGAGATGCAATAGAGGAATTTTAGATTAGTGGGGATGAGGTAGACCAAATTGGGGAACAATATGATAATAATATGGGAAGGACAATTGTTGAGAAGTATGAATGGAGTGCAATTGGATCTTCAATTTCTGTGAAGCGGTAAAGTAGGCCTGATAGGGACATTGCTTTATTTTTTACAGTCTGTATGTGGTGGGAGTGATTTAGTTTATGGTCAGTTAAAACACCAACTTCTTTCATGGTTGTACTCTATTTGGTGATAACTAGTGACCCTAAGATGCTAGAAAAACAAGTGAAATATGCTTTTTTATTATTCTCATCAGTGTTTTTAAATCAAGGTGGTATCCTACGTCCAACTACGTGACATTCACTTAAAAAATGTAGGCCTTTAATTTGTGAGATCATTCCATTTTCAGATCAAAATTATTGCAATGCTAAAGCTACTTTTGATTGGAATACTTTAAAATTATCAATATTTTTATTATTGCTGGATTCTGAAAAAAATTTCCTATTCATACACTGCATGCCCTGATTTTATGGCATATTATTAATCCTGTCTCATTAAGCTTTCTATGTAAAACTTAATTTGTATTATCTTAATTCACTTTCTGTGGGAATCATTTACCTTATGGGGACATGCTTTTGATTTAACTATTTCCTAAACCTATAGATTTAAATACCTTGTATGTGGCTTTGTGTATTTTGACCAATCTTAGGTTGAATCTAGGTAATTTTAATTATTGACCAGCTAGAAATAAGTTACACTTTAAGGATGAATCGCACAGAAGTAACCCACTACTTTGGAGGAAAATAGAGTGACATCAATGAACTACCTGCTTTGTATGCTGCATTTCTTTGGTTGAGTGAACTTCATATGAATACAAGAAGAGAAATTGTGCTGTCACCTTATACACATAATTATTAGATATATGTTCAAATTTGATTCGACTTTCACTGCACATCAAAGAATTACTAATAAAGTATCACCACATAAATACATAATTAATACATTAGGCATTTTCAAGTCATCTTTTCCTAGATAAAATAATTACTGTAGCGAAATTGAGTTGGTGTTTATACATGTAGTTATTTCTGAGTTGTAGGCAGGCTGTAGGATATGCCAAAATCACGTTTTTAGGCATAACATAGGCAGCAGTTGGGGATGCAGTGTTGCTAGGCACATAGTCTCATTATGATTATCGTTTGATCATTAATCTGCAACAATGGAAGGATTGTGTGCAAAGTGTGTGAATGAATGTGTTTGTATTTATGAGTGTACGAATAATGTATGCTACTAATTTGGATTTTTGGAATTAGAAAAATTAAAAATTTTTCCGGGTGTCCCTTCTGGCAAATGCTAAATCAATGCCATATCAGACCAATGTCATTCAAGTGCATAGAGTGAAATTCCTACTACCAAATTAGCAAAAAAGTGCCCTTTTTTTGTACTATAAGAGTTAAATTTCTAGAAGCAATCTTATATGCAGTAATATATAAGGTCAGTGGTTGTAATCATCTAGTATTAAAAAGAATTTTAAGAATATGATAATATTTGTATTACTTTCACTGTACCATGCAATGATTGTTAAATATAACTTGTGACAATATGTAGAAGGCTCCAAAAGTAACAGTACTATCTCCCCAGGAATTCCTTCAAACTTTCTCTAAATCCCTCTGTGAGAAGCTTCTGGGCACACCTCATCTCTATTGGCACTTACCTTAATGATTGTTTTCTAACTGGATGACTTGATCTTCCCCTCGTGAAACATATTTTTTCAACAAAATGCCAAATGAGTTATCCCACCATCTGGAAGTACTCATATATAGATGAACCGGGAGTCTGGTTTGCTTTTTCAGTTCAGTCAGTTCATTATTTATTCTACATTATAAATTACCTGTTATAATTTTAATGTTGATATAATTTACCCTACATCCTTCAGTATCACCTCCCTTTGTATCCAGGCAGCATGTAAACATTGCACTAACATTCAGTGTGAGTTCTTACTCTTGGCGTGAAGTGTCCCTGTGAGTTTTAGAAGTACCTATCAAGCAAATATTCAGGAAAGCATTCAATCCTGTTTTATCCTTTTTGATACTTTGGGTATAAAGTGGACTGCACTAAAATTTAATTATGACATCAGCTGAATTAAATTTTATTCCTCTGGTGTCTTTTGTCAAGATTAAACTGCTGCTCCCCACTACTGTGATTATGATGACCTAACTGTCATTGTCACAAGATGAAGAACTATTAGTCATGGAAGCTTTAACGCCAAATAATGGAACAGAGGACGGAATATTTGAGTAAAGATGTTTGGAAACTTCTTGCTTAAGTGTTCATGTCGAAAATGGTTTTTTTTAAATGAAGAAACACGTTTGTTGAAATTAGATTATGGGTGTACATTTGGGGCTTGGAAAATTGTATATGAATTTTATTAGTAAATGTATTTTTGGCAATAATTTTATTTTTGGAAGATATCAACTCAGCAACTGAACAATGTATGAAAGGTAAAATAAAGTTTCCTTAAATTTTCCATGAACTTCCAATGTTTGATTGTAATACATTTTGATATAGCAATCTAAAACCCTGTTGCATGTACTCATTATTTAGTAGGTGCCATTACATTTGTATATAACTATTTAGCCCATGCAAGTTTTGTATTTTGCCCAATGTTAGGCAATTCAATTATTACCATAAAAAAATCACTTTTAAATCTTTTTTATGCATGGTTTTTGTTTCCCACAAACCTGATTCACTTTTCTGTCTAATCTCCGCTTGTTTTCGAGTACTTTTTGTAATGCTGGATCAACCCTCAATATCAATCCCTCAGCATAAATGTTTGCCGCCTATGAAATGAACAAATTTGCAAAGGCTGTCTTGATTTCCTCATCTTCTAGCCCCTTGTCAGCCAAGTCAGAACAGAGGACCCATTGATCCTAGTCAAGTTTTCCTGGAACATGAATGAAAAGTGAACCATTGTCAATATCCGAGGGCCCTGGATATTATACTAACTCATGAGCATAGAATTACTTTGTACAGCTAGTTAAATTGAGTACATACAGATTAATATAATGCGGCCACTCACCCTTATTCATCTCTTTGGGGATAATATATCATCATCATACTCTTTGTGTGAGCCCTTTGGTTGACTGTATGAAGATAAAAATAATCATCAGGATTAACTTATCTAGGTAATCCACATCACTGAATACCAGTACATCACATGATACATTATCATTCAACTAAGTCATTTACACTTTTTCAGCAGAAATTTTGGGCTCTAGTGTTGCCCATCATATCTCATGTACACTAGGAACATTCCACAATTGTTTGAAATGATGTGTTTTGTGAGCAACCTAAAATGTTTGTTTGTTAAGAACCCATAATACTGAGATTCATTTGAATGTTATTATCATCAAAAATGATACTGCCTCAACTAAGAGATTGTCCAATGGTTTCACTGAGATTATGTATCAGTTTTAAAATGTCATTTCCCTAAATATGGGCAAACATGTAATTAAATATTGAAAGACATAAACCCTGTTTCATATATATTAAGTGTTCTATGTATAACTATTTTTTTAAAATATGAAGTTCATTCTGTCCCAATATTGACTGACCTGGAAATTTATCGGAAACCTGATCATCTAAGCCTATGTTTTAAAATGAGTGGGAAAATTAGTTGAAATCTCTGGTGTGATACACCCATGCTCAACCCATCATTGTTACAAAATTTCCAACATTCACTGCCCAAAATAAAAGGCAGTAGGTAATGACCTTTGTATATTTATGTCTTTTTGGACACTTTCTTTACTGATTTTTAAGAAATCAAAAATGCAATCTTCTCAAATAGATGGGTGCACTTTATTAAAGCCAATGACAAACATGGACATCCACTATCTCCCTTATATTTCCAATTCTGACACAGTTGCAGCGTTACAATATATGTGACCGCTTTCATACATGCCAAGATGGTATTAAAAAAATTATTAATTCATTTTGCATACGATGCATAGAAATATGCCAAATGGAATTTGATGAGGTAGGTTAATTGACGGTTTATTAGCTCCTTAGAATTTTCTCTCCATCTTTGATCCCTCATTTTCCTCCCCAAAACATGTTCAGTCCCTAAAATATCCTATTCAGTACAATTATTGAAGGTGTTACCTAGGACTTTTTTTTCCAAAACAATAAAATTAGAGAACAAATCATTTGTCATTTCTTGTGTCAATTCAGGAGAATTTTAGTAAATAAAAGGAGAAATCTTTTTAAAACAAAATCATATTTGTCCAAGTGCTGTAGAGTTATGCCTTTTGAGAATGCATATTACTTACCATTTCAGCTAACTGCTGTACAAAATGGGGAGATGAGGTGAGCTGCTCCTTGAATCTGCATATTTTGATAGGCAATCCAAGGATTGCCCCAATAGATCGTTGTGTTTAAAAACAATTGACAAAATCTACAGTATCATTGCATCCGCGGTATTGATTCAATCTTTTAGATTAAAAACAATGATAAGGATAATTCAATCCATGCCAATTCGTCAAATACTAATGTTTGATTTTAGTTGCCACGTTACCTGTGACCTAGAATGCCCTTCAGGAAAATAGACAATTTTCTTTCTAAGTTTTAAGTGGCGGCAACCCACTGTGGCCATTTTCTCTTACCCACAATGATGGCCAATTGCTACGAGAATCAATTGTGAAAATAAAATACTTCCCCATGCATGAAAAAGTAGCAAAGCTGACCCAGGTCTGTGAAACAATCATCTGAACAAATGAAAATATGATGCAAATTTGTGAAAATACCCCCACAGGCTATTCTCTGATTTATGTTAATTTACTGCTGCGGTACCGAACTTTAAGCTGTTACGTTACACCAAATACCCTTTAAAATAATCAAGGATTTAAGGGAAGGTTTAAAATGAAATTCAGTATTAATAATAGTCTTTATTTAGCTATGTTAATAATAACTCTTATGCAGGTCAAAAAGTGATGAATATTACAATTCAATTGTTATGTTCACAGAATGTACACACATTGGAAAGTTTTGAGCATTAATGAGATGCCAATGGATATATTTGATTCTGATTTTTGGTCATATGTCTGTCGACCCCATTTCAGAAACTATTTTCTTAATGCAGAGTTATCCAAAAAGGCTTTCTAGCACAATAAATTAAGGCGTTTCCAGATTTGAGACAAACTGCATCAGATCGGTTATGTTGCCAGTATCCTGCATAGCAGCCGAGGACCCCTCCTTCACTAGCATTATAATTTATACATAACTTCAAAATATCAAGGACAGAGGGAAGGTAGGCTGTCCTTTTAATGAAATCTCATTTGACTTTAACTCAGCCATATAAACAATTTTATACTCGTTTCAAAGGTAGTGATTAATGAAAGATGACAAAATAAACTATACTATAAGTAATGCTAAAATTAGGGTAAAAATGAAACAATATTTAAAAAAAAAAGTATGAAAGTGTGTGTAAACAATTAGTGGGATGAGTTTATGAGCAGAAGCAAGAACTAACGTCTGTCATCACCATTTCCTTTTTGCCTTTACCTTGCAAATGGATCTTCCAATTCTTTTTGTTGAAAGATAAGCCTTAAGAAATTTATATCTCCTTATGAGGTCTGATCAATTGCCAACTGAAAGCCTCTTGACAATTTGGTCCAATATTTCTTAAAATTTGATATAGAAAGTTCTGCTGCCAACCCTAATACGAGAGATTTATCTTGATCAAGGATTACCACCCTCAGAAGAGTCTTCACTTCCTTAATTATTTGAATTACATTTACTTTAGGCCAGCGGCAAGAGGATAAATTTAGGAGCTCTTTTACTCCCAGGAGTATTATCACCGGCCCACCTCCGATTTCTGTGTTTCTAATCATCAACCACAGTGCCAACTGTCTCTCTTGTGGATGCCATGAATTGCAAAAAATATAGTCAACTAATTTAGCTGAACCTGACATTCTAGTTGAAGTCTCTAATAATAAATAATGCCAAGAAGAAAAAACACCCAGAAGAAATAAAAAAGCACAAAAGGAAAGCAATCCCGAAAGCATTTGATAAAACAATTTGAATTCTAATGTTTAGAGAAGATCACAGTGTTGCAGTTTGATTTACAAGCTTCATGAGCAGTGGATATCATTTTCTAATCACTGCAGTTATGATGTCCAGTGTTGCATTTCAATGCATACGCCTTAATGTAAACATTTTCTTCCCTGGAAACCTTTCGACGAGCAGTAAAATTAAAACAATGGGACACTTATGTCGCTGAGCACAATAGCTCAATGTCACGGGTCTAGAATTCTGTTCCCACGAAATCACTTTTTGTAATTTTACTGTAGCCTTCACACAATTATCGCTTTGAATCTTCTAATGGCATAGAAAAGCGTAATTTAGGGTGGCATGATATAATAAGACCGGCACCTTTAACACAACTCCGGTTCTGTGCTATCAAATATTTTGCCAGGAAGATTCGCTTCCAAATATTGGCGGCTGCCGGGTTTCCAAGGGTTTTTTTCAAAAAGGGGGGCTACTCTTAATATTGCAAATGATTAACTTACGGAAAACATCCCGACGTTATTAGCCCTAGCAATCTGTCTCCCGTCTTTTCGCACACAATTTCAAAAAATTAAAGCTCTATTGTCACAGCAAAGAGGATTCGGAATCAGATTGGACGTATGTCAAGGGGCAATATGCAAACCTGGCTTACGCGTTCGGCATAGCACCGATTGGGAAAAATCAGATAACCCGACCCTTACAGTTGGTGATCCGAGGGCAAATCGTACGTATTGCTTACGAAGACGTTTGGCATAAAAATCATGGCGTGCAATTGGAACATCAAAGTGCTTTGAACGAAAGCTTCAAAATTTTGCGTGAAGTATTTTGAGTACTCTTGCCATCGTGTGGCCTCGAATAATTAACCATACGAGTGGAAACTGGTTTCCTATTTGGAAAAACTAACAACATTTAAATTAGAGGAATTTCTCATGCCAAAATTCTTGTTCTATTTAAAGAGGAAAAAAATGTCCCCCTCTCATGAGAACGCTATAACGTTTGTCGTACATCACGGTCGTTGCAAAGGAAATGCCTTAAGTTTTTAAGTGAACCCACGGGTACTTTGCACTACTTCGGTTTGAATATACAGAGGGGAAGGAGAGAATGAGAAAGGGGGCAGGGGGTAAGAGTGATTGCATGAGTTTCCTGTTGCTGACCCAAGGAGGTATCATGCACAGCTCGTTGGGACCCATTTTTCGGCCTTCGTGATTAAAATGAGACGAAGGCAGATGGCCGGCCCATCACGCCGCTCCTGCAGTGCCCTACGGACCTGCAGAGAGCGACGTCCTACTGTACCATGTTACAGCGACGCCTTTAAACCAGGCGAGCGCTGCCTTCGGAAAGTTCAGAGGAAAGAGCATGAACAAGAATGATTCGAGATGGAAGAGAGAGAGAGAAAAGAATGGAGGTGCAAAGAACAAAGCATTGAATGAGGGGATGATGGCTTTTTTATTGTTCCTTCAGAACGTTACAGTAATGCTTTCTGTCTCACGGTGTTATTGCACACTAGATGAGTTAACATCGTTTTATCACAATTTTTACAAAAACATTTAAATAACTTACATAAAATGGTAACAAAAATCATTACAGGATAGTGCATAAAGGAATAGGTAGATTAAGTGCCATAAGGTTTTCCATAAGATTTGTCTAAAATATTTCCTTAATTTTCTTTAGTTGCCATAAATGTTCCTTGGTTTCTCTAAGTGTCCTACCTAGTTCAATCGCCTAAGAGTCACCTTTATTTCCCCCCCAGTTCTCTAAGTGTCCTATATGCCTTTAAAGCCCCATCGGAGGGCCCTACCGCGAGTTGGAGGCCTTGTCTCAATCCAAGGGGACTCCTGCGCACTACACCCTATTTCCCTGGAAAAGGAGTCGTTTCCCTACCTTGATCAGCTGCATGGTCCACCGGCGGAATAGCTCTGGTTTCCATCGGCGGTCCCCCGCCGTTAACGCACAGCACTTAACACACACACACACAAATGACCATGCACTTTATGCCACCGCACACACTCACTGCACTAACACCAGCCACACTGCGGCGAATCACTTTGATGGGGGCGCTCCTACTTCAGAAATGTATGTTGGGAGGATTCTGTGATTAGTGGAGCAATCTGAAAATAAAAGCAGGACACCTCGACCTCTTAGTGCGTAGCAATATTTAATTGGAAGATTGCGTGGGCATGAGTGGAAATGTTTGAAAACCATGTGGGGCTTAAAATAAGTTGCTGTACCATGGGTATTTAAAGGAAAGAGGTCTTTCAGTGCAATTCCGAGAAATTATGTGCTCACATTGACACGAGCAATTATTTGTCGACTATTAGGCTAAGGAGAAAGAACTTTTATGGAACCCCAGCCCAATTATAATATGAAAGCGCAGAAATGCACCATGGTACTGAGAATGGCTCGGGATAGGTGTATGCTTGTTAAAAGTTGTTTGCTTGAAGGAGTCGTGAAAAATTAGGAAGGGAGGAAAAAATATTCCCCGAAAATTAGGTTGGAGTTAAATGCTCTCTTGGGATGCAATGGGAATTTTGGAATGGGGGAATGCAATGTGGAATAATGAAATTGCTGAATATGGAAGGGAC
Source organism: Hetaerina americana (assembly GCF_022747635.1). Lineage (NCBI taxonomy): Eukaryota > Metazoa > Arthropoda > Insecta > Odonata > Calopterygidae > Hetaerina > Hetaerina americana. The sequence goes on along the minus strand of NW_027286947.1, from coordinate 6,781 downwards.
ACAAAATAGTGTACTCTGAAGTAATTCAAACGGGGGTTTAAGAGTTTGAGAGCGTTGCCGGGAAACCACCAGAGTATGCAGAGAGGAATGTGATGATTTGAAGTTCGATGGGGCTACCGCCGAAAGCAGAAGCCGTTCGGAAAGGAGGAATTTCGATTGCATTCCTGTTTCGCTTACCTACCGAGCATTTGAGAACCATTTTTTAAGGCTCTAGTATCTGTCTGGGCAATGCAATTTTGACGAGATGAAATCAAGTTGTACTACTGAAACTTCAGGGGCTAAAAAATAAAAACTTCTTTCCTTTTACGTCAGAAATGGTAAATGTTGATATATGGAGAAGAAATCACGGTTAGATCTGCACAAATCCGAGTGATTTATTAGAAACAACGTGTGATGAAGTAAAATGGAGAATTGATGAGGACCAAAGGGATCATAGAAACCTAGCAAGAACTCAACAATGAGGAAATCTGTTCCGTTGACTTGAAGGGAGCAGGGACGAGGGAATGAATCTACAGGGAATCTGCTCCAGTAAACTGCCCCTGCAATGGAAAAAATAAGCAAGGCTTCTTAATCAAATGGAATATACTGATAAATGTATTAAAATATTCACAATACATGCTAACATTCTATTCCCAGGATTCCATATCAATCACAACCCGTTATCACATATGATGGCGAATATCTAAAGAGAAAGCTTCAAGAACGCGCAGAGCAATGATGTCGCCTGCATGTCATGAAACAAACTAAAACGGCTTTAGTCATTAGATCTCATCTACTTATACTAATGTCCACAAAATTATCCACTGATTAAGTATCAACATGCGGAAACACGGAATTAACTTACGGCAGACGCGGCATCCGCACTCTCCTCCGGCGATCGTCTTCATCTCCAACACGCATATCACCAAGCAAAACCCCGAACCGAAAAACTCATGACATTTGCAATGCGAGGCTTATATAGCGATGATACTGGGAGGGGGTGAGGGAGCCTCGAGCTAGGGGCAGACATTTGGTGTCGAAGAGGGCAGAGGCCACAGGAGTCTGTTAAAAGGTACAAAGCCTACTTGCAGAAAAGAGAGCGGACTTGGTGTAACGGGGCGGGGAAGAGTGAAGGGTAGTGTGCAGTGGTGGGGTCCTCATTGAATCACAAAGGTACGTGGTGATGGAATCACGGCCGAGCGTCTCATTTACCGAAACGAGAAGGAACTCGCTTTTTTCGCATTCAGTCGAATCTTGGTGACTCGGAGAAAATTCTATGCCGCCAGTTTTCTCCGTGGCAGTAAAGTAAGAACACCCTCGCGTTTAATGGCAACCTTGCCGTAAAAGCATAGAATCACGCACACTGCGAGTTTTTGAGTGTGCGGTTCTCTTGGCGTAGTTTGAATACGTTCGGCGGACGAAGGAACGGTGGAGGGCCGGGGAAAATGCAGGGCTCGCCCCGTGGATAATGTGTTGGCTGGGCGTCCTATGGGGCGATAAACTTTCTTATGTCTCTTCCTGGCCTAAGTTGCCCCTCACTCCGTCCGACGATTCGACAAATATTGAAAAGGAAACGTAAGGCTCTCCTCAGTTAGCCATTCAAATAATTCTCGTCCCATTCTCTCTTTGGTGGGTATTGTATATGGGAACATGGTATATACTCACGTTGATCATGGTCGTAGGCTCCATCCAGTCCGAAATCACATCCAAAAATATAGGGTTAGAGCAGCTAAAGTCTCGAAAACCGTAATTTTAGTAATTTTTATCGCGTTTCAATATACTCTCCGCTTCAGTCAACCTGTTTTTCCCATTTTTAAAGGAAAAAACTTCGGGCCATCGCGCACGAAGGACTCAATCATCGCAAACTCCGATGCCAAGTAAGCTATGTCAAACGAGACAGTTTCGTCATATTGAATTGTCTTAGTGTAGGAATTCCTTCGGTTATCATAAAAAAATTCAACACCGCACCCTCAGGTGTGGTGTTGAATTTTTGGACGATCCATGTGCGAGGCAACTCGCACGTGGTTCGTCCACACCCATGCTACAGCCCAGACGTTGGAACCGCCAGAGTGCTGAATCCGTCAGTCAAACCTCCCCTGAAACCCGTGATCATAAGACGTACACATGGATTGGCGGATGCGTTGCAACAGGCCTTCACGAGGGATCTTAGCAGCATTCTGGGCGCCACCTTGAGGAAAGCGTATCCGGCGTGGATAACCCGCTGAAGGCTGTGGGTGGACGTACAAGGGAGCTCTGTCGAAGATTTATGTGGAATGTAATAATTCTGGCAGTAATTTTTTCCATGCACATGGTTGCATTCGTGGACCTACCGTGAGGCTTGCCGCGCTGCGCCGTGATCAGCCTGCTGAAATTACTCTTCAAACGATGATGACCGCGTCTAACGTCTCTGCGAGGCATATAATGTCGCGATGATCCGCAAACTTTGAATCATAAAATGTGATAGACAATATTATTCAAATCAAGGCGGAATACGTTTCTCCCAACAAATCGTCGGTTCTGCTGTGATCTCTACTGGTAATAATCTATCCGTTACCTGCCCTATGTTTACTACGCTTCTTCCTACCTCTTCATTTAATACAATGGCAACTCCTCGTTTGCTCTCGTCCCCACCGCTGTATATTATTCTTCGCTGATCACTCCAGTAATCCCCACTATCCTTCCATCGCACCTCGCATAGACCTAAAATATCTATATTTCCCCTTTCCATCTCTCGCTTAACATTCTCCAATGTCCCTGGCCTCATCATTGTCCTAACATTCCACCTTCCTATTCTAACTAATGCTATCTTCTTCTCCTTCGTCTTCTGCCCTGCTGCTGCTGGTTTTCCCTTGCAAGGGTTTCGTGGGATAATGACCGCGGAAGCCTTGCTTCCCCCGCTGCCGGGCAACACCAGGGCCGATTGGGCCGAGCCCCGTAGTTGCCCGGACTCAAAATCTCTGTATAGTCCATCATGTTAATCTTGGGAATGATAATTGAGGTGGTTTCCCGTTGCCTTCCTCAATAGTGTTTGTAACGTGACACCATCATTTATTGGCCACCCCACTGGGGTCTGACCCCATAGCAGCCACCTCACTCAGGAACAGACGTGGACGACCTTTCGTCTGGCTCCTAACCTTCGACCTATCTGGCATGGGTGACCCTACCAGGAGCAATTATTATTACTCCAGCCAGCACAGCTCTACGGGTCATCGGAACGCACAAGCCCTTCCACCACGTCAAGGTTGTAGTCCGGGGAGGGGATAAAATACATATATGATAAGGCATATTGTTGTTGGGGTTTGAACGATTAAGGTAGATTTTAGATGAACTCTGCATAAGCAATTGTACAACAATACAATTCGTCCCTCTCCTAACCAATAAACAGCATTAGATCGGGTCCTGCAATAAGTCATACTTCAATTCCACATGCTAACTTCCTCCCTTCATTCCGTCCAACATGCCTATCCCTTCTCCTTCTTCTTTAGTCCAACGTTCTTCCCTCTATCACATTCTACAACATCCCAAGCGAAATAATAATACTTAATCCATCTTTCCTGCCTCCAACGGGTTTCCTTCAACATTACTTTCTCCTTGCCCACTATGTCCAGCACTTTTCGTTTATTTGATCCTGCTTCATTGACCAGTCTTCCGCGTCGTACATGGCCACTCAACGTATCAAAGTTTTAATGAGCATTTTCTTAACATCCTTAGATGATCAAAAACTTCCGAATACCAAGGCTCAAGAGAGTTCAAATAGTGTTAGAGGATATTCCTATGATATTTGCTACTTTTAACTAGGGCGGACCTTGCACTCTCCTTTATGTGTGGCTTAAAGTCAGTGACCTATGCAATACCAATCCTCGGAGACTTGGAGACCGATGAGAAAGAAGTTCTTTCAACAGAACCGTCTTGCATTGGTTGGACGCATTGTACGTGGGGGCGACCCTGTATCCAGGATTAACATGTGAAGGAACACAAAACACACTTCTGAATTTGCATAGTGGATTTCAAAAATGTGATTTACTCAAGTGGAGTGAGCAAAGTACTTAAAAGAAGGTACTTGAGCATTTAATAAAATTTTGAAGGATAGGCAAATAAATCGAAAGCTAACAAGGGTATAGAAATTCAGAAGTTTAATCTGTTTGGGCAGTAAAACGCAAGGAATAAGTCTGTTTTGCCACTCATCGGCCTATTGGCATTTCACTTGCACTTCAAAAAAATTATGGAAGCGGCAAATGAGAAGTGTTTGAGACGGGATTGAAATTAAGTGGGGAGATATTTTATTTTCTCTGCTTTGCTGATTAAAATAGTAAAATAAATCATAATTAATAGAATCCAGATCATTTAGATTTGGGCCAGCCATAGCCCCATCCCTCCCTAGTCCCCTCCATCTTCTTGCACTTTCAACCGCCTTCCCTCTGCCCATTCCCTCCTTTCTTTCCCCAATAAATCTGAGCGTGGTGGCTCGAACGTCTAAAGACCAAACGTTCTCGTTAATATCGGGATGATGCGGTGGCTAATGTAATGGTTTCCTACCCAGAGGGCCCGGGTGCGATTTTTGGAAATGGCAAATTTTTTCAGTGGTACCCCGATCCCTATTGAGGTGCTTTGTGAAGAGTTTAAGTTAGTACGGCTTCCTTCGGATGGAGCGGTTAATTTTGGACACCCTAATGCCGACGCCGGGTTTCTTTCCACTCCTTTCCCATCCATCCCTAATAGTGAAAATGACCTCAGCTGCCGGTCGTCTACCCCGATAACTAGAACTATACTTGAATTTCACATTATTATTATATGCACCAATAATAATTCCTTTGGGGTAACACTCAGATGCTATTTACCTTTCTAAAATTCTAAGCATTGCCTTTTCCTCTTAATCAAACCTAATCTTTTCAATATGCCCCTAACACACTATTGTCGCGGCCATTTCTAATATATCCAACGGGTTTTCTCTAAATAGTTTCCAAGTCCTTTCCTATGGACATGCCCATAAAAGTGTCTTGGCGATGGGAAAATTGAGGACTTCCATTATGAAGTGCTGGAACATTCATCATATTCCCCGGATTTGGCTCCCTCAGGCTACCATCTCTTCCGAAAAGTATCCTCCTTCTTCGAAATTAATCTTCCAATCAAGAAGAGATTGTGGCTGCAGACGACAACTTTGCAAAAGTCGGGAAGAACACTGCGGATAATGGTTAATGGCAAAATGACAAAGGTAAATTAATATTAAAGGCACTTATGTTAAGAATACAAGTGTTTTGAAAATGTGAGTTGTAATTACCATCATCAGGGAATCTTTCAGATCGTCCTCTTAGATTTCCAATTTTACGCAGATTTAATCATGATTTCATTGAATGTGTGAAATTAAGGAAAACATGAAATACTAAAAGTTCCCCAGATTCCTTTCCGCTGTCGTATTGAATGACTTGTCAGACGAAAAACGACCCGATGACGAGCCCAGTTGTGGCAGCGCACTAAACTATGCAGAATGGTTACAACTCCATTTCTCAATACATCCGCAGATTAACGAAAAATTATTTTCAATTACGAAAACCATGATAAATTACTATATGTTGGAAATCCATGTTCTTACACGACATGCCTATCACACCGAGTGACCATCAGGCGAATTTTTTTAGAGCAATGAAGTAACTTGAGGCGCTTAAACAATTTAACCGGAGTTATTCTTCCGGCAAACCGGTGTAAGTCTAAGCGCCCCTTAATTACTGTCTTCCTTCTCTCCAATTCTAACGTCTATCTACTGTGGTACCATTAATAATATTCCACAAGATATCAACGTCATTTGACTTTAGCCGAAAAAATGCAATCGTCACCATAACCTTGCCAAAAAAAATATGTTGCAGAACAAATTAGCATTCGACATGGCAACTTTGGAATATGACGGCGCAGTAATAAATAATAGTAGCAATAGGAATATAAACCCACACATTTGATACGATTCGCATAAATAGTGAGTAATGCGGAATGAGTAAAGCGAACCTTGTCCGTGGATTTAAAAAAATATCATTCGGATGCACAAAGAAGTGGGGCAATATAAGCATTGCTGTGCGCAGTTACACGCGAACCAATGGCAAAGATATTTCGTTTTATTGAGTCGCCTACCCGAGGGGGCAGCCGTTTGGATATGTAAGTAGTTGAAAGAAAGTGATGAACACCAAATACATACAAATAAATTAAGGAATCTAAAAGATGTTCATTTGAGAATGTGTCTCTCACGCCACTGCCTTTGTTGCTGCTGTTATAAATGTACAGCGTCGTTTCCCTTCACCAAAATCAGTGCATCAAATCCCAGTCAATCCAAGAAATAATTAAAGCAAAAGTGAATAACTATCTTTCATGAATACATGAATATGAAATTCAAAGCTTTTCGAAAATTGCTCAATACAGTGTGAGGATTCATACAAAAACTAATCTTTTGACGATATTTTGAAAAGAAAGAATTGGTATAGATAGATAACTAGTCGCCTTTATTTGGGGGCGAGATTGAGACTATGGAGTCTCTTCTACCACCTAAACCCTCGTCACACATTTAAAATGTTAAACTTATCGATATATTACACAAATTATACATAAGGAGCAATAAAATTAATACATATAATAGGGCTGACAAACAGTAACGCAATACATTAGTTGCCTAGTTAATCAATAGCACAAAATATACAACATAAACACATACAATACTTACAAATACTATGTATGCACATGTCTACAAATTCAAACAATACTTGTAAAAATATATTCCTGGTTATATATTTACAATCGCCAATATAAAGTATGATGCCCC
>NW_027286946.1:0-186560 GCF_022747635.1 Hetaerina americana | reverse complement strand
TTTTTTTCACATTTTTCAATGAAAAGTGCCAATACCCTCCTTTGGGTTCTAGATGAAAATCTCACTCGACACAAATCAAACAAAAATGTTTCCATGTATTGTTGTTCATTTTCATCAAATAAACAAATCAAACCCAGAATAAATCCTGAAAGGCAAGAAATGAGCATAAAAGATACTTCAGCGGAAGTGTTCATGTTACTAAAGGAGCCCAAATTTCTAAAAATATTGCGAAAAACCACAATCTTCTGTTTAAGATTGAATGTTTGAGGTGTATAGAAGGCATTTATTTCAATTTTAGAAAATTTAATTTTCACATTTTTCCATGAAAAGTGCCAATACCCCCCCCTTTGTTTTCTAGGTGAAAATCTCACTCGACCCAAATCAAACAAAAATGTTTCCATGGTGTGTATTGTTGCTCATTTTCATCAAATAAACAAAGTAAAACCCAGAATAAATCCTGAAAGGCAAGAAATGAGCGTAAAAGATGCTTCAGCGCAAGTGTTATTGTTACTAAAAGAGCCCGAATTTCTAAAAATATTGCGAAAAACAACAATTTTCAGTTTAAGAGTGAATGTTTGAGGTGTATCGAAGGCATTTATTTCATTTTTAGAAAATTTATTTTTTCTCATTTTTCCATGAAAATTGCCAATACCCTTTGGGTTCTAGGTGAAAAAATCACTCGACACAAATCAAACAAAAATGTTTCCATGGTGTGTATTGTTGTTCATTTTCATCAAATAAACAAAATAAAACCCAGAATTAATCCTGAAAGACAAGAAATGAGCATAAAAGATGCTTCAGCGCAAGTGTTAATGTTTCTAAAAGAGCCCAAATTTCTAAAAATATTGCGAAGAAACACAATTTTCAGTTTAAGAGTGAATGTTTGAGGTGTTTAGAAGGCATTTATTTCATTTTTAGAAAATTCATGTTTAGATTTTTCCATGAAAAGTGCCAATGCCCCCCCTTTGGGTTCAAGGTGAAAATCTCACTCGACATAAATCAAACAAAAATGTTTCCATGGTGTGTATTGTTGTTCATTTTCATCTAATAAACAAAATAAATCCCAGAATAAATCCTGAAAGACAAGAAATGAGCATAAAAGATGCTTCAGCGCAAGTGTTAATGTTACTAAAAGAGCCAAAATTTCTAAAAATATTACCAAAAACAACAATCTTCTGTTTTAGAGTGAATGTTTGAGGTGTATAGAAGGCATTTTTTTCATTTTTAAAAAATTTAATTTTTCCCATTTTTCCATGAAAAGTGCCAATACCCCTTTGGGTTCTAGATGAAAATCTCACTCGACACAAATCAAACAAAAATGTTTCCATGTATTGTTGTTCATTTTCATCAAATAAACAAAGTAAAACCCAGAATAAATCCTGAAAGATAAGAAATGAGCATAAAAGATGCTTCAGCTCAAGTGTTAAGTTTACTAAAAGAGCCCAAATTTCTGAAAATATTGCGAAAAAAACAATCTTCTGTTTTAGAGTTAACGTTTGAGGTGCATAGAAGGCATTTATTTCATTTTTAGAAAATGTTTTTTTTCACATTTTCAATGAAAAGTGCCAATACCCCCCCCTTTGGGTTCTAGGTGAAAATCTCACTCGACACAAATCAAACAAAAATGTTTCCATGGTGTGTATTGTTGTTCATGTTCATCAAATAAACAAAAAAAAACCCAGAATAAATCCTGAAAAACAAGAAATGAGCATAAAAGATGCTTCAGCGCAAGTGTTAATGTTACTAAAAGAGCCAAAATTTCTAAAAAATATTGCGAAAAACAACAATTTTCAGTTAAAGAGTGAATGTTTGAGGTGTATAGAAGGCATTTATTTCATTTTTAGAAAATTTAATTTTTCACATTTTTCCATGAAAAGTGCAGATACCCCCCCTTTGGGTTCTAGATGAAAATCTCACTCGACACAAATCAAACAAAAATGTTTCCATGGTGTGTGTTGTTGTTAATTTTCATCAAATAAAAAAAATAAATCCCAGAATAAATCCTGAAAGACAAGAAATGAGCATAAAAGATGCTTCAGCGCAAGTGTTAATGTTACTAAAAGAGCCAAAATTTCTAAAAATATTACCAAAAACAACAATTTTCAGATTTAGAGTGAATGTTTGAGATGTATAGAAGGCATTTATTTCATTTTAGAAAATGTTTTTTTTCACATTTTTCAATGAAAAGTGCCAATGCCAAGTGCCTCCTTTGGGTTCTAGGTGAAAATCTCACTCGACACAAATCAAACAAAAATGTTTCCATGGTGTGTATTGTTGTTCATTTTCATCAAATAAACAAAATAAAACCCAGAATTAATCCTGAAAGACAAGAAATGAGCATAAAAGATGCTTCAGCGCAAGTGTTAATGTTACTAAAAGAGCCAAAATTTCTAAAAATATTGCGAAGAAACACAATTTTCAGTTTAAGAGTGAATGTTTGAGGTGTTTAGAAGGCATTTTTTTCATTTTTAAAAAATTTAATTTTTCCCATTTTTCCATGAAAAGTGCCAATACCCCTTTGGGTTCTAGATGAAAATCTCACTCGACACAAATCAAACAAAAATGTTTCCATGTATTGTTGTTCATTTTCATCAAATAAACAAAGTAAAACCCAGAATAAATCCTGAAAGATAAGAAATGAGCATAAAAGATGCTTCAGCTCAAGTGTTAAGGTTACTAAAAGAGCCCAAATTTCTGAAAATATTGCGAAAAAAACAATCTTCTGTTTTAGAGTTAATGTTTGAGGTGCATAGAAGGCATTTATTTCATTTTTAGAAAATGTTTTTTTTCACATTTTTCAATGAAAAGTGCCAATACCCCCCCCTTTGGGTTCTAGGTGAAAATCTCACTCGACACAAATCAAACAAAAATGTTTCCATGGTGTGTATTGTTGTTCATTTTCATCAAATAAACAAAAAAAACCCAGAATAAATCCTGAAAGACAAGAAATGAGCATAAAAGATCCTTCAGCGCAAGTGTTAATGTTACTAAAAGTGCCAAAATTTCTAAAAAATATTGCGAAAAACAACAATTTTCAGTTAAAGAGTGAATGTTTGAGGTGTATAGAAGGCATTAATTTCATTTTTAGAAAATTTAATTTTTCACATTTTTCCATGAAAAGTGCAGATACCCCCCCTTTGGGTTCTAGGTGAAAATCTCACTCGACACAAATCAAACAAAAATGTTTCCATGGTGTGTATTGTTGTTCATTTTCATCAACTAAACAAAATTTAACCCAGAATAAATCCTGAAAGGCAAGAAATGAGCATAAAAGATGCTTAAGCGCAAGTGTTATTCTTACTATAAGAGCCCAAATTTCTAAAAATATTGCGAAAAACCACAATTTTCTGTTTAAGAGTGAATGTTTTAGGTGTTTAGAAGGCATTTATTTCAATTTTAGAAAATTTAATTTTTCACAATTTTCCATGAAAAGTCCCTTTGGGTACTAGGTGGAAATCTCACTCGACACAAATCAAACAAAAATGTTTCCATGGTGTGTATTGTTGTTCATTTTCATCAAATAAACAAAATTAAACGCAGAATAAATCCTGAAAGACAAGAAATGAGCATAAAAGATGCTTCAGGGCAAGTGTTAATATTTCTTAAAGGGCCCAAATTTATAAAAATATTGCGACAAACAACAATTTTCAGTTTAAGAGTGAATGTTTGAGGTGTATAGAAGACATTTATTTCATTTTAGAAAATTTAATTTTTCACATTTTTCCATGAAAAGTGCCAATAACCCCCCCCTTTGGGTTCTAGGTGAAAATCTCACTCGACACAAATCAAACAAAAATGTTTCCAGTGTGTGTATTGTTGTTCATTTTCATCAAATAAACAAAATAAAACCCAGAATTAATCCTGAAAGACAAGAAATGAGCATAAAAGATGCTTCAGCGGGGTTGTTAATGTTACTTAAAGAGCCCAAATTTCTAAAAATATATCGAAAAAAAAACAATTTTCAGTTTAAGAGTGAATTTTTGAGGTGTATAGAAGGCATTTATTTCATTTTAGAAAATTTAATTGTTCACATTTTTCCATGAAAAGATCTAATACCCCCCCTTTGGGTTCTAGGTGAAAATCTCAATCGACACAAATCAAACAAAAATGTTTTCATGGTGTGTATTGTTGTTCATTTTCATCAAATAAACAAAATTAAACCCAGAATATATCCTGAATGACAAGAAATGAGCATAAAAGATGCTTCAGCGCAAGTGTTAATATTACTTAAAGGGCCCAAATATCTAAAAATATTGCGAAAAAACAACAATTTTCAGTTTAAGAGTGAATGTCTGAGGTTATAAAAGGCATTTATTTCATTTTTAGAAAATTTAATTTTTCACTTTTTTCCATGAATAGTGCCAATACCCCCCCCTTTGGGTTCTAGGTGAAAATCCCACTCGACACATTTCAAACAAAAATGTTTCCATGATGTGTATTGTTGTTCATTTTCATCAAATAAAAAAAATAAAACCCAGAATAAATACTGAAATACAAGAAATGAGCATAAAAGATGCTTCAGCGCAAGTGTTAATGTTACTAAAAGAGCCCAAATTTCTAAAATATTGCGAAAAACAACAATTTTCAGATTTAGAGTGAATGTTTGAGGTGTATAGAAGGCATTTATTTTATTTTTAGAAAATATAATTTTTGCCATTTTTCCATGAAAAGTGCCAATACCCCCCCCTTTGGGTTCTAGGTGAAAATCTCACTCAACACAAATCAAACAAAAATGTTTCCATGATGTGTATTGTTGTTCATTTTCATCAAATAAACAAAAAAAACCCAGAATAAATCCTGAAAGACAAGAAATGAGCATAAAAGATGCTTCAGCGCAAGTGTTAATGTTACTAAAAGAGCCAAAATTTCTAAAAAATATTGCGAAAAACAACAATTTTCAGTTAAAGAGTGAATGTTTGAGGTGTATAGAAGGCATTTATTTCATTTTTAGAAAATTTAATTTTTCACATTTTTCCATGAAAAGTGCAGATACCCCCCCTTTGGGTTCTAGGTGAAAATCTCACTCGACACAAATCAAACAAAAATGTTTCCATGGTGTGTGTTGTTGTTAATTTTCATCAAATAAAAAAAATAAAACCCAGAATAAATCCTGAAAGACAAGAAATCAGCATAAAAGATGCTTCAGCGCAAGTGTTAATGATACTAAAAGAGCCCAAATTTCTAAAAATATTGCGAAAAACAACAATTTTCAGATTTAGAGTGAATGTTTGAGGTGTATAGAAGGCATTTATTTCATTTTTAGAAAATTTAATTTTTAAATTTTTCCATGAAAAGTGCCAATGCCCCCCCTTTGGTTTCAAGGTGAAAATCTCACTCGATATAAATCAAACAAAAATGTTTCCATGGTGTGTATTGTTGTTCATTTTCATCAAATAAACAAAATAAAACCCAGAATAAATCCTGAAAGGCAAGAAATGAGCATAAAAGATGCTTCAGCGCAAGTGTTAATGTTACTAAAAGAGCCCGAATTTCTAAAAATATTGCGAAAAACAACAATTTTCAGTTTAAAAGTGAATGTTTGAGGTGTATCGAAGGCATTTATTTCATTTTTAGAAAATTTATTTTTTCTCATTTTTCCATGAAAATTGCCAATACCCTTTGGGTTCTAGGTGAAAAAATCACTCGACACAAATCAAACAAAAATGTTTCCATGGTGTGTATTGTTGTTCATTTTCATCAAGAAAACAAAATAAAACCCAGAATAAATCCTGAAAGAAAAGAAATTAGCATAAAAGATGCTTCAGCGGGGTTGTAAATGTTACTAAAAGAGCCCCAATTTCTAAAAATATTGCGAAAAACAACAATTTTCAGTTTAAGAGTGAATGTTTGAGGTGTATAGAAGGCATTTATTTAATTTTTAGAAAATTTAATTTTTAGATTTTTCCATGAAAAGTGCCAATGCCCCCCCCTTTGGGTTCAAGGTGAAAATCTCACTCGACACAAATCAAACAAAAATGTTTCCATGGTGTGTATTGTTGTTCATTTTCATCAAATAAACAAAATAAAACCCAGAATAAATCCTAAAAGACAAGGAATGAGCATAAAAGATGCTTCAGCGCAGGTGTAAATGTTACTTAAAGAGCCCAAATTTTAAAAATATTGCGAAAAACCACAATCTTCAGTTTAAGAGTGAATGTTTGAGGTGTATAGAAGGCATTTATTTCATTTTTAGAAAATTAAATTTTTCACATTTTTCCATGAAAAGTGCCAATACCCCCCCCTTTGGGTTCTAGGTGAAAATCTCACTCGACACAAATCAAACAAAAATGTTTCCATGGTGTGTATTGTTGTTCATTTTCATCAACTAAACAAAATTTAACCCAGAATAAATCCTGAAAGGCAAGAAATGAGCATAAAAGATGCTTAAGCGCAAGTGTTATTCTTACTATAAGAGCCCAAATTTCTAAAAATATTGCGAAAAACCACAATTTTCTGTTTAAGAGTGAATGTTTTAGGTGTTTAGAAGGCATTTATTTCAATTTTAGAAAATTTAATTTTTCACAATTTTCCATGAAAAGTCCCTTTGGGTACTAAGTGGAAATCTCATTCGACACAAATCAAACAAAAATGTTTCCATGGTGTGTATTGTTGTTCATTTTCATCAAATAAACAAATTTAAACGCAGAATAAATCCTGAAAGACAAGAAATGAGCATAAAAGATGCTTCAGGGCAAGTGTTAATATTTCTTAAAGGGCCCAAATTTCTAAAAATATTGCGAAAAACAACAATTTTCAGTTTAAGAGTGAATGTTTGAGGTGTATAGAAGGCATTTATTTCATTTTTAGAAAATTTAATTTTTCACATTTTTCCATGAAAAGTGCCAATAACCCCCCCCTTTGGGTTCTAGGTGAAAATCTCACTCGACACAAATCAAACAAAAATGTTTCCATGGTGTGTATTGTTGTTCATTTTCATCAAATAAACAAAATAAAACCCAGAATAAATCCTAAAAGACAAGGAATGAATATAAAAGATGCTTCAGCGCAGGTGTAAATGTTACTTAAAGAGCCCAAATTTTAAAAATATTGCGAAAAAACCACAATCTTCAGTTTAAGAGTGAATGTTTGAGGTGTATAGAAGGCATTTATTTCATTTTTAGAAAATTAAATTTTTCACATTTTTCCATGAAAAGTGCCAATACCCCCCCTTTGGGTTCTAGGTGAAAATCTCACTCGACACAAATCAAACAAAAATGTTTCCATGGTGTGTATTGTTGTTCATTTTCATCAACTAAACAAAATTTAACCCAGAATAAATCCTGAAAGGCAAGAAATGAGCATAAAAGATGCTTAAGCGCAAGTGTTATTCTTACTATAAGAGCCCAAATTTCTAAAAATATTGCGAAAAACCACAATTTTCTGTTTAAGAGTGAATGTTTTAGGTGTTTAGAAGGCATTTATTTCAATTTTAGAAAATTTAATTTTTCACAATTTTCCATGAAAAGTCCCTTTGGGTACTAAGTGGAAATCTCACTCGACACAAATCAAACAAAAATGTTTCCATGGTGTGTATTGTTGTTCATTTTCATCAAATAAACAAAATTAAACGCAGAATAAATCCTGAAAGACAAGAAATGAGCATAAAAGATGCTTCAGGGCAAGTGTTAATATTTCTTAAAGGGCCCAAATTTCTAAAAATATTGCGAAAAACAACAATTTTCAGTTTAAGAGTGAATGTTTGAGGTGTATAGAAGGCATTTATTTCATTTTTAGAAAATTTAATTTTTCACATTTTTCCATGAAAAGTGCCAATAACCCCCCCCTTTGGGTTCTAGGTGAAAATCTCACTCGACACAAATCAAACAAAAATGTTTCCATGGTGTGTATTGTTGTTCATTTTCATCAAATAAACAAAATAAAACCCAGAATAAATCCTGAAAGACAAGAAATGAGCATAAAAGATGCTTCAGCGGGGTTGTTAATGTTACTTAAAGAGCCCAAATTTCTAAAAATATATCGAAAAAAAACAATTTTCAGTTTAAGAGTGAATGTTTGAGGTGTATAGAAGGCATTTATTTCATTTTTAGAAAATTTAATTGTTCACATTTTTCCATGAAAAGATCTAATACCCCCCCCTTTGGGTTCTAGGTGAAAATCTCAATCGACACAAATCAAACAAAAATGTTTTCATGGTGTGTATTGTTGTTCATTTTCATCAAATAAACAAAATTAAACCCAGAATATATCCTGAATGACAAGAAATGAGCATAAAAGATGCTTCAGCGCAAGTGTTAATATTACTTAAAGGGCCCAAATATCTAAAAATATTGCGAAAAACGACAATTTTCAGTTTAAGAGTGAATGTCTGAGGTTATAAAAGGCATTTATTTCATTTTTAGAAAATTTAATTTTTCACTTTTTTCCATGAATAGTGCCAATACCCCCCCCTTTGGGTTCTAGGTGAAAATCCCACTCGACACATTTCAAACAAAAATGTTTCCATGATGTGTATTGTTGTTCATTTTCATCAAATAAAAAAAATAAAACCCAGAATAAATACTGAAATACAAGAAATGAGCATAAAAGATGCTTCAGCGCAAGTGTTAATGTTACTAAAAGAGCCCAAATTTCTAAAAATATTGCGAAAAACAACAATTTTCAAATTTAGAGTGAATGTTTGAGGTGTATAGAAGGCATTTATTTTATTTTTAGAAAATATAATTTTTCCCATTTTTCCATGAAAAGTGCCAATACCCCCCCCTTTGGGTTCTAGGTGAAAATCTCACTCAACACAAATCAAACAAAAATGTTTCCATGATGTGTATTGGTTTTCATTTTCATCAAATTAACAAAATAAAACCCAGAATAAATCCTGAAAGACAAGAAATGAGCATAAAAGATGCTTCAGCGCAAGTGTTAATGTTAATAAAAGAGCCCAAATTTTCAAAAATATTGCGAAAAAAAATTTTCAGATTTAGAGTGAATGTTTGAGGTGTGTAGAAGGCATTTATTTCATTTTTAGAAAATGTATTTTTTCTCATTTTTCCATGAAAAGTGCCAATACCCCCCCCTTGGGTTCTAGGTGAAAATCTCACTCGACACAAATCAAACAAAAATGTTTCCATGGTGTGTATTGTTGTTCATTTTCATCAAATAAACAAAATAAAACCCAGAATAAATACTGAAATACAAGAAATGATTATAAAAGATGCTTCAGCGCAAGTGTTAATGTTACTAAAAGAGCCCAAATTTCTAAAAATATTGCGAAAAACCACAATTTTCAGTTTAAGAGTGAATGTTTGAGGTGTATAGAAGGCATTTATTTCATTTTTAAAATTTAATTTTTCACATATTTCCATGAAAAGTGCCGATACCCCCCCCCTTTGGGTTCTAGGTAAAAATCTCACTCGACACAAATCAAACAAAAATGTTTCCATGGTGTGTATTGTTGTTCATTTTCATCAAATAAACAAAATAAAACCCAGAATAAATCCTGAAAGACAAGAAATCAGCATAAAAGATGCTTCAGCGCAAGTGTTAATGTTACTAAAAGAGCCCAAATTCCTAAAAATATTGCGAAAAACAACAATTTTCAGATTTAGAGTGAATATTTGAGGTGTATAGAAGGCATTTATTTCAATTTTAGAAAATTTAATTTTTCATATTTTTCCAGGAAAAGTGCCAATACCCCCCCCTTTGGGTTCTAGGTGAAAATCTCACTCGACACAAATCAAACAAAAATAATTCCATGGTGTGTATTGTTGTTCATTTTCATCAACTAAACAAAATTAAACCCAGAATATATCCTGAAAGGCAAGAAATGAGCATAAAAGATGCTTAAGCGCAAGTGTTATTCTTACTATAAGAGCCCAAATTTCTAAAAATATTGCGAAAAACCACAATTTTCTGTTTAAGAGTGAATGTTTAAGGTGTTTAGAAGGCATTTATTTCAATTTTAGAAAATTTAATTTTTCACAATTTTCCATGAAAAGTCCCTTTGGGTAGTAGGTGGAAATCTCACTCGACACAAATCAAACAAAAATGTTTCCATTGTGTGTATTGTTGTTAATTTTCATCAAATAAACAAAATTAAACGCAGAATAAATACTGAAATACAAGAAATGATTATAAAAGATGCTTCAGCGCAAGTGTTAATGTTACTAAAAGAGCCCAAATTTCTAAAAATATATCGAAAAACAACAATTTTCAGATTTAGAGTGAATATTTGAGGTGTATAGAAGGCATTTATTTCAATTTTAGAAAATTTAATTTTTCACATTTTTCCATGAAAAGTGCCAATACCCCTCCTTTGGGTTCTAGGTGAAAATCTCACTCGACACAAATCAAACAAAAATGTTTCCATGGTGTGTATTGGTTTTCATTTTCATCAAATAAACAAAATAAAACCCAGAATAAATCCTAAAAGACGAGGAATGAGCATAAAAGATGCTTCAGCGCAAGTGTAAATTTTACTTAAAGAGCCCAAATTTTAAAAATATTGCGAAAAACCACAATCTTCAGTTTAAGAGTGAATGTTTGAGGTGTATAGAAGGCATTTGTTTCATTTTTAGAAAATTAAATTTTTCACATTTTTCCATGAAAAGTGCCAATACCCCCCCCTTTGGGTTCTAGGTGAAAATCTCACTCGACACAAATCAAACAAAAATGTTTCCATGGTGTGTATTGTTGTTCATTTTCATCAACTAAACAAAATTAAACCCAGAATAAATCCTGAAAGGCAAGAAATGAGCATAAAAGATTCTTAAGCGCAAGTGTTATTCTTACTATAAGAGCCCAAATTTCTAAAAATATTGCGAAAAACCACAATTTTCAGTTTAAGAGTGAATGTTTTAGGTGTTTAGAAGGCATTTATTTCAATTTTAGAAAACTAAATTTTTCACAATTTTCTTTGAAAAGTCCCTTTGGGTACTAGGTGGAAATCTCACTCGACACAAATCAAACAAAAATGTTTCCATGGTGTGTATTGTTGTTTATTTTCATCAAATAAACAAAATTAAACGCAGAATAAATCCTGAAAGACAAGAAATGAGCATAAAAGATGCTTCAGGGCAAGTGTTAATATTACTTAAAGGGCCCAAATTTCTAAAAATATTGCGAAAAACAACAATTTTCAGTTTAAGAGTGAATGTTTGAGGTGTATAGAAGGCATTTATTTCATTTTTAGAAAATTTAATTTTTCACATTTTTCCATGAAAAGTGCCAATAACCCCCCCCTTTGGGTTCTAGGTGAAAATCTCACTCGACACAAATCAAACAAAAATGTTTCCATGGTGTGTATTGTTGTTCATTTTCATCAAATAAACAAAATAAAACCCAGAATAAATCCTGAAAGACAAGAAATCAGCATAAAAGATGCTTCAGCGGGGTTGTTAATGTTACTTAAAGAGCCCAAATTTCTAAAAATATATCGAAAAAAAAACAATTTTCAGTTTAAGAGTGAATGTTTGAGGTGTATAGAAGGCATTTATTTCATTTTTAGAAAATTTAATTGTTCAGATTTTTCCATGAAAAGTGCTAATACCCCCCCCTTTGGGTTCTAGGTGAAAATCTCACTCGACACAAATCAAACAAAAATGTTTCCATGGTGTGTATTGTTGTTCATTTTCATCAAATAAACAAAATTAAACCCAGAATATATCCTGAATGACAAGAAATGAGCATAAAAGATGCTTCAGCGCAAGTGTTAATATTACTTAAAGGGCCCAAATATCTAAAAATATTGCGAAAAACAACAGTTTTCAGTTTAAGAGTGAATGTCTGAGGTTATAAAAGGCATTTATTTCATTTTTAGAAAATGTAATTTTTCACATTTTTCCATGAATAGTGCCAATAACCCCCCCTTTGGGTTCTAGGTGAAAATCCCACTCGACACATTTTAAACAAAAATGTTTCCATGATGTGTATTGTTGTTCATTTTCATCAAATAAAAAAAATAAAACCCAGAATAAATAGTGAAATACAAGAAATGAGCATAAAAGATGCTTCAGCGCAGTGTGAATGTTACTAAAAGAGCCAAAATTTCTAAAAATATTACCAAAAACAACAATTTTCAGATTTAGAGTGAATGTTTGAGATGTATAGAAGGCATTTATTTCATTTTTAGAAAATGTTTTTTTTCACATTTTTCAATGAAAAGTGCCAATGCCAAGTGCCTCCTTTGGGTTCTAGGTGAAAATCTCACTCGACACAAATCAAACAAAAATGTTTCCATGGTGTGTATTGTTGTTCATTTTCATCAAATAAACAAAATAAAACCCAGAATTAATCCTGAAAGACAAGAAATGAGCATAAAAGATGCTTCAGCGCAAGTGTTAATGTTACTAAAAGAGCCAAAATTTCTAAAAATATTGCGAAGAAACACAATTTTCAGTTTAAGAGTGAATGTTTGAGGTGTTTAGAAGGCATTTATTTCATTTTTAGAAAATTCATGTTTAGATTTTTCCATGAAAAGTGCCAATGCCCCCCCTTTGGGTTCAAGGTGAAAATCTCACTCGACATAAATCAAACAAAAATGTTTCCATGGTGTGTATTGTTGTTCATTTTCATCTAATAAACAAAATAAATCCCAGAATAAATCCTGAAAGACAAGAAATGAGCATAAAAGATGCTTCAGCGCAAGTGTTAATGTTACTAAAAGAGCCAAAATTTCTAAAAATATTACCAAAAACAACAATCTTCTGTTTTAGAGTGAATGTTTGAGGTGTATAGAAGGCATTTTTTTCATTTTTAAAAAATTTAATTTTTCCCATTTTTCCATGAAAAGTGCCAATACCCCTTTGGGTTCTAGATGAAAATCTCACTCGACACAAATCAAACAAAAATGTTTCCATGTATTGTTGTTCATTTTCATCAAATAAACAAAGTAAAACCCAGAATATATCCTGAAAGATAAGAAATGAGCATAAAAGATGCTTCAGCTCAAGTGTTAAGGTTACTAAAAGAGCCCAAATTTCTGAAAATATTGCGAAAAAAACAATCTTCTGTTTTAGAGTTAATGTTTGAGGTGCATAGAAGGCATTTATTTCATTTTTAGAAAATGTTTTTTTTCACATTTTTCAATGAAAAGTGCCAATACCCCCCCCCTTTGGGTTCTAGGTGAAAATCTCACTCGACACAAATCAAACAAAAATGTTTCCATGGTGTGTATTGTTGTTCATTTTCATCAAATAAACAAAAAAAACCCAGAATAAATCCTGAAAGACAAGAAATGAGCATAAAAGATCCTTCAGCGCAAGTGTTAATGTTACTAAAAGTGCCAAAATTTCTAAAAAATATTGCGAAAAACAACAATTTTCAGTTAAAGAGTGAATGTTTGAGGTGTATAGAAGGCATTAATTTCATTTTTAGAAAATTTAATTTTTCACATTTTTCCATGAAAAGTGCAGATACCCCCCCTTTGGGTTCTAGGTGAAAATCTCACTCGACACAAATCAAACAAAAATGTTTCCATGGTGTGTATTGTTGTTCATTTTCATTAACTAAACAAAATTTAACCCAGAATAAATCCTGAAAGGCAAGAAATGAGCATAAAAGATGCTTAAGCGCAAGTGTTATTCTTACTATAAGAGCCCAAATTTCTAAAAATATTGCGAAAAACCACAATTTTCTGTTCAAGAGTGAATGTTTTAGGTGTTTAGAAGGCATTTATTTCAATTTTAGAAAATTTAATTTTTCACAATTTTCCATGAAAAGTCCCTTTGTGTACTAGGTGGAAATCTCACTCGACACAAATCAAACAAAAATGTTTCCATGGTGTGTATTGTTGTTCATTTTCATCAAATAAACAAAATTAAACGCAGAATAAATCCTGAAAGACAAGAAATGAGCATAAAAGATGCTTCAGGGCAAGTGTTAATATTTCTTAAAGGGCCCAAATTTATAAAAATATTGCGACAAACAACAATTTTCAGTTTAAGAGTGAATGTTTGAGGTGTATAGAAGACATTTATTTCATTTCTAGAAAATTTAATTTTTCACATTTTTCCATGAAAAGTGCCAATAACCCCCCCCTTTGGGTTCTAGGTGAAAATCTCACTCGACACAAATCAAACAAAAATGTTTCCAGTGTGTGTATTGTTGTTCATTTTCATCAAATAAACAAAATAAAACCCAGAATAAATCCTGAAAGACAAGAAATGAGCATAAAAGATGCTTCAGCGGGGTTGTTAATGTTACTTAAAGAGCCCAAATTTCTAAAAATATATCGAAAAAAAAACAATTTTCAGTTTAAGAGTGAATGTTTGAGGTGTATAGAAGGCATTTATTTCATTTTTAGAAAATTTAATTGTTCACATTTTTCCATGAAAAGATCTAATACCCCCCCTTTGGGTTCTAGGTGAAAATCTCAATCGACACAAATCAAACAAAAATGTTTTCATGGTGTGTATTGTTGTTCATTTTCATCAAATAAACAAAATTAAACCCAGAATATATCCTGAATGACAAGAAATGAGCATAAAAGATGCTTCAGCGCAAGTGTTAATATTACTTAAAGGGCCCAAATATCTAAAAATATTGCGAAAAACAACAATTTTCAGTTTAAGAGTGAATGTCTGAGGTTATAAAAGGCATTTATTTCATTTTTAGAAAATTTAATTTTTCACTTTTTTCCATGAATAGTGCCAATACCCCCCCCTTTGGGTTCTAGGTGAAAATCCCACTCGACACATTTCAAACAAAAATGTTTCCATGATGTGTATTGTTGTTCATTTTCATCAAATAAAAAAAAAAAACCCAGAATAAATACTGAAATACAAGAAATGAGCATAAAAGATGCTTCAGCGCAAGTGTTAATGTTACTAAAAGAGCCCAAATTTCTAAAAATATTGCGAAAAACAACAATTTTCAGATTTAGAGTGAATGTTTGAGGTGTATAGAAGGCATTTATTTTATTTTTAGAAAATATAATTTTTGCCATTTTTCCATGAAAAGTGCAGATACCCCCCCTTTGGGTTCTAGGTGAAAATCTCACTCGACACAAATCAAACAAAAATGTTTCCATGGTGTGTGTTGTTGTTAATTTTCATCAAATAAAAAAAATAAAACCCAGAATAAATCCTGAAAGACAAGAAATCAGCATAAAAGATGCTTCAGCGCAAGTGTTAATGTTACTAAAAGAGCCCAAATTTCTAAAAATATTGCGAAAAACAACAATTTTCAGATTTAGAGTGAATGTTTGAGGTGTATAGAAGGCATTTATTTCATTTTTAGAAAATTTTATTTTTAAATTTTTCCATGAAAAGTGCCAATGCCCCCCCTTTGGTTTCAAGGTGAAAATCTCACTCGATATAAATCAAACAAAAATGTTTCCATGGTGTGTATTGTTGTTACTTTTCATCAAATAAACAAAATAAAACCCAGAATAAATCCTGAAAGGCAAGAAATGAGCATAAAAGATGCTTCAGCGCAAGTGTTAATGTTACTAAAAGAGCCCGAATTTCTAAAAATATTGCGAAAAACAACAATTTTCAGTTTAAGAGTGAATGTTTGAGGTGTATCGAAGGCATTTATTTCATTTTTAGAAAATTTATTTTTTCTCATTTTTCCATGAAAATTGCCAATACCCTTTGGGTTCTAGGTGAAAAAATCACTCGACACAAATCAAACAAAAATGTTTCCATGGTGTGTATTGTTGTTCATTTTCATCAAGAAAACAAAATAAAACCCAGAATAAATCCTGAAAGAAAAGAAATTAGCATAAAAGATGCTTCAGCGGGGTTGTAAATGTTACTAAAAGAGCCCCAATTTCTAAAAATATTGCGAAAAACAACAATTTTCAGTTTAAGAGTGAATGTTTGAGGTGTATAGAAGGCATTTATTTAATTTTTAGAAAATTTAATTTTTAGATTTTTCCATGAAAAGTGCCAATGCCCCCCCCTTTGGGTTCAAGGTGAAAATCTCACTCGACACAAATCAAACAAAAATGTTTCCATGGTGTGTATTGTTGTTCATTTTCATCAAATAAACAAAATAAAACCCAGAATAAATCCTGAAAGGCAAGAAATGAGCATAAAAGATTCTTAAGCGCAAGTGTTATTCTTACTATAAGAGCCCAAATTTCTAAAAATATTGCGAAAAACCACAATTTTCTGTTTAAGAGTGAATGTTTTAGGTGTTTAGAAGGCATTTATTTCAATTTTAGAAAATTTAATTTTTCACAATTTTCCATGAAAAGTCCCTTTGGGTACTAAGTGGAAATCTCATTCGACACAAATCAAACAAAAATGTTTCCATGGTGTGTATTGTTGTTCATTTTCATCAAATAAACAAATTTAAACGCAGAATAAATCCTGAAAGACAAGAAATGAGCATAAAAGATGCTTCAGCGCAAGTGTTAATATTTCTTAAAGGGCCCAAATTTCTAAAAATATTGCGAAAAACAACAATTTTCAGTTTAAGAGTGAATGTTTGAGGTGTATAGAAGGCATTTATTTCATTTTTAGAAATTTTAATTTTTCACATTTTTCCATGAAAAGTGCCAATAACCCCCCCCTTTGGGTTCTAGGTGAAAATCCCACTCGACACAAATCAAACAAAAATGTTTCCATGGTGTGTATTGTTGTTCATTTTCATCAAATAAACAAAATAAAACCCAGAATAAATCCTAAAAGACAAGGAATGAATATAAAAGATGCTTCAGCGCAGGTGTAAATGTTACTTAAAGAGCCCAAATTTTAAAAATATTGCGAAAAACCACAATCTTCAGTTTAAGAGTGAATGTTTGAGGTGTATAGAAGGCATTTATTTCATTTTTAGAAAATTTAATTGTTCACATTTTTCCATGAAAAGATCTAATACCCCCCCCTTTGGGTTCTAGGTGAAAATCTCAATCGACACAAATCAAACAAAAATGTTTTCATGGTGTGTATTGTTGTTCATTTTCATCAAATAAACAAAATTAAACCCAGAATATATCCTGAATGACAAGAAATGAGCATAAAAGATGCTTCAGCGCAAGTGTTAATATTACTTAAAGGGCCCAAATATCTAAAAATATTGCGAAAAACAACAATTTTCAGTTTAAGAGTGAATGTCTGAGGTTATAAAAGGCATTTATTTCATTTTTAGAAAATTTAATTTTTCACTTTTTTCCATGAATAGTGCCAATACCCCCCCCTTTGGGTTCTAGGTGAAAATCCCACTCGACACATTTCAAACAAAAATGTTTCCATGATGTGTATTGTTGTTCATTTTCATCAAATAAAAAAAATAAAACCCAGAATAAATACTGAAATACAAGAAATGAGCATAAAAGATGCTTCAGCGCAAGTGTTAATGTTACTAAAAGAGCCCAAATTTCTAAAAATATTGCGAAAAACAACAATTTTCAGATTTAGAGTGAATGTTTGAGGTGTATAGAAGGCATTTATTTTATTTTTAGAAAATATAATTTTTCCCATTTTTCCATGAAAAGTGCCAATACCCCCCCCTTTGGGTTCTAGGTGAAAATCTCACTCAACACAAATCAAACAAAAATGTTTCCATGATGTGTATTGGTTTTCATTTTCATCAAATTAACAAAATAAAACCCAGAATAAATCCTGAAAGACAAGAAATGAGCATAAAAGATGCTTCAGCGCAAGTGTTAATGTTAATAAAAGAGCCCAAATTTTCAAAAATATTGCGAAAAAAAATTTTCAGATTTAGAGTGAATGTTTGAGGTGTGTAGAAGGCATTTATTTCATTTTTAGAAAATGTATTTTTTCTCATTTTTCCATGAAAAGTGCCAATACCCCCCCCTTGGGTTCTAGGTGAAAATCTCACTCGACACAAATCAAACAAAAATGTTTCCATGGTGTGTATTGTTGTTCATTTTCATCAAATAAACAAAATAAAACCCAGAATAAATACTGAAATACAAGAAATGATTATAAAAGATGCTTCAGCGCAAGTGTTAATGTTACTAAAAGAGCCCAAATTTCTAAAAATATTGCGAAAAACCACAATTTTCAGTTTAAGAGTGAATGTTTGAGGTGTATAGAAGGCATTTATTTCATTTTTAAAATTTAATTTTTCACATATTTCCATGAAAAGTGCCGATACCCCCCCCCTTTGGGTTCTAGGTAAAAATCTCACTCGACACAAATCAAACAAAAATGTTTCCATGGTGTGTATTGTTGTTCATTTTCATCAAATAAACAAAATAAAACCCAGAATAAATCCTGAAAGACAAGAAATCAGCATAAAAGATGCTTCAGCGCAAGTGTTAATGTTACTAAAAGAGCCCAAATTCCTAAAAATATTGCGAAAAACAACAATTTTCAGATTTAGAGTGAATATTTGAGGTGTATAGAAGGCATTTATTTCAATTTTAGAAAATTTAATTTTTCATATTTTTCCAGGAAAAGTGCCAATACCCCCCCCTTTGGGTTCTAGGTGAAAATCTCACTCGACACAAATCAAACAAAAATAATTCCATGGTGTGTATTGTTGTTCATTTTCATCAACTAAACAAAATTAAACCCAGAATATATCCTGAAAGGCAAGAAATGAGCATAAAAGATGCTTAAGCGCAAGTGTTATTCTTACTATAAGAGCCCAAATTTCTAAAAATATTGCGAAAAACCACAATTTTCTGTTTAAGAGTGAATGTTTAAGGTGTTTAGAAGGCATTTATTTCAATTTTAGAAAATTTAATTTTTCACAATTTTCCATGAAAAGTCCCTTTGGGTAGTAGGTGGAAATCTCACTCGACACAAATCAAACAAAAATGTTTCCATGGTGTGTATTGTTGTTAATTTTCATCAAATAAACAAAATTAAACGCAGAATAAATACTGAAATACAAGAAATGATTATAAAAGATGCTTCAGCGCAAGTGTTAATGTTACTAAAAGAGCCCAAATTTCTAAAAATATATCGAAAAACAACAATTTTCAGATTTAGAGTGAATATTTGAGGTGTATAGAAGGCATTTATTTCAATTTTAGAAAATTTAATTTTTCACATTTTTCCATGAAAAGTGCCAATACCCCTCCTTTGGGTTCTAGGTGAAAATCTCACTCGACACAAATCAAACAAAAATTTTTCCATGGTGTGTATTGGTTTTCATTTTCATCAAATAAACAAAATAAAACCCAGAATAAATCCTAAAAGACGAGGAATGAGCATAAAAGATGCTTCAGCGCAAGTGTAAATTTTACTTAAAGAGCCCAAATTTTAAAAATATTGCGAAAAACCACAATCTTCAGTTTAAGAGTGAATGTTTGAGGTGTATAGAAGGCATTTATTTCATTTTTAGAAAATTAAATTTTTCACATTTTTCCATGAAAAGTGCCAATACCCCCCCCTTTGGGTTCTAGGTGAAAATCTCACTCGACACAAATCAAACAAAAATGTTTCCATGGTGTGTATTGTTGTTCATTTTCATCAACTAAACAAAATTAAACCCAGAATAAATCCTGAAAGGCAAGAAATGAGCATAAAAGATTCTTAAGCGCAAGTGTTATTCTTACTATAAGAGCCCAAATTTCTAAAAATATTGCGAAAAACCACAATTTTCAGTTTAAGAGTGAATGTTTTAGGTGTTTAGAAGGCATTTATTTCAATTTTAGAAAACTAAATTTTTCACAATTTTCTTTGAAAAGTCCCTTTGGGTACTAGGTGGAAATCTCACTCGACACAATTCAAACAAAAATGTTTCCATGGTGTGTATTGTTGTTTATTTTCATCAAATAAACAAAATTAAACGCAGAATAAATCCTGAAAGACAAGAAATGAGCATAAAAGATGCTTCAGGGCAAGTGTTAATATTACTTAAAGGGCCCAAATTTCTAAAAATATTGCGAAAAACAACAATTTTCAGTTTAAGAGTGAATGTTTGAGGTGTATAGAAGGCATTTATTTCATTTTTAGAAAATTTAATTTTTCACATTTTTCCATGAAAAGTCCCTTTGGGTTCTAGGTGAAAATCTCACTCGACACAAATCAAACAAAAATGTTTCCATGATGAGTATTGTTGTTCATTTTCATTAAATAAACAAAATAAAACCGAGGATAAATACTGAAATATTAGAAATGAGCATAAAAGATGCTTCAGCGGAATTGTTAATGTTATTAAAAGAGCCCAAATTTCTAAAAATATTGCGAAAAACAACAATTTTCAGTTTAAGAGTGAATGTTTGAGGTGTATAGAAGGCATTTATTTCATTTTTTGGAAAATTTAATTTTTCACATTTTTCCATGAAAAGTGCCCTTTGGGTTCTAGGTTAAAATCTCACTCGACACAAATCAAACAAAAATGTTTCCATGGAGTGTATTGTTGTTCATTTTCATCAAATAAACAAAGTAAAACCAAGAATAAATCCTGAAAGATAAGAAATGAGCATTAAAGATGCTTCAGCTCAAGTGTTACGGTTACTAAAAGAGCCCAAATTTCTGAAAATATTGCGAAAAACAAATATTTTCAGTTTAAGAGTGAATGTTTGAGGTGTATAGAAGGCATTTATTTCATTTTTAGAAAATTTAATTTTTCACATTTTTCCATGAAAAGTGCCAATACCCCCCCCCCTTTGGGTTCTAGGTGAAAATCTCACTCGACACATATCAAACAAAAATGTTTCCATGGTGTGTATTGTTGTTCATTTTCATCAAATAAACAAAATAAAACCCAGAATAAATCCTGAAAGACAAGAAATGAGCATAAAAGATGCCTCAGCGCAAGTGTTAATAAAAAGAGACGTTTCAGGCGTGATATGGTGGAATATCATGATTAATTAAAAATAGCAATTTTCCACAAAAATAAAATTTAATGCGACCGGTTTCAATGTTAATACATCATCATCAGGTGATGATGTAGTAACATTGAAACCGGTCGCATTAAATTTTATTTTTGTGGAAAATTGCTATTTTTAATTAAGCAAGTGTTAATGTTACTAAAAGAGCCCAAATTTCTAAAAATATTGCGAAAAACAAAAATTTTCAGTTTTAGAGTGAATGTTTGAGGTGTATAGATGGCATTTATTTCATTTTTAAAAAATTTAATTTTTCCCATTTTTCCATGAAAAGTGCCAAAACCCCCCCCTTTGGGTTCTAGGTGAAAATGTCACTCGACACAAATCAAACAAAAATGTTTCCATGGAGTGTATGCTCATTTTCATCAAATAAACAAAGTAAAACCAAGAATAAATCCTGAAAGATAAGAAATGAGCATAAAAGATGCTTCAGCGCAAGTGTTAATGTTACTAAAAGAGCCAAAATTTCTAAAAATATTGCGAAAAACAACAATTTTCAGTTTAAGAGTGAATGTTTGAGGTGTATAGAAGGCATTTATTTCATTTTTAGAAATTTAATTTTTCACATTTTTCCATGAAAAGTGCCAATACCCCCCCTTTGGGTTCTAGGTGAAAATCTCACTCGACACAAATCAAACAAAAATGTTTCCATGATGAGTATTGTTGTTCATTTTCATCAAATAAACAAAATTAAACCGAGAATAAATACTGAAATACAAGAAAGGAGCATAAAAGATGCTTCAGCGGAATTGTTAATGTTATTAAAAGAGCCCAAATTTCTAAAAATATTGCGAAAAACAACAATTTTCAGTTTTAGAGTGAATGTTTGAGGTGTATAGAAGGCATTTATTTCAATTTTAGAAAATTTAATTTTTTTACATTTTTCCATGAAAAGTGCCAATACCCCCCTTTGGGTTCTAGGTGAAAATCTCACTCGACACAAATCAAACAAAAATGTTTCCATGGTGTGTATTGTTGTTCATTTTCATCAAATAAACAAAATAAAACCCAGAATAAATACTGAAATACAAGAAATGAGCATAAAAGATGCTTAAGCGCAAGTGTTATTCTTACTATAAGAGCCCAAATTTCTAAAAAATATTGCGAAAAACAACAATTTTCATTTTAAGAGTGAATGTTTGAGGTGTATAGAAGGCATTTATTTCATTTTTAGAAAATTTAATTTTTCACATTTTTCCATTCAAAGTGCCAATACCCCCCCTTTGGGTTCTAGGTGAAAATCTCACTCGACACAAATCAAACAAAAATGTTTCCATGTTGTGTATTGTTGTTCATTTTCATCAAATAAACAAAATAAAACCCAGAATAAATCCTGAAAGACAAGAAATGAGCATAAAAGATGCTTCAGCGAAAGTCTTAATGTTACTATAAGAGCCCAAATTTCTAAAAATATATCGAAAAACAACAATTTTCAGTTTAAGAGTGAATGTTTGAGGTGTATAGAAGGCATTTATTTCATTCTTAGAAAATTTAATTTTTCACATTTTTCCATGAAAAGTGCCAATACCCCCCCCTTTGGGTTCTAGGTGAAAATCTCACTCGACACAAATCAAACAAAAATGTTTTCATGGTGTGTATTGTTGTTCATTTTCATCAAATAAAAAAATAAAACCCAGAATAAATCCTGAAAGACAAGAAATGAGCATAAAAGGTGCTTCAGCGCAAGTGTTAATGTTACTAAAAGAGCCCAAATTTCTAAAAATATTGCAAAAAACAACAATTTTCAGTTTAAGGGTGAATGTTTGAGGTGTATAGATGGCATTTATTTCATTTTTAGAAAATTTAATTTTTCACATGTTTCCATGAAAAGTTCCAATATACCCCCTTTGGGTTCTAGGTAAAAATCTGCCTCGACACAAATCAAACAAAAATGTTTCCATGGTGTGTATTGTTGTTCATTTTCATCAAATAAAAAAATAAAACCCAAAATAAATCCTGAAAGACAAGAAATGAGCATAAAAGATGCTTCAGCGCAAGTTTTAATGTTACTAAAAGAGCCCAAATTTCTAAAAATTTTGCGAAAAACAACAATTTTCAATTTTAGAGTGAATGTTTGAGGTGTATAGAAGGCATTTATTTCAATTTTAGAAAATTTAATTTTTTTACATTTTTCCATGAAAAGTGCCAATACCCCACCCCCCCTTTGGGTTCTAGGTGAAAATCTCACTCGACACAAATCAAACAAAAATGTTTCCATGGTGCGTATTGTTGTTCATTTTCATTAAATAAACAAAATTAAACCCATAATAAATCCTGAAAGACAAGAAATGAGCATAAAAGATGCTTCAGCGCAAGTGTTAATGTTACTAAAAGAGCCCAAATTTCTAAAAATATTGCGAAAAACAACAATTTTCAGATTTAGAGTGAATATATGAGGTGTATAGAAGGCATTTATTTCACTTTTAGTAAATGTTTTTTTTCCCATTTTTCCATGAAAAGTGCCAATACCCCCCCCTTTGTGTTCTAGGTGAAAATCTCACTCGACACAAATTAAACAAAAATGTTTCCATGGTTTGTATTGTTGTTCATTTTCATCAAATAAACAAAATAAAACCCAGAATAAATACTGAAAGACAAGAAATGAGCATAAAAGATGCTTCAGCGGGGTTGTTAATGTTACTAAAAGAGCCCAAATTTCTAAAAATATTGCGAAAAACAACAATTTTCAGTTTAAGAGTGAATGTTTGAGGTGTATAGAAGGCATTTATTTCATTTATAGAAAATTTAATTTTTCACATTTTTCCATGAAAAGTTCCAATACCCCCCTTTGGGTTCTAGGTGAAAATCTCACTCGACACATACTATATCAAACAAAAATGTTTCCATGGTGTGTACTGTTGTTCATTTTCATCAAATAAACAAAATAAAACCATGAAATAATCATAAAAGACAAGAAATGAGCATAAAAGATGCCTCAGCGCAAGTGTTAATATTAGTAAAAGAGCCAAAATTTCAAAAAATATTGCGAAAAACAACAATCTTCCATTATAGAGTGAATGTTTGAGGTGTATAGAAGGCATTTATTTTATTTTTGAAAATTTAATTTTTCCCATTTTTCCATGAAAAGTGCCAATACCCCCCCCTTTGGGTTCTAGGTGAAAATCTCACTCGACACAAATCGAACAAAAATGTTTCCATGGTTTGTATTGTTGTTCATTTTCATCAAATAAACAAAATAAAACCCAGAATAAATACTGAAAGACAAGAAATGAGCATAAAAGATGCTTCAGCGCATGTGTTAATGTTACTAAAAGAGGCCAAATTTCTAAAAATATTGCGATTAACAACAATTTTCAGTTTAAGAGTGAATGTTGGGGTGTATAGAAGGCATTTATTTCATTTTTTAAAAATTTAATTTTTCACATTTTTCCATGAAAAGTGCCAATACCCCCCCCTTTGGGTTCTAGGTGAAAATCTCACTCAACACAAATCAAACAAAAATGTTTCCATGGTGTGTATTGTTGTTCATTTTCATCAAATAAACAAAATTAAACCCATAATAAATCCTGAAAGGCAAGAAATGAGCATAAAAGATGCTTCAGCGGGGTTGGTAAGGTTACTTAAAGAGCCCAAATTTCTAAAAATATTGCGAAAAACCACAATCTTCTGTTTAAGAGTGAATGTTTGAGGTGTATAGAAGGCATTTATTTCAATTTTAGAAAATTTAATTTTTCCCGTTTTTCTATAAAAAGTGCCAATACCCACCCCTTTGGGTTCTAGGTGAAAATCTCACTCGACACATATCAAACAAAAATGTTTCCATGGTGTGTATTGTTGTTCATTTTCATCAAATAAACAAAATAAAACCCAGAATAAATAGTGAAAGACATGAAATGAACATAAAAGATGCTTCAGCGCAAGTGTTAATTTTACTAAAAGAGCCCAAATTTCTAAAAATATTGCGAAAAACAACATTTTTCAGTTTTAGAGTGAATGTTTGAGGTGTATAGATGGCATTTATTTTATTTTTAGAAAATTTAATTTTTCCCATTTTTCCATGAAAAGTGCCAATACCCCCCCCTTTTGGTTCTAGGTGAAAATCTCACTCGACACAAATCAAACAAAAATGTTTCCATGGAGTGTGTTTTTGCTCATTTTCATCAAATAAACAAAGTAAAACCAAGAATAAATCCTAAAAGATAAGAAATGAGCATAAAAGATGCTTCAGCGTAAGTGTTAAAGTTGCTAAAAGAGCCAAAATTTCTAAAAATATTGCGAAAAACAACAATTTTCAGTTTTAGAGTGAATGTTTGAGGTGTATAGAAGGCATTTATTTCAATTTTAGAAAATTTAATTTTTCACATTTCTCCATGAAAAGTGCCAATACCCCCCCCCTTTGGGTTCTAGGTGAAAATCTCACTCGACACAAATCAAACAAAAATGTTTCCATGATGAGTATTGTTGTTCATTTTCATTAAATAAACAAAATAAAACCGAGGATAAATACTGAAATATTAGAAATGAGCATAAAAGATGCTTCAGCGGAATTGTTAATGTTATTAAAAGAGCCCAAATTTCTAAAAATATTGCGAAAAACAACAATTTTCAGTTTAAGAGTGAATGTTTGAGGTGTATAGAAGGCATTTATTTCATTTTTTGGAAAATTTAATTTTTCACATTTTTCCATGAAAAGTGCCCTTTGGGTTCTAGGTTAAAATCTCACTCGACACAAATCAAACAAAAATGTTTCCATGGAGTGTATTGTTGTTCATTTTCATCAAATAAACAAAGTAAAACCAAGAATAAATCCTGAAAGATAAGAAATGAGCATTAAAGATGCTTCAGCTCAAGTGTTACGGTTACTAAAAGAGCCCAAATTTCTGAAAATATTGCGAAAAACAAATATTTTCAGTTTAAGAGTGAATGTTTGAGGTGTATAGAAGGCATTTATTTCATTTTTAGAAAATTTAATTTTTCACATTTTTCCATGAAAAGTGCCAATACCCCCCCCCCCTTTGGGTTCTAGGTGAAAATCTCACTCGACACATATCAAACAAAAATGTTTCCATGGTGTGTATTGTTGTTCATTTTCATCAAATAAACAAAATAAAACCCAGAATAAATCCTGAAAGACAAGAAATGAGCATAAAAGATGCCTCAGCGCAAGTGTTAATAAAAAGAGACGTTTCAGGCGTGATATGGTGGAATATCATGATTAATTAAAAATAGCAATTTTCCACAAAAATAAAATTTAATGCGACCGGTTTCAATGTTAATACATCATCATCAGGTGATGATGTAGTAACATTGAAACCGGTCGCATTAAATTTTATTTTTGTGGAAAATTGCTATTTTTAATTAAGCAAGTGTTAATGTTACTAAAAGAGCCCAAATTTCTAAAAATATTGCGAAAAACAAAAATTTTCAGTTTTAGAGTGAATGTTTGAGGTGTATAGATGGCATTTATTTCATTTTTAAAAAATTTAATTTTTCCCATTTTTCCATGAAAAGTGCCAAAACCCCCCCCTTTGGGTTCTAGGTGAAAATGTCACTCGACACAAATCAAACAAAAATGTTTCCATGGAGTGTATGCTCATTTTCATCAAATAAACAAAGTAAAACCAAGAATAAATCCTGAAAGATAAGAAATGAGCATAAAAGATGCTTCAGCGCAAGTGTTAATGTTACTAAAAGAGCCAAAATTTCTAAAAATATTGCGAAAAACAACAATTTTCAGTTTAAGAGTGAATGTTTGAGGTGTATAGAAGGCATTTATTTCATTTTTAGAAATTTAATTTTTCACATTTTTCCATGAAAAGTGCCAATACCCCCCCTTTGGGTTCTAGGTGAAAATCTCACTCGACACAAATCAAACAAAAATGTTTCCATGATGAGTATTGTTGTTCATTTTCATCAAATAAACAAAATTAAACCGAGAATAAATACTGAAATACAAGAAAGGAGCATAAAAGATGCTTCAGCGGAATTGTTAATGTTATTAAAAGAGCCCAAATTTCTAAAAATATTGCGAAAAACAACAATTTTCAGTTTTAGAGTGAATGTTTGAGGTGTATAGAAGGCATTTATTTCAATTTTAGAAAATTTAATTTTTTTACATTTTTCCATGAAAAGTGCCAATACCCCCCTTTGGGTTCTAGGTGAAAATCTCACTCGACACAAATCAAACAAAAATGTTTCCATGGTGTGTGTTGTTGTTCATTTTCATCAAATAAACAAAATAAAACCCAGAATAAATCCTGAAAGACAAGAAAACAGCATAAAAGAAGCTTCAGCGCAACTGTTAATGTTACTAAAAGAGCCCAAATTTCAAAAAATATTGCGAAAAACAACAATTTTCAGATTTAGAGTGAATGTTTGAGGTGTATAGAAGGCATTTATTTCAATTTTAGAAAATTTAAATTTTCACATTTTTCCATGAAAAGTGCCAATACCCCCCCTTTGAGTTCTAGGTGAAAATTTCACTCGACACAAATCAAACAAAAATGTTTCCATGATGAGTATTGTTGTTCATTTTCATCAAATAAACAAAATAAAACCGAGAATAAATACTGAAATACAAGAAATGAGCATAAAAGATGCTTCAGCGGAATTGTTAATGTTATTAAAAGAGCCCAAATTTCTAAAAATATTGCGAAAAACATCAATTTTCAGTTTAAGAGTGAATGTTTGAGGTGTATAGAAGGCATTTATTTCATTTTTAGAAACTTTAATTTTTCACATTTTTCCATGAAAAGTGCCCTTTGGGTTCTAGGTTAAAATCTCACTCGACACAAATCAAACAAAAATGTTTCCATGATGAGTATTGTTGTTCATTTTCATCAAATAAACAAAGTAAAACCAAGAATAAATCCTGAAAGATAAGAAATGAGCATTACAGATGCTTCAGCTCAAGTGTTAAGGTTACTAAAAGAGCCCAAATTTCTAAAAATATTGCGAAAAACAACAATTTTCAGTTTAAGAGTGAATGTTTGAGGTGTATAGAAGGCATTTATTTCATTTTTAGAAACTTTAATTTTTCACATTTTTCCATGAAAAGTTCCAATACCCCCCCTTTGAGTTCTAGGTGAAAATCTCACTCGACACGAATCAAGCAAAAATCTCTCCATGGTGTGTATTGTTGTTCATTTTCATCAAATAAACAAAATAAAACCCAGAATAAATACTGAAATACAAGAAATGAGCATAAAAGATGCTTCAGCGGGGTTGTTAATGTTACTAAAAGAGCCCAAATTTCTAAAAATATTGCGAAAAACCACACCCTTCTGTTTAAGAGTGAATGTTTGAGGTGTATAGAAGGTATTTATTTCATTTTTAGAAAATGTTTTTTTTCACATTTTTTCATGAAAAGTGCCAATACCCCTTTGGGTTTTAGGTGAAAATCTCACTCGACACATATCAAACAAAAATGTTTCCATGGTGTGTATTGTTGTTCATTTACATCAAATAAACAAAATAAAACCCAGAATAAATCCTGAAAGACAAGAAATGAGCATAAAAGATGCTTCAGCGCAAGTGTTAATGTTACTAAAAGAGCCCAAATTTCTAAAAATATTGCGAAAAACAACAATCTTCTGTTTTAGAGTGAATGTTTGAGGTGTATAGAAGGCATTTATTTCATTTTTAGAAATTTTAATTTTTCACAATTTTCCATGAAAAATGCCAATACCCCCCCTTTGGGTCTAGGTGAAAATCTCACTCGACACAAATCAAATAAAAATGTTTCCATGGTGTGTATTGTTGTTCATTTTCATCAAATAAACAAAATAAAACCCAGAATAAATACTGAAATACAAGAAATGAGCATAAAAGATGCTTCAGCGGGGTTGTTAATGTTACTAAAAGAGCCCAAATTTCTAAAAATATTGCGAAAAACAACAATTTTCAGTTTAAGAGTGAATGTTTGAGGTGTATAGAAGGCATTTATTTCATTTTTAGAAAATTTAATTTTTCACATTTTTCCATGAAAAGTGCCCCCCCCCTTTGGGTTCTAGAAAATTTAATTATTCACATTTTTCCATTCAAAGTGCCAATACCACCCCTTTGGGTTCTAGGTGAAATCTCACTGTACACAAATTATACAAAAATGTTTCCATTGTGTGTATTGTTGTTCATTTTCATCAACTAAACAAAATAAAACCCAGAATAAATCCTGAAAGACAAGAAATGAGCATAAAAGATGCTTCAGCGCAAGTGTTAATGTTACTAAAAGAGCCCAAATTTCTAAAAATATTGCGAAAAACCACACCCTTCTGTTTAAGAGTGAATGTTTGAGGTGTATAGAAGGCATTTATTTCAATTTTAGAAAATTTAAATTTTCACATTTTTCCATGAAAAGTGCCAATACCCCCCCTTTGAGTTCTAGGTGAAAATCTCACTCGACACAAATCAAACAAAAATGTTTCCATGATGAGTATTGTTGTTCATTTTCATCAAATAAACAAAATAAAACCCAGAATAAATACTGAAATACAAGAAATGAGCATAAAAGATGCTTCAGCGGAATTGTTAATGTTATTAAAAGAGCCCAAATTTCTAAAAATATTGCGAAAAACATCAATTTTCAGTTTAAGAGTGAATGTTTGAGGGTTATAGAAGGCATTTATTTCATTTTTAGAAAATTTAATTTTTCACATTTTTCCATGAAAAGTGCCCTTTGGGCTCTAGGTTAAAATCTCACTCGACACAAATCAAACAAAAATGTTTCCATGATGAGTATTGTTGTTCATTTTCATCAAATAAACAAAGTAAAACCAAGAATAAATCCTGAAAGATAAGAAATGAGCATTACAGATGCTTCAGCTCAAGTGTTAAGGTTACTAAAAGAGCCCAAATTTCTGAAAATATTGCGAAAAAGAACAATTTTCAGTTTAAGAGTGAATGTTTGAGGTGTATAGAAGGCATTTATTTCAATTTTAGAAAATTTAATTTTTTTACATTTTTCCATGAAAAGTGCCAATACCCCCCGTTTGAGTTCTAGGTGAAAATCTCACTGGACACGAATCAAGCAAAAATGTCTCCATGGTGTGTATTGTTGTTCATTTTCATCAAATAAACAAAATAAAACCCAGAATAAATACTGAAATACAAGAAATGAGCATAAAAGATGCATCAGCGGGGTTGTTAATGTTACTAAAAGAGCCCAAATTTCTAAAAATATTGCGAAAAACCACACCCTTCTGTTTAAGAGTGAATGTTTGAGGTGTATAGAAGGCATTTATTTCATTTTTAGAAAGTGTTTTTTTTTACATTTTTCCATGAAAAGTGCCAATACCCCCCCCCCTTTGGGTTCTAGGTTAAAATCTCACTCGACACAAATCAAACAAAAATGTTTCCATGGTGTGTATTGTTTTTCATTTTCATCAAATAAACAAAATAGAAGCCAGAATAAATCCTGGAAGACAAGAAATGAGCATAAAAGATGCTTCAGCGGGGTTGTTAATGTTACTAAAAGAGCCCAAATTTCTAAAAATATTGCGAAAAACCACAATTTTCTGTTTAAGAGTGAATGTTTGAGGTGTATAGAAGGTATTTATTTCATTTTTAGAAAATGTTTTTTTTCACATTTTTTCATGAAAAGTGCCAATACCCCCCCTTTGGGTTCTAGGTGAAAATCTCACTCGACACAAATCAAATAAAAATGTTTCCATGGTGTGTATTGTTGTTCATTTTCATCAAATAAACAAAATAAAACCCAGAATAAATACTGAAATACAAGAAATGAGCATAAAAGATGCTTCAGCGGGGTTGTTAATGTTACTAAAAGAGCCCAAATTTCTAAAAATATTGCGAAAAACAACAATTTTCAGTTTAAGAGTGAATGTTTGAGGTGTATAGAAGGCATTTATTTCATTTTTAGAAAATTTAATTTTTCACATTTTTCCATGAAAAGTTCCAATACCCCCCTTTGGGTTCTAGGTGAAAATCTCACTCGACACAAATCAAACAAAAATGTTTCCATGGTGTGTATTGTTGTTCATTTTCATCAAATAAACAAAATAAAACCGAGAATAAATACTGAAATACAAGAAATTAGCATAAAAGAAGCTTCAGCGGAAGTGTTAATGTTACTAAAAGGGCCCAAATTTCTAAAAAATATTGCGAAAAAACAACAATTTTCAGTTTTAGAGTGAATGTTTGAGGTGTATAGAAGGCATTTATTTTATTTTTAGAAAATTTAATTTTTCCCATTTTTTCATGAAAAGTGCCCCCCCCCTTTGGGTTCTAGAAAATTTAATTTTTCACATTTTTCCATTCAAAGTGCCAATACCACCCCTTTGGGTTCTAGGTGAAATCTCACTGTACACAAATTATACAAAAATGTTTCCATTGTGTGTATTGTTGTTCATTTTCATCAAATAAACAAAATAAAACCCAGAATAAATCCTGAAAGACAAGAAATGAGCATAAAAGATGCTTCAGCGCAAGTGTTAATGTTACTTAAAGAGCCCAAATATCTAAAAATATTGCGAAAAACAACAATTTTCAGTTTAAGAGTAAATGTTTGAGGTGTATAGAAGGCATTTATTTCATTTTTAGAAAATTTAATTTTTCACATTTTTCCATGAAAAGTGCCAATACCCCCCCCTTTGGGTTCTAGGTGAAAATCTGACTCGACACAAATCAAACAAAAATGTTTCCATGGTGTGTATTGTTTTTCATTTTCATCAAATAAACAAAATAAAACCCAGAATAAATACTGAAAGGCAAGAAATGAGCATAAAAGATGCTTCAGCGGGGTTGTTAATGTTACTAAAAGAGCCCAAATTTCTAAAAATATTGCGAAAAACCACAATTTAATGTTTAAGAGTGAATGTTTGAGGTGTATAGAAGGCATTTATTTCATTTATAGAAAATGTTTAATTCACATTTTTCCATGAAAAGTGCCAATACCCCCCTTTGGGTTCCAGGTGAAAATCTCACTCAAAACAAATCAAACAAAAATGTTTCCATGGTTTCTATTGTTGTTCATTTTCATCAAATAAACAAAATAAAACCCAGAATAAATACTGAAAGGCAAGAAATGAGTATAAAAGATGCTTCAGCGCAAGTGTTAATGTTACTAAAAGAGCCCAAATTTCTAAAAATATTGCGAAAAACAACAATTTTCAGTTTTAGAGTGAATGTTTGAGGTGTATAGAAGGCATTTATTTCATTTTTAAAAAAATTAATTTTTCCCATTTTTCCATGAAAAGTGCCAATACCCCCCCTTTAAGTTCTAGGTGAAAATCTCACTCGACACAAATCAAACAAAAATGTTTCCATGACTATCTCAACACCGACCGTTAGGAAAGGAAGAGAGTCGACGAAATTTTCATTTAAGAACTAACCGCTTTTAAAAAAACCCTCGGGAGAAAAACTAAACAAGACACTCGAATCACGAAATTTCGCATCTCGGGAAAATTATTAAACATGCAAAAAATGCGTATATTACCGACGGTTTTCCAACAGCAAATGCTTTGAAAGTAAGAGAGGCGTTTAAATTTTCAATAAATGAATTTTAAGCTTTAAAAACCCGGTGAGGGGAAAACTAAACGCCACAATTTAATCACGAAATTTCTCATCCCGGGACTGCGGATGAAAAATGTAATGTTTCCAAGAAATACGTATAAATAAGACCATTTTCCTAAAAAAAAACCGTTTTGAAAGGAAGAGAAAGGGCCTAACTTTTATTAGATGAATGAAAAGCTTTTGAAAAAGCCCTTGGAAAAAAACTTACACGACAATTCATTCGCGATAACCCTCACACCAGGAATACTAAGAAAAATTTTCATGGTCGCAAAAAATACGGATAAAAAGGACCATTTTCTAACAAACGACCTTTTGGAAAGGTAGGCAGGAGAAAGAATTTTCATTCATTGAATTAAGATGCTTTTGAAAAACCCTTGGAGGAAAAACTTGAACAAATTGAATCGCGAAATTTCTCATCCCGGAGTTGCGAAGGAAAACTCTATGTTGGAAAAAAATACGTTTATTTACCACAATTTTCTGAAGAACGTCTGTTTAGAAAAAAAAGAGGCGTTCAAATTTTCATTAAATGAATTTTAAGCATTAAAAAACCGCCGAGGGAAGAACTAAACACATTAGTTGAATCACGAAATTTATCATCCCGGGACTGAAAATAAAAAGTGTTATGTTTTTAAGAAATACGTTTTAATACGACAATTTTCTCAACAACTACCGATTAGAAGGAAATAGGTCAAACAAATTTTTAAATTAGGACTAACAAGCTTTTAAAAAACCCTCGTGGGAAAACTTCAACGAGTTACTTGAATCTCGAAATTTCTCATCCCGGTAATGCGGCTTGAAAACATGTTTGCAAGAAATACGAATAAATGAGACCATTTTCTCAAAACCGACCGTTTTAAAAGGTAGAGAAACGACCAAATTTTCATTTGATGAATGAATAGGTTTTGAAAAAGCCCTTGGAGGAAAAACATACACCACAATTGAATCGCGAAATTTCTCATGCCGGGACTGCGACGGAAAAACGTTATGTTTGCAACAAATACATATGAATAAAACCATTATTTAAACAACGACCGTTAGGAAAGGAAGAGAGTCGACGAAATTTTCATTTAAGAATTAAAAGCTTTTAAAAAAAACCTCGGGAGAAAAACTAAACAAGACACCTGAATCACGAAATTTCTCATCCCGGGACTGCGACTGGAAAACGTTATGTTTGCAAAGAATAAGTATAAATTAGATCATTTTCTCAAAATCGACCGTTTTGAAAGTTAGAGAAACGACCAAATTTTTTTTTTTTGAATGAAGAGCTTTTGAAAAATGCCTTGGAAGAACATTTTACACGACATTTGATTCGCGAAATTCCTCATACCAGGACTGCGAAGGAAAATTTTTATGTTCGCAAAAAATACGGATAAAAAGGACCATTTTCTACGCAACGACCTTTTAAAAAGATACGGAGTTGACAGAATTTTCATTCATTGAATTAAGATTCTTTTGAAAAACCCTTGGAGGAAAAACTTGAACATATTGAATCGCGAAATTTCTCATCCCGGCGTTGCGAAGGAAAACTCTATGTTGGCTAAAAATACGTTTATTTACCACAATTTTCTGAAGAACGTCTGTTTAGAAAAAAAAGAGGCGTTTAAATTTTCATTGAATGAATTTTAAGCATTAAAAAACCGCCGAGGGAAGAACTAAACGCATTAGTTGAATCACGAAATTTCTCATCCCGGGACTGCGGATAAAAAATGTTATGTTTCCAAAATATATGTATAAATAAGACCATTTTCTCAAAAATAACCGTTTTCAAAGGAAGAGAAAGGGCCTTATTTTTATCAGATGAATAAAGAGCCTTATAAAGCCCTTGGAGGAAAAACATACACCACTATTGATTCGCGAAATTTCTCATCCCGGGACTGTGACGGAAAAACGTTATGTTTGCAACAAATTCATATATAAAAAACCATTAACTAAACAACGACCGTTAGGATAGGAAGAGAGTCGACGAATGTTTCATTTAAGAATTAAAAGCTTTTAACAACCCTCGGGAGAAAAACTAAATGGGACACTTGAATCACGAAATTTTTCTTCCCGGGACTGCGGAGGAAAATTATTATGTTTTTCCAAAAAGTCGTATATTAACGACAGTTTCCTAACAGCGACTGCTTTGAAAGGAAGAGAGGCGTTCAAATTCTCACTAAATGAATTTTAAGCTTTAAAAGACCGTTCAGGGAAAAACTATACGCCCCAAGTGAATTACGAAATTTCTCATCCCGGGACTGCGGATAACAAATATTGTTTTTATGAAATACGTTTTAATACGACAATTTTCCGAACAACTGCCCATAGGAATGAAAAAGTCAAACAAATTTTCAAATAAGACTTACAAGCTTTAAAAAAAAACCCTCGTGGGAAAACTTAAAGGAGTTACTTGAATCACGAAATTTGTCATCCCGGGACTGCGGCTGGAAAACGTTGTTTGCAAAGCATACGCATAAATTAGATCATTTTCTCAAAATCGACCGTTTTGAAAGTTAGAGAAACGACCAAATTTTCATTTGAGGAATAAAGAGCTTTTGAAAAAGGCCTTGGAAGAACAACTTAAACGACAATTGATTCGCGATATTCCTCATACCGGGACTGCTATGGAAAATTTTTGTTCGCAAAAAATACGGATAAATAGGACCATTTTCTACACAACGACCTTTTAAAAAGGCACGGAGGTGACAGAATTTTCATTCATTGAATTAAGATTCTTTTGAAAAACCCTTGGAGGAAAAACTTGAACAAATTGAATCGCGAAATTTCTCATCCCGGCGTTGCGAAGGAAAACTCTATGTTGGCAAAAAATACGTTTATTTACCACAATTTTCTCAAGAACGTCTGTTTAGAAAAAAAGAGGCGTTCAAATTTTCATTAAATGAATTTTAAGCATTAAAAAACCGCCGAGGGAAGAACTAAACGCATTAGATGAATCACGAAATTTCTCATCCCGGGACTGCGGATAAAAAATGTTATGTTTTTAAGAAATCGTTTTAATACGACAATTTTCTCAACAACTACCGATTAGAAGGAAATAGGTCAAAAAAATTTTTAAATTAGGACTAACAAGCTTTTAAAAAACTCTCGTGGGAAAACTTCAACGAGTTACTTGAATCTCGAAATTTCTCATCCCGGTAATGCGGCTTGAAAACATGTTTGCAAGAAATACGTATAAATGAGACCATTTT
Source organism: Hetaerina americana (assembly GCF_022747635.1). Taxonomy (NCBI): domain Eukaryota; kingdom Metazoa; phylum Arthropoda; class Insecta; order Odonata; family Calopterygidae; genus Hetaerina; species Hetaerina americana. The sequence goes on along the minus strand of NW_027286946.1, from coordinate 151,169 downwards.
CTCAAAACCGACCGTTTAAAAAGTTAGAGAAACGACCAAATTTTCATTTGATGAATGAATAGGTTTTGAAAAAGCCCTTGGAAGAAACACACGACAATTGATTCACGAAGTTTCTCATCCCGGGACTGCGAACAAAAAAACGTTATGTTTGCAACAAAAACGTATAAATAAAACCATTATCTCAACACCGACCGTTAGGAAAGGAAGAGAGTCGACGACATTTTCATTTAAGAATTAAACGCTTTTAAAAAAACCCTCGGGAGGAAAACTAAAAAAGACACTTGAATCACGAAATTTCTCATCCCGGGACTGCGGAGGAAAATTATTATACATGCAAAAAATGCGTATATTACCGACAGTTTTCAAACAGCGACTGATTTGAAAGAAACGGAGGCGTTTAAATTTTCATTAAATGAATTTTAAGCTTTAAAAAACCGCTGAGGGAAAAACTAAACACCACAATTGAATCACGAAATTTCTCATCCCGGGACTGCGGATGAAAAAATTTATGTTTCCAAGATATATGTATAAATAAGACCATTTTCTCAAAAAAACCGTTTCCAAAGGAAGAGAAAGGGCCTTATTTTTATTAGATGAATAAAGAGCTTTATAAAGCCCTTGGAGGAAAAACATACACCACTATTGATTCGCGAAATTTCTCATCCCGGGACTGCGACGGAAAAACGTTATGTTTGCAACAAATTCATATAAAAAAACAATTAAATAAACAACGACCGTTAGGGAAAGGAAGAGAGTCGACGAATGTTTCATTTAAGAATTAAAAGCTTTTAACAACCCTCGGGAGAAAAACTAAATGGGACACTTGAATCACGTAATTTCTCTTCCCGGGACTGCGGAGGAAAATTATTATGTTTTTCAAAAAGTCGTATATTAACGACAGTTTCCTAACAGCGACTGCTTTGAAAGGAAGGGAGGCGTTCAAATTCTCATTAAATGAATTTTAACCTTTAAAAGACCGTTCAGGGAAAAACTATACGCCCCAAGTGATATACGAAATTACTCATCCCGGGACTGCGGATAACAAATATTGTTTTTATGAAATACGTTTTAATACGACAATTTTCCCAACAACTGCCGATAGGAATGAAAAAGTCAAACAAATTTTCAAATAAGACTTACAAGCTTTAAAAAAAACCCTCGTGGGAAAACTTAAAGGAGTTACTTGAATCTCGAAATTTCTCATCCCGGTACTGCGGCTTGAAAACATGTTTGCAAGAAATACGTATAAATGAGACAATTTTCTCAAAACCGACCGTTTAAAAAGAAAGAGAAACGACTAAATTTTCAATTGATGAATGAATAGGTTTTGAAAAAGCCCTTGGCAGAAACACTTACACGACAATTGATTCACGAAGTTTCTCATCCCGGGACTGCGAACAAAAAAACGTTATCTTTGCAACAAAAACGTATAAATAAAACCACTATCTCAACACCGACCGTTAGGAAAGGAAGAGAGTCGACGAAATTTTCATTTAAGAATTAAACGCTTTTAAAAAAACCTTCGGGAGAAAAACTAAAAAAGACACTTGAATCACGAAATTTCTCATCCCGGGACTGCGGAGGAAAATTATTATACATGCAAAAAATGCGTATATTACCGACAGTTTTCAAACAGCGACTGATTTGAAAGAAAGGGAGGCGTTTACTCGAAACTTTTATACGAAACGTTTACTTTTATACGAAAAGTAAACGCAATAGTTAAATCACGAAATTTCTCATCCCGGGACTTCGGATAAAAATGTTATGTTTTTAAGAAATACGTTTTAATACGAAAATTTTCTCAACATATGCCGATTAGAAGGAAAGAGGTCAAACAAATTTTTAAATTAAGAGTAACAAGCTTTAACAAAAACCCTCGTGGGAAAAAATAAACGCGTTACTTGAATCTCGAAATTTCTCATCCCGGTACTGCGGCTGGAAAACATGTTTGCAAGTAATACGTATAAATGAGACCATTTTCTTAAAACCGACCGTTTTAAAAGGAAGAGAAACGACTAAATTTTCATTTGATGAATGAATAGGTTTTGAAAAAGCCCTTGGAAGAACAACTTAAACGAAAATTGATTCGCGAAGTTTCTCATCCCGGGACTACGAAGGAAAAACGTTATGTTTGCAAGAAAACGTAATAATAAAACCATTATCTCAACAACGACCGTTTGGATAGGAAGAGAGTAGACGAAATTTTCATTTAAGAATTGAAAGCTTTTAAAAATACCCTCGGGAGAAAAACTAAAAGGGACACTTGAATCACGAAATTTCTCATCCTGGGACTGCGGAGGAAAATTATTATACATGCAAAAAAAGCGTAAATTATAGACAGTTTTCTAACAGCGACTGCTTTGAAAGGAAGAGACGCGTTCAAATTCTCATTAAATGAATTTTAAGATTTAAAAACCGTTCAGGGAAAAACTATACGCCACAATTGAATTACGAAATTTCTCATCCCGGGACTGCGGATAAAAAATATTTTTTTTAAGAAATACGTTTAAATACGACAATTTTCCCAACAACTGCCGATAGGAAGGAAAAAGGCAAACAAATTTTCAATTATGACATACAAGCTTTCAAAAAAAACCTCGTGGGAAAACTTAAAGGAGTACTTTAAATCACGAAATTTCTCATCCCGGGACTGCGGCTGGAAAACGTTGTTTGCATGAAATACGTATAAATTAGACCATTTTGTCAAAACCGACCGTTTTGAAAGGTAGAGAAACGACCAAATTTTCATTTGATGAATGAAGAGCTTTTGAAACAGCCCTTGGAAGAACATTTTACACGACATTTGATTCGCGAAATTCCTCATACCGGGACTGCGAAGGAAAATTTTTATGTTCGCAAAAATACGGATATAAAAGACCATTTTCTACGCAACGACCTTTTGAAAAGGTAGGGTGGTGACAGAATTTTCATTCATTGAATTAAGAAGCTTTTGAAAAACTCACGGAGGAAAAACTTGAGCAAATTGCATGGCGAAATTTCTCATCCCAAGACTTCGAAGGAAAACTGCTATGTTGGCAAAAAATACGTTTATTTACCACAATTTTCTCAAGAACGTCTGTTTATAAAGTATAAGAAGTGATCAAATTTTTATTGAATGAAATAAGGTTTCATGAATATTCTTTAAAGAAAAACCTAACATAAAATTTGAATCACGAAATATCTCTGCCCGGGACTACGGAGAAAAGCTGATACGTTTGAAAAAATAAATGTAAAAATACGACATTTTTCAACACAACAACCTTTTGGAAAGGTAGGAAGGCGACCGAATTTTCATTCATTGAATTAAGAAGCTTTTAAAAAACCTCGGAGGAAAAACTTGACTAAATTGAATCGCGAACTTTCTCATCCCGGGACTGCGGAGGAAAACTGCTATTTTGGCAAAAAATACGAATATTTACCACAATTTTCTCAACAACGTCTGTTTAGAAAGGAAAAGAGGCGACCGAATTTTCATTGAATGAATTTAATGCTTTTAAGAAAATTCATTGAAGATAAACCTAACACGACCTTTGAAACGTTAAATATCTCATCCCGGGACTGCGGAGGAAATTAGTTATGTTCGCAAAAAAAAGATGTGATTAAGACTATTTCCTCAACAAAAACTGTTGAGAAATGTAGACAGGCGACAAAATTTTCATTCAATGAATTGATAGCTTTTAAAAAAAACCCTTGGAAATACTAAACATGAATATTCAAACACGAAATTTATCATCCCGGGACTGCGGATGAAAAACGTTATGTTTGCAAGAAATACGGATAAATTAGACCATTTTCTCTAAACGACAGATTTGAAAGAAAGAGAGACGACCAAATTTTTATTTGATGAATGAAGAGCTTTTGAAAAAGCTCTTCGAAAAACAACTTACACGACAATTGATTCGCGAAACTTCTCATCCCGGGACTGCGATGGAAAATTGTTATGTTCGCAAAAAAAATGGATAAATCGACCATTTTCTACACAAAGACCGTTGGCGAAAGTAGTGAGGCGACCAAATTTTATTTGAAAGAACTAAAAGCTTTTAAAAAACCCTTGGAAATACTAAACTAGACAATTAAATCACGAAATTTTTCATCCCGGGTCTGCGGAAGAAAAACGTAATGTTTGTTAAAATACGTACAAAGAAGACCATTTTCTTAAAACCGACAGTTTTGAAAGAAAGATAAACGACCAAATTTTTATTTGATGAATAAAAAGCTTTTAAAAAAGCCTTTAGAAGAACATCTTACACGACAATTGATTCGCGAAATTTCTCATCCCGTGATTGCGAAGGAAAATTGTCGTGTTTGCAAAAAATACGGATAAAAACGACCATTTTCTACACAACGACCGTTGGCGAAGGTAGCGGGGCGACCAAATTTTCATTCAAAGAACTAAAAGCTTTTAAAAATACCCTCGTGAGAAAAGCTAAGCGAGACACTTGATTCACTAAATTTCTCATCCCGGGGCTGCATAGGAAAAATGTTATGTTTACGGGAAAAACCTTTAAATACGACAATTTTTTCAACAACCTCCGTTTGGAGGATAATAGAGTCAACCAAAATTTCTATTTATATTAAAAGCTTTTAAAAAAACCCTCCTGGAAAAAACTTAACGATTTACTTGAAACACGAAATTGTTCAACCCGGGACTGCGGAGGAAAAATATTGTTCCCTAAAAATACTTAAATATACGAAAACTTCCTCAACAAAGACTGTTTAGAAAGGAAGAAAGGTGCCGAAATTATCATTCAACAAATTTTATCTTTTAAAAAATTCTTGGATGAAAAACTTAACACGACATTTGAATCGAGAAATTTCTCTGCCCAGGACTGCGAAAGAAAATTGTTATGTTTAAGAAAAGATACGTCTAAACACGACAATTTTCTACACAACGACCGTTTGGATAGGAAGCGAGGCAACCAAATTTTCATTCAATGAACTTAAAGCTTTTAAAAAAACCCTCGGGGAAAAAACTAAACGAGACACTTGAATCACGAAATTTCTCATCCCGGGACTGCGGAGGAAAACTGCTATATTGGCAAAAAATACGTATATTTACCGCAATTTTTTCAACAACGACTGTTAAGAAAGGAAAAGAGGCGACCAAATTTTCATTCAATGAATTTAAAGCTTTCAAGAAAATTCTTTGAAGAAAAACGTAGCACGACATTTGAATCGCGAAATATCTCTGCCCGGGACTGCGGAAAAAAGCTGTTTGGTTAGAAAAATTAAATGTAAAAATAAGAATATTTTCTACAAAACGACCGTTTGGATAGGTAGGGAAGCGACCTAATTATCATTTAATCAATTAAGAAGATTTTGAAAACCCCTCGGAGGAAAAACTTAACCAAATTGAATCGCGAAATTTCTCATCCCGGGACTGCGGAAGAAATTAGTTATGTTCGCAAGAAAAAGATGTGATTAAGAATATTTCCTCGACAAAAACTGTTTAGAAATGTAGACAGGCGACCAAATTTTCATTCAATGAATTGATAGCTTTTAAAAAAAACCCTTGGAAATACTAAACATGACAATTAAAACACGAAATTTATCGTCCCGGGACTGCGGAGGAAAAACGTTATGTTTGCAAGAAATACGTATAAATAAGACCATTCACTCACAAACGACAGCTTTGAAAGAAAGAGAAACGACCAAATTTTTATTTGATGAATGAAGAGCTTTTGAAAAAGCTCTTCGAAAAACAACTTACACGACAATTGATTCGTGAAATTTCTCATCCCGGGACTGCGAAGGAAAATTGTTATGTTCGCAAAAAATATGGATAAATACGACCATTTTTTACACAACGACCATTGGCGAAGGTAGCGAGGCGACCAAATTTTCATTCAAAGAACTAAAAGCTTTTAAAAATACCCTCGGGAGAAAAGCTAAACGAGACACTTGAATCACTAAATTTCTCATCCCGGGACTGCATAGGAAAAATGTTATGTTTGCGGGAAAAACCTTTAAATACGACAATTTTTTCGACAACATCCGTTTCGAAGATAAAAGAGTCAACCAAAATTTCTATTTAAATTAAAAGCTTTAAAAAAAAACCCTCCTGGAAAAAACTTAACGAGTTACTTGAAACACGAAATTTTTCATCCCGGGACTGCGGAGGAAAATATTGTTTCCTAAAAATACTTATATATACGAATATTTTTCGAACAAAGACAGGTTAGAAAGGAAGAGAGGCGACCCAATTTTCATTCCATGAAATTTAAGCTTTTAAAAAATTCTTGGATGAAAAACGTAACACGACATTTGAAACTAGAAATTTCTCTGCCCAGTACTGCGAAGGAAAATTGATATGTTTGAAAAAACATACGTATAAATACGAATTTTTCTACACAACGACCGTTTGGAAAGGTAGCGAGGCGACCAAATTTTCATTCAATGAACTTAAAGCTTTTAAAAAACCCTCGGGGGAAAAACTAAACGAGAGACCAGAATCACGAGATTTCTACTCCCGGGACTGCGGAGGAAAACTGCTATGTTGGCAAAAAATACATATATTTACCACATTTTTCTCAACAACTTCTTTTTAGAAAGGAAAAGAGGCGACCAAATTTTCATTGAATGAATTAAAGGTTTCATGAATATTCTTTAAAGAAAAACCTGACACAAAATTTGAATCACGAAATATCTCTGCCCGGGACTGCGGAGAAAAGCTGTTACGTTTGAAAAAATAAATGTAAAAATACGACATTTTTCTACACAACAACCTTTTGGAAAGGTAGGAAGGCGACCGAATTTTCATTCATTATATTAAGAAGCTTTTAAAAAACCCTCGGAGGAAAAACTTGCTAAATTGTATCGCGAAATTTCTCATCCCGGGACTGCGGAGGAAAACTGCTATGTTGGCAAAAAATACAAATATTTACCACAATTTTCTCAACATCGTCTGTTTAGAAAGGAAAAGAGGCGACCGAATTTTCATTGAATGAATTTAATGCTTTGAAGAAAATTCATTGAAGATAAACCTAACACGACCTTTGAAACGTTAAATATCTCATCCCCTCATGTTCCCAAGAAAAAGATGTGATTAAGACTATTTCCTCAACAAAAACTGTTTAGAAATGTAGACAGGCAACCAAATTTTCATTCAATGAATTGATAGCTTTTAAAGAAACCCTTGGAAATACTAAACATGACAATTCAAACACGAAATTTATCATCTCGGGACTGCGGATGAAAAACGTTATGTTTGCAAGAAATACGGATAAATTAGACCATTTTCTCTAAACGACAGATTTGAAAGAAAGAGAGACAACCAAATTTTTATTTGATGAATGAAGAGCTTTTGAAAAAGCTCTTCGAAAAACAACTTACACGACAATTGATTCGCGAAACTTCTCATCCCGGGACTGCGATGGAAAATTGTTATGTTCGCAAAAAAAATGGATAAATCGACCATTTTCTACACAAAGACCGTTGGCGAAAGTAGTGAGGCGACCAAATTTTATTTGAAAGAACTAAAAGCTTTTAAAAAACCCTTGGAAATACTAAACTAGACAATTAAATCACGAAATTTTTCATCCAGGGTCTGCGGAAGAAAAACGTAATGTTTGTTAAAATACGTACAAAGAAGACCATTTTCTTAAAACCGACAGTTTTGAAAGAAAGATAAACGACCAAATTTTTATTTGATGAATAAAAAGCTTTTAAAAAAGCCTTTAGAAGAACAACTTACACGACAATTGATTCGCGAAATTTCTCATCCCGTGATTGCGAAGGAAAATTTAAAACTTTTTTTTGAAATTGAAAAATTGAAAGGAAAATCGTGATTTCTGGGAAGTTAGCAAGCAATTCGTGGAAACGAGAATGACCGATCACAGATTTCACTTGATCGGGAGAAGGCTGGGCGAAACTCACGGGGACTGAAATGGTAGTGAGTCCATTAACCAATCTCTGGTTGCGCATGTCCACCAATAACCCGTAGAATTTTAGGAAGTCCGCCCCAATGATAGGTTTTGACACGTCCGCGACAACGAAACGCCACGAAAAATCGCGACGGAGGCCGAGGTTAAGGCTAAAGGTCATCCGACCATACGTAGAAATAACACTGCTGTTCACTACAAACAGCTCGTAATCAGTCTTGGAGCGGGGCCTTTCCACTTTGACTCTAGGAAAAACACACAAATCGGACCCAGTATCTATCAAAAACCGCACCTTTGTGTTTCGGTCTGTCACGTACAAGCGGCATGGTTCGGGACTACCATCGGAGGCTGCTATCACCGACTGCCCTAGGGGTTTTCCGACGCATAGGAGCACGGAGTCGTGCACTTCCGGGCATCGGCGCCAAACGGACGGTGGTACCAGCAAACGTCTCTTCTCCCATCCGAATTCTGAGAGGAATGAAATTCCATTGATTCATGTCCACAGTTTAACCCAAATCATATTTCTTAAGGACGGTTATATGTATACAAAGCATTGAAATATTTCTTTCATCATCTTTAGAACTTGTAAATCAACTAAGTCCGAAACAAACATCATTGAATGTAAATATGATCTTGGAATTCATGTTGACTTGCGTCCTCTTTGATTGCATTTATTGATATTGCAACCGGAATGTATACGCATACATACTCTCAGGTAAGTTTCATTCAAAATGATTTACTTGGGCTAAAGTCTGAGTGAACGTGTGTGGACTAAGCCGATAGTATTGCCTAAATGCTACGACATGGTTTACCAAACTCGAGAATCGGTTTGATGAATTATTTTGGAAATGTTATTTAAATATTTTTAATCGGTTTTAGGAGAGTCATGTCAATATGTTTAAAGAGATGAATTGTAGAAGAGATTTAGTCATTTTACAATGATGAGTTCCCCATTTAAAAAAAGGGAATCAGAAAAACATTGTATCTTACGGACCCACTACTTTGGCTCAAAATAATATAAGTTGTATGAGACTAAATAATGATGACAAAAGACTGATATTAGCAAATTGCTATAAACAAAAGTTTAAACTCTTCTCGTTTAATTAAAACTTTGGCCTTCTGTGTACTCTACTAGCAAAATTCAAAACTGGATGAGCATTAATATAGTCACCAATTTCATATTTAATACGACAATATTCATTGAAAACATCATTAATCTCACCTTCTGAGCAGAGATTACATCTGATATCTGTAAGTACACTTCAAAAAATAATCACATTTTCTTCATATATTTTAAGGTAATCGCAAAGGTATTCGGAATGGAAAACTTTTATATTACCTCTTAAATTGAAGGATAGTGGGGATATATTCATTTAGAAAGGAGAAGTTTGAAGATATTGCAAGTAAATCATCCTTTCGAGATCGCACAAGGTTGAATATATATCTGTCTATATATTGTTTATCAATCTTTACCGAAACTGCAACTGGGGCCAATGATAAAATGGGGAAAATACTTTCAATTTTACACAGCAATTTAGACTAGACTCTTCAATAACATATAGAATCTCCTAAGGTATTTTAAATATCGAGGCTTATTGACCGAGAATGTAAACCGCATAGCTTTCTTCAATAATATAATAGCCGACACACGACCTGCTGTCAACAAAATGTCAAAGTGCAGTACCATCACCCAGCAATGGACATTAAGGTCATAATGCCGAGAATAGTCATCTCGACCCCGAATGATATCACATTGAGACCGGTGAAGTTCTAAGAAGTAGTCGAGGGCTTTCTCCTTCTTCTGGCCATTGCTCTTGCTCTTCACACCCTGTGGGTGCACCTATGCAAAGAGGTACTTCATTTCCAAGGTCACTAAATGCTCATCCCCCAGACGATTCATGAAGAAATGATGAACTTGCTTGAAGAAGTTCAGCACATCCTTCCCATTAAGGTCACATTTTCCTGAACAACCTAAATGGACAAACAATGCTAATGCCACTTGGCAAATGCATTCATTCACAATTCAAACTGCTTTCTCCCCCAATCCTGCCGTGACCCATCAGTTGAACGGTCCCTCTGTGCCAAAGGTCCTTCCTCTTGGAGAAAATTTGCTAGAACCTTTGAGAGAAACTTACCAGCAAACCTGACCTTACCCTGGCGAACATGTCCATGAATTATGTTGATTGTCGCCCTAAAAGCAGGACGTTTGATACTCAAGGATCCCCTAGTCTGGCAAACGCAACTGGAGATTAAGTATTCCATGCGCTCTTCCGATCAACCCAAACAATTCAATGCAAGTCCTAGCACATGTTGAAAACCTTTAGATATAGGTTGCATAGTCGGATTGCAATCCTGATCCAACTCCCCTTCAGTCAGGATGAGTGCTATTTGATGTAGACCTTTGAGAGTCGCGTTGGATGCCAAATTCATTCAGATCTCCCTCGTCTTCAAGTGTTTCCCGCCCAAATTCATGACAAGACCGTGACGAACACAATCGTAATGTAGGCGTCTTTATTTGGCTAATTGATTCTCAATTCTCTCTGTAAAACAACCCCTTGGGCTGTCAGTTGAACACCAATCTTTGAATCCACGCTCACCCATGATTGCCTGACAGAAGTATTTCTCTACGATATCCTCTTCCATTGGATGGTAGTCCATCTCTGGACATACTGAAGCCGAAATCTCTATCGACCCTTGCGTTTGTTTTACCCCATCCAGAAACCCAGTAACAGTTTATTCCGTGGAAGAAATATCTACCAGGCTTATTACTATGTAAACATCTGGACAAAATACTAGCCAACTTGTAGGAAGAGTGATGACCAATATTAATTTTATTGTTTTTAGGCTCAAAATTAATGGTAATTAAAGTAAATAAGTAAATGGCAATTACTTGAGTGCCATTCGGCCACTCTTTCCCAAAGACCAAGTGGGAGGAACATCGAGGTCTTTGAGCGATGAATACAGCTTTTTCTGGATTCTGCCAATGTTCCACAAAAGGTGCTCTTTGCCCGAGTCCCAATGAGGAACCATCTGCGCTTGGCGTATCGCCGAGCTGTGCGTTATGGTGCCAGTTATGTTAGACTCTGTTGTCCTTGCTTTCACCTTTTGTTGAAAATGGTATATCACGGAACAACGAATCAACAACAAGTTTTTTGTGAAGTGCTGAGGTAGAAGTTATCAAGAAATTACTGAGATGTTAACAGCTGTTTACGGTGATGATGATTTGAAGGAAATATCCGTTATCAAATGGATTAAGCGTTTTAAAAATGGCCGACAAGACACCACGGATGATGAAAGATGCCGGGACGACCTTCAACCCTCTCCTGTGATGACATTGGAAACATCGATCGTGTGCGGTCCCTTGTCCTTACCGATCGTCATAAATCAACTGTTTGTTCGAATAATAAACGAAAAAGGAGTTTCATTTACTTATATTGAAGAAATTTAGAGAAAGTACGCGTTTTCATCAAAAATACGATCATTGGATGAAAACTAGCCGTTTTCAGTGGACACGCCGCAAAACATGCGCGTGGAAAATCATAACACCAATGTTTGCGGTTAAAAAACCAACGAATTTTGAAAAAAGTAGTTTGAAATACTTGGAAGGAAATTATTGAGAGAAAATTTACGATTTCACTTAAAACACAAAAAATAAATAAAAACGATAAGTTTTCTGTGGAAATACCACATCAAATACTAGTCTAAATTATAACGATATAATTTGCGATGTGAAAGACAACGAATGATGAAAAAAGGTGTTTGAATTACTTAAATTAAAAATATTCAGAGAAAATACACATTTCATCGAAAATACGAAGATTGATAAAAAGCTAGCAGTTGTCAGTGTACTCGCCACAAAACATACGTGTTTAAATAATTACCCATATTTTGCGATTGAAAATTCAACGAATATCGAAAAAAGTAGTTTAAAACTCTTGAAAGGAAAATATTGAGGGTAAAATAACGATTGCATCGAAAACACGAAAAGTAAATAAAGACGAGCAGTTTTCCGTTTAAATACCACATAAATTATGTTTTTAAATTACAACTACATATTTTGCGGCGGAGAAATCAACGAATGATGAAAAAAAGGGTTTGAAATTTAACGAAATCATCGAAAACCCGGAAAAAAATTAAACGAGTTGTTTTATTAGGAAATACGACAAAATACGTGTTTACATTAAAATAACGTATTTTTCGATGGAGAAATTAACAAATCATGAAAAAAGGAGTGTAACATTTAACGATTTCTTTGAAAACACGGAAAATAGATAAAAACGAGCTGTTTTCTGTGGAAACTCCACTTCAAATACTTGTTTAAATTAAAACGACATTTTTAGCGATGGAGAAATAAACGAAAAAGGAGTTTGATTTACTTAAATTGAAGAAATTTAGAGAAAGTACGCGTTTTCATCAAAAATACGATCATTGGATGAAAACTAGCCGTTTTCAGTGGACACGCCGCAAAACATGCGCGTGGAAAATCATAACACCAATGTTTGCGGTTAAAAAACCAACCAATTTTGAAAAAAGTAGTTTGAAATAGTTGGAAGGAAATTATTGAGGAAAAATTTACGATTTCACCTAAAACACAAAAAATAAATAAAAATAAGGAATTTAACGATTTCATTGAAAACACGGAAAATAGATAAAAATGAGCAATTTATATAGCAAGTTTGAGTGACGGGTCACTGGCGTCGGGCTTCCCGCCCCGTAAACCCTGAGTGTTGTGTGTTTGCGATTCACGACGGTCAATGTGTCTACATATACCGGAGTGATTGAGTGATTGCTATAACTTTCTCACTCCCTGTAAACCCCCTTTCTTATTCCCCCTATAAGTGCCCTTAAGTATACGGCTTTGGGTCTAATATTCTTTCCATTCACTCGGCCGTAGTACGTTCTTTATCTATTTATCACTTGGTCGACACTCAGAATTTTCGGCACCATCTTGGCGCACACCTCGAGCATGGCCAAATCCTGTGTAATAATGCGTTGGATGTTGGATGCAGACAGACCCAACTGGTCTGCCATTTCTTCACTAGTTAAGCGTCGGTCTGTGTTCAGCAGTGTCCTCACTCTGTCCACATTCGTGTCGGTTCTTGCCGTCGACGGCCGTCCGGAGCGATGGTCGTCTTCAACGAGCTCCCTACCCTATTTAAACCACTTGTGCCACTCAAATACTATGGAACGGCTTATAGGAGTGTCCCCATAAGCCTGCTTCATCATATCGAGGGTTAAGGTGCCGTCTTCCCGAGTTCGCACAAATCTTCACAGAATAACATTGCTCTAAATTCAGATTCATTTTGTTTTTCGACGCGGGCAGAAAACTTGATTCTCTGAAACGGTCTTCTCACTCAACGACAGCCCGCAGGTGACTGAGGTTGGAGTTGCTCTGTTGCTAAGAGCCCCCTCCACCTTACCCTGCCAGGCACACCCTCCTCTATCACACCGTTCGCACCAGAGAAAAACAGTCCTACCACTTTTGGGTAAGTCCCTGTATATGATAATACATATATATATATATATATATATATATATATATATATATATATATATATATATATATATATATATATATAATATATATATTTAAATGAATATATATATATATTCATTTATATATATATATAATATATATATATATATCCCTCCTCGGACTACAACCTTGACGTGGTGGAAGGGGTTGTGCGCTCCGATGGCCCCTAGAGCGGTGCTGGCAGGAGTAATAATTATATCTCCTGGTAGGGTCACCCATGCCGGATAGGTCGAAGGTTAGTAGCCAGACGAAAGGTAGTCCACGCAGTGTCTGTTACTCAGTGAGGCGGATGCAATGGCATCTGACCCCAGTGGGGCGGCCAATAAGTGATGGTGTCAAGTTAAAAACACTATTGAGGAAGGCAACGGGAAACGACATCAATTATCATTCCCAAGATTAACAAGTTGGACTATACAGAGATTTTGAGTCCTGGCAACTATGGGGCTCGGCCCAATCGGCCGTGTGTCGTACCCGGCAGCGGGGGAGGCAAGGCTTCCGCGGTCGTCATCCCACGAAACCCTTGCAAGGGAAAACCGGCAGCAGCAGGACAGAAGACGCAGGAGAAGAATACCAAATTAGTTAGAATAGGAACATGGATTGTTAGGACAATAATGAGGACAGGGAAATTGGAGAATGTTAAGCGAGAGATGGAAAGGGGAAATATTGATATTTTAGGTCTATGCAAGTTGAGATGGAAAGATAGCCGGGGTTACTGGAGTGATAAGTATAGATTAATATACAGCGGCAGGGACGAGAGCAAACGAGGGGTCCCATAGAATTAAATGAAGAGGTAGGGAGAAACGTAGTCAACATAGAGCAGGTAACGGATAAAATACTACTAGTAAATAATAAAAAATAAAAGCAGAACCGACAAACTTGGTTATTATTCATGTATACATGCCACCGAGCAACCATAAGGAAGAAGAGGCGGATTGGATATATAATCAGGTAGGAGACATAATCGTATGTGTTTCTGTAGGGAAACATTTGATGGTGATGGGGGATTGGAATGCGACGGTAGACAAAGGAAGAGATGGTGATGAGGTCAGGGACTACGGTTTAGGCACAAGGAATGACCGCGGGGAGAAAGCAGTTAAGTTCTGCTGGAGACGCGCTAGTCATCACCAACACTTGGTTTAGACACCACAAAAGATGCAGGTATACATGGATTATGCCAGGTGACTCAGAAAGGTATCAGCTAGATTATATCATGGTAAGACACAGGTTTAGGAACAGTGTGATAAATTTGCACAGCTTCCCGGGAGGGGATGCAGACTCTGACCACAATTTAGTGGTTATGAAATGTAGCATCCGTTTCAAAAAGATAAGGCAGGGGCGACGAGTCAGAAAATGGAATGTAGAAGCATTAAATGGTTTGAAAAGGAAGGAATACAAACAGGCGGTAGACGATATCATGGAGGATGGTAAAGAGCTAAGTAATATTGAAGAAAATTGGGAAAGTATTAAGAAAGGCTTGTCTAAAGCCGCAAAAGACACTATTGGAACCGTTAACGCTAAAAGGACTAGGAAACCATGGATCACGGATGAGATGATTACAAGATGGATGACCGGCAAAATTGAAAGAATCTAAATACAGAATTACGCAAAATGAAGTACAAAGAATTAAACAATAAATTGAGGCGGGCAACAAAAAAAGCAAAAGAAGCATGGTGGAAGACGCAGTGCGATGATATGGAAAGTCTGCAAAGGAAGGGGGAAATCGGTGCGCTGTACAGCAAAGTTAAATCTTTATCGGGAAGTAAGAAAGGGAGATCAACGATAGCAGTTAGAGATAAGGCGGGTAAGATGATAGTTGACGCAAGAAATATCCAAGAGGGATGGAAAGAATATATAGAAGAACTGTATAGTAAAGAGCTTAGACCAAAAAAGTTAGACATAGAAAAGGAACATGACGTAGAAGAAGATAGTTTAGATCAAGGCATACTAAACAATGAGATAGGAAGGGCATTAAGGGAGATGAAACTAAATAAGGCCGTCGGGGTTGATAACATTCCCACGAAAATTTTAAAAGGCTTAGGAAAATGTGGGAGGAAAAGGCTTTATGGGCTGATCCGTAGTATTTATGAGGAAGGAATCTGGCCGGAAAAATATGTGAGATCAGTTTTAGATCCTATTCCAAAGGAGGTAAAGGCTACATCATGTGAGGACTACAGGATGATAAGTTTGATATCCAACGCAGCTAAAGTTGTTCTAAGGATAATAAACCAAAGGATAGAGAGTAGGGCAAATGATTACTTAGGGATGATCAGTGCGGGTTTAGGAAGGGGAGAGGTACGCGTGATGCTGTTGCAGAAATGAGATTATTAATCGAGAGGAATATACAACACAACCAGGAGGTATTTGCCTGTTTAGTAATTTTCGAAAAAGAGTTTGATAGAGTGAATTGGGAAAAACTAATGAGTATATTGCAGGAAATAGAGATAGATTGGAGGGAAAGGAGGCTAATCCGCAACCTGTACATGTCCCAGGATGCTCAGGTACCAGTGGGAAACGGGAAGTCCGGTTGGGGAGTGTTAGGAAGAGGTGTAAGAAAGGGTTGACCACTATCACCGTTGCTGTTCAACCTGTATGCAGAAGAAATGATTAAAGAGGCATAAGAAGAATTGGAGGTAGAAATGAAGGTGGGTGGGGTGTTTGTAAAATCAGTTAGGTTTCCTGATGACCGAGCTTTAGTTTGTCAGTCAGCCAAGAGCATGAGGCACTGCATAGTGAATCGGAAATCCAGTAGGACAGATATGGGATGAGAAACAAAATTAATAAAACAAAGGTTATGCAATTTTCTAGAAAGAAAAAAGCTAAGCTAAACATTAAAAAAGGAGGGCAAAAACTAGAGCAGGTAGAACAGTTTACATACCTCGGTAGTGTTTTGGACCAATACGGTCAAAGTAGTAGGGACGTATGGAGAAGAATTATGCTAGGCACAGAGGCTTTCATAAGGAGGAGAGAGTTAATGAATGGCACGTTGAGTAAGGATATTAAAAAAAGACTCGTGAAACTTTTGATATGGTGCATAGTTATATAAGGAAATGTGGTCATTGAAGCAGGAGGATAGTGGTGGACTGGAGGCTTTTGACATGTGGGCGTGGAGAAAATGGAGAAGGTGAAATGGACCGAGAAGAAAACCAATGAGAAAGTACTTGGTATTGTGGGTGAAGAGAGGGGTTGGTTGGGAGAAATCCTATTGAGGCAGTAAAAATTGATGAAGGGCATATTGACCGACAGGGGACTGTTCAAGATGGTAATAGAGGGGAGAATGTGAGGCAAGCAAGAAAAGGGAAGGAACATGATGGGGATGTTTCATTAAAGGATTCAAGTTCCTTCTAGATTATTATTATTAGGAGTTAATTTCATTATTTCCTTGAAAATTGTATCTTAGCACAACAGTCTGATTTACCTAATATCTCTTAAATTTTTAATAGTTCTAGGATTAATTTGTCCATAAAGACATGGCCTCATTCGGCTTCCAATAATAATTTCAATGCCCATATTTTCATGAAGAATTTCTAGTCTTTGAGCTATTTTTGGTATCATCAATATTACTGATGTGCCCTGTAAAATTAAACTTACATATGTTTTATATCCTTATTATGCTTTTTGTGTGCAAAAATATCAAAATCTAAAAGATGCAAAGGTACGATTCAGAGCCACTCAAAGACAGGCTAAGCAGGCAGGTTTCATAATAATCATTTAGGTTTAAATACTAACAAAACTCAGCATATTGTATGCAGTTATAGTATATAAAAATGTACTGATGTTGAAAATTCTAAAATACTAGGAATTAATATAGATAGGAAACTAACCAGGGAGACTCACATCAGTCAGATCTGTAATGAACTGATTAAAGCTCAACTTTCCCATTTCAAATGAGTATCGTTTAACACTTGACCATGTCTTCTTTCCATGTCATTTGAATTACAGTGATGCGTTATGGGTTCATTTCCCAAAACATATCATACGAATCTTGCTACTACACAAGAGAGATTTTTGCTCCCTTGCTAATACACCGCAACGTGATTTCTGCAGACCATTTTTAATTAGCATGCTACTCATCAAAAACCTCACCTCACAGGGATTAGCTAAGGATTAACCTGGACCTCGCAAATCCTGCCTCTGGAACTCATACTTCCTTTGGAATGATAAGCACATTGAACATGATGAAAGTGCAGCCATGGGATCACCCCTCTCTTCCATACTAACCAACATTTTCATTGAGATCTCTCAGCTGAAGGCAATGGTCTTACCCAAAGAAACCAACCCGTAGTAATAGTGGTTCTTTTTGCACCACTTTTTAAAACATTTAAAACCTCAATCCAATTTTGATAAATACATCAATGTTTAAAAAAACATAAATAGTTAAAAACAAAATTATTTAAAAATAAAGAAACAGAAACTCAAGTTGTCCGTTCAGGGCAGTTTCCTTTAAAAACTCGGAAACCTTACTAAAAAAGTTGGGGTCCTCTCCTAAACTATTGCTTAAATTACCTCTTATTTTAAAAAAGGTATCTGGCCTTTTATAATTTATTTCTGAGTCACAATCAGGCGCAAGTTACAAACATTGCAGCAAGGTTGCATTTTTGTCTCCATGAAGAGTGCGTGAGGGCTAAGTGCCCGATTCTCAGGCGCGTGATCCTGACCTCTTCCCTCTGAATGTTCCAGATGGAAGAGGGCGCTGTCAAAACAACCAAATTTATGGCCTTAAGTTCCTTGTTTTGCAAGAATCACCAAGCTTCCTTCCACTGGTTCCGAACCAAATTCCGCAAGGCAGCCCCGACGTCCACCACAGGAAGCAATGCTGAGTCGGTTTTGAGATTGACCAGGGCTTCCTTTGCTGCTTTGCCAGCTTTTTCAATGCCTGGTATTCCCACATGAGCAGCAGTCCATATAGAGGATACCTACTTCCCCTTTATCTGAAGGGAACACAGGGTATAATAGATCTCCTGAACCATCAGGTGCATTGATGACAAGACTGATATGGATTATAGGGAAATCAATGAGTGCGAACAGATTAGAGAAGAGCCATTACATTGTCTTATGTCTTTTAGGGCCCTTTTGATAGCTGACAGTTTGGCTGTGAACCCCTCAATCATCTCTTAACTCACCCCCAACCTCTGATGAACACCCTCCGCCACCCTCTGGAGAACACTCTCCCTCAATCAATGACCAATCATCAACCGCAAATATAAGAACTGCTCTATTGAGCATAATTACCAAACTTCTCTCTCCTACTGACAGTAAAACCCTTATTAGCATCTTCACCAATGACCTTATACCAGCCCTTCTTCAACTTGTAAATGGTGCCTAATTCACAAATAAACAACCACTTCTTTAAAACTCTACAATGGAACATAAATTGCATAAAAAACAAAAAACAAGAGCTAAACCTCCTAATAATCAATCATTATCCAGACATCATCCATCTTCAAGAAACCAAACTTTATAATAGCCAAACATTCAATTGTCCAAATTACTCTACAATCAGAAGATAAAGAGCCAATGATCCTGATTGCGGGGTCATGATCCTATCCAAAACTAACCTACTCTTCACATAACTTCAACCCCCACCCACCCAAAAACTGGAACTCGCTGGAATAGCAATAAAAGGAGTTACTGGGACCCTTAACATTTGGTCAGCCTACTTTCCACCTTCATCCTCAAAGTCAGACGCCCCTGGCTTATCAGTGCTCTCATCCCTACTGCACCCAAAGCTCATAAAAGGTGGTGACTTAAACGCCAAACATTCTGCCTGGGGTTGAAAAACCACTACAACACGAGGGCGAGCCCTTCATAAGCTCCTATTTACCAAAAATATCGCAATTCACTCACCACCTTTCCCTACCCACTTCCATCATCACCCCCACTCCTCCGATATCCTGGATGTAGTTCCCTTATCCGCAGATATCGCATTCCAAATCCTTAACCTAGATAACTCAGCCTTGCACCACTGCCCCATATTTTACTGCGTTCCTACCCTCCTTCATTCAACCAGAACCAACTAGAAGAGTTAACTGGAAACTATTTAAAGAAAACTGCTTGGCCATTAAACTTGTCCCATGTCCTGCTAGCACTCCAGACAGCATAGAGAAAGCGGCTCAAGATTTTACAAGCACCTTAACCAAAATCATTCATCGCTCTTGCTAACCTCCTTCTCCAGCCTCCATCGCTGGTGCCACACTACCTCCGGATATTTTTTACCTGATTTCACTTAGAAACAAGGCCAGAGCCCTCATGGCAACGCACTCATCTCCGCCAAGATAAAATCGGCTTCTGTGCACTTCGAAAACTTGTAACATCCAAAACTAGAACACATTGGGAAAAAACTTGCCAAGAAGAAATAAGTTCACTCTCACATAACGACAACTTGGTATGGACCCGAGCCCACAGATAAACACCTATCAAATCCCTTTCTTTCTTTCAAACCGCACGTTCTTTGTAGCCCTTAACAATGCCAAATCAACTACCCGGTCCATATCCGCAGGCTTTCCTCAAGGATCAATTTTGTCAACCGTCCTATTCAACCTGTACATTAACGACCTCACCCCGACCCAAAACCTACCTCCATGCGGATGACTCAGCTAGAGCGTCGACTTCCTTTGACCCAAATCACGCCGCAAAAATATCCAAGAACACCTTAAGAGCATAGCAGAGTGGATGACCAATTGGAAACTAACCATAAACACCACAAAAAGCATAAACGTAAACTACGCCAGAAAATGGAAGAATCCTCACATCACTCCTATCCACTATCGCAGGGAAATAATCCCCCAGGCATCATTGGCTAAATTTCTTGGTGTACAAATGGACTTAGTAAACCTACCAGCAAGCACACACTCAATATGCACTCGACAAGGCCAATTCAGCCGCTTTCTTATTTTTTCCCTTCATAAAATGCACCAGTCCCCTTTGTCTTCTCACCAAGGTACTGTTATTTAAATCTATGATACCCCCTATCTGAAGGCTACCCAGCCTGGGGTTCAATAGCCGCAACCAAATTGAATAAATTGACACGCTTCCAAAATAATACTCTACGAACCCTTGCCAACGACGCCTGGTTTGTAAGAAACTCAGATATTCACATGGATCTAAAAATACCGGACCTTCCAACATATCTAAGCGACCTAGCCACGTCATTTCAACAAGCAATAGGAAATACTGGTAACCCATTATTAGAACCTTTATGGGATTACCCTGATAATCCCCATTTCAGATACAATTGTGCTAAAGCAAGCATAAATGGGCAGTCATAATCTCCAAATATAATACTGTCACAAACTGCACTAAAATATACTCACTAGCTCAACTTCGCCCATAAACCGCTTATATCCCACGCCCATTGATCATCATAGCTGGATATTGGTATAAGATGCACCTAACGGCGCAGTCCATAAGCATCGATTGGTCGGTCGGTAGCAGGACCCCCATTCTTCTTTTGCATCAACAACGCACCAATGAAAAAACGTGGAAAAAGTGAAAGAAATTGTTTACAATTTAATCAGCATAATCAAAATATTCAGAGAGAAAACGATTGAGAATGTATGGCAATTTGCAATTGGCACATTCTAATTAAATTATTTTTATATAGAATGTTTTGTGTATTAAAAGCGAGAGAAACAGCAACATTTCTTCATAATTTTTGAAATTTGAATTACAAACAAAGCGGCAAATGAAAGTTGCTCAGGATCAGTCACACGCAAATGAAGTCATCGACGATTTAGAATTATTAATTCCTGTTGAAAAACAGGATGACGAAACAACATGAGGATTAAAATGAAATGACGTAGAAACTTAAGGCATGATTTACGAATTCTTTTAACCATATTTTTAAAACACACGAAAATCTCCTCCCGTTCATAAAAACACATGTCTGTTCTTAGCGGCTGTGACATGCTTGGAAATGGCATCTCGCTTCTTTTCCAATCTTTTTGCTTGTTCCATCCCTTTTGGCACAACAAACTGCACACATCCTACAAAGCTCTTCCTTCTTCTCTGTAGGTGGAATATACTTGGGAAATTGTAACTTACATAGAGGATCAAGGATTTGGTTCTACTGAAGGCCTTCTACCCTCACATGTTATATCATATGCAATGTACCCTTCAATTACATCTTCCACTAGTTTGATTCTAAATTCTGAACTTACCCTTTGGTCCACTACCCTTTCTCTGCAACAGAAATCCATTCCATGTGCCCTGGTCCAACAAGTGAAAAATGTTTAAAATATTTATTGCCCCCTTTTTTCATAATGGGGAAATTTGTCAGGTGCTGATCTTCCCTTTCTACTCCACCTATTGTATTATTGTACACAACAGCAACTTTTGGCTTTTAAAGCACCATATCCTTTTCATTTATATTCCACAAATTCCGTATTATGTACTGTAAAGGGTACAGAGACTTGACGGCCTTCTTATCTTCCCAATTCATAGCAATCACTTTGCCTTGCTGGAGGGCAGTCAATTCCTCCTTTTTCAACTTCTTTAGTCTATACGTCATCTAGTACTTCCTTCCTTTTAATTCTCAATGTCCCATGTCTATCGGTTCCTTTCATAGCCAATAAATCAGCCAGCTCTGAGGAGGTGTAATAGTTGTCTGCAGTCAGGACATAATCTTTGACCTTGCAGAGGTTTCATTACTGCTAGCACAATCTAAGGATGTATTAGGAAGATTGGTATATTCCACGTTCAATACTGACCATTTCCTGTGTACCATAAACACAGTAATCAATGCTGGAAGGTCGGTTCATGGGTGATGGTAGAGTTCACCCAGTACTTAGCTCTATACAGTCTGTGAAATTCACACTTTAGGGTATTAAGGGGAGCCAGTTACTTTCACTGTGGCAGATAAGGTTTACCAGGAAGATTGGTACCAGAATAAATCACATAGCTTGAGTGGAGCATCAGGTGCCCTGAGTGCCTTGCCTGGGGTTTGAACTCAGGACCCTCCGGTCAATAGTCCAATGCTCTACCCTCCTGGACTATCATGACCCACCTTTTTCCTGTAGAAATAATATTAAATGACCATATATATCCAGACATAGGCTTAGCAAATCTAAACGTTTTTACCCCAAATCTTGCTCCTTTCAGGGAAACATACTGCATCAATGAGAGCTCATCCTTGTAAAGAATAACATTTTTATCAATAGAAATCTTCCTCTCAGGTGTCAACAAACTTGAGAACTTTTTGTTGAGAACACAAGCAGAGGGCAAATTTCATTCAGCTTGACACAAGGATGTCTATCCCTCATAAAGGTACACTACCAATCTATAAAACTTAATTTTTTTTAGACAAAAGAATCAGTACAGTGGTCACCATATAACTTGATTTCCACAGTTATTAGTTCAATTGAGTAATCATGAATTAATGCCCGAAAGCATTGAAGAATTCCAGCAGTTTCATCAATCTCTAAATGAACAGGATGAGAAGCAGTCCAAGGAAATCTTGGAAGTGGTGATTAGTGATGTTGCTGGGAATCCATCGGACACCACAACACTCACGCATCAAGCAATTGGGCTATCAAACCTTCATAAATCAGGGAAAATATGTCCGTTTCTGGATGTTTTATTCTGAGATAATGAAGATTAATATTTAATATGTTTGTTTTAATTTGGGTTAATAAATTGTCCAAAATTAAATGACAATCAATGCATAAATGAATTAATAACTGTTTAAATGAGTCTGCCATTAAATTCGTTTGATATTTTATAATTTTTGAAAACAAACTTTATAATTCAAGGAGACTTCTCATCGTCTTAAACTGTTCCAATATTTCATCGAAATCTGTTTTGATTTATTCTGAATTTTTTATGAAAATAAAGCCTATAAAAATAAATAAAATATACTCAATGAACCTGTATGGAATCAGTCATTATTAATTGGCTTTCAAATCGCGTGCATTTAAAACAATTGACTTAAATATGTCATACATATATTCCAAATAAATGGCATTTCTAAGCCAATAGATGCCAATCAAATACAATGAAGATGAAGAAATGAATTCATTTTACAAACACTGTAATTAAAAAGGAGTGCTTCATAATATGGGATTAGTGGCACCCAATTAGGTAATTGCAAAATGGCTGTGGAAATAACTTAAGAAGCCCTATCATCTACCGAGCGTGTATTAAATGCAGTTTATTTTATGTTTAATTTTTCAATATTGAATCTTTCAATTAATTGCATTTTAAAATCTACTTTGAATAATTTGGTCTCAATGTATTGGTTGATCATGGAATACATTATTAAGTATTATTTTCAATTTATATTGACAGTATTTACAGCTGTAGGTTGGCACTTGATTCCTGTTCAATTCCATCCAAAACATAGACCATACTTACTTCAAAAAGGAGCATTAACATATATATTTTCTACGCTTAGATGGATACTCCAGTCAATTCCAGCAGAGTTTATGATCAGAACAAATTAAAAGACAACTATCTCAGCAGCTGATAATCTTGTCGTGAATGTAATTAGGTGTTTTCCAGAATTTAAAAGGTATATGTTTCATAAAAGATATCACCAGTCCATTCTTTCCATGTGTGGGGTAAATAGGAAGAAGTTCAAATACACATAAATAACCTTAAAATAGACAATGAGACAGTTCACCTCAAATGGAGATGTATTCTTCTAAACAGTGCAATACAACTTTTGGTTACGGTAGATCCTTTAATGTCAGCCATTAATTCACAATGCAATCAAATAATTTGTGCATTCTGAATCTGAGAATGAAAACTATATAGCCTTAATGAACGTGTATTGTTTATTTCTGAAGGTAAGCGCAGTACGCTCAAAGGCATTAGCGATAAGTGAAATTTAAAATGTGACAGAACAATCTAATACATTACTTGAGAATTAAGTTTGTTTGGTTTGAACATTTGGTGACGACGTCACCATGGCAATAGTAACAAAGAAGTGAAGAACGAAAGGTTTCAAATTGGAGTTCGGATCCAGTCTTATTTCATTAACGAATTACAGTATGCTCTTTACAGTTATATGCTCTTAATATTGTCGTTCATATTGTAAAAATATTAAAACAATGTTGTTTGAGAAAATATTTGATTTTAAAATTATTTCTATTCGGTTCAAATCATTAGAAGTCAGATTAATTAATATTTCAAACAACAGAGTTCATTATACTTGAACGAAATTCTAGATGGTAACTTTGCAAAACTTTATATCTATTGTCGCAAGTATGCGACATGGTACTCCTTCCCTGGCTCCTCCGAATGTCCCACGTGACCAAAGACAATGTTTCAAAAGTATTCCTCCCCTGACTCCTAAATTGGGTATAAAAGCCCTGATTGCCGGGCAAAAAGCAGTCAGTTGGTTATCTGGCGGTGACCGGTAGGGCACGATGATTCAGCTATGTTGCGCTTGTCGCGACAGTGTGTCCTATTCCTGACTAAACTTCGGACGAGGGCTCTGCCTAGGTTACGTTCGTTTAACCTCGTCCACCCTGCAATACTCCCTTCCTTTCCGACGGACGAGGGCTCTGCCTAGGTTATGTGTTTCGTGACCGCATCCACCCTGCATTTACCCTATTCCAGGTAATTTTCTGCCACTTTAATTCTGTCCGCCCTCCCGTTGGTTTACCGATGGTCTAGCCATCCATAATTTGCTTATACCTATGTTAATGGTGCATTATGACTAATGGTAGGTAATATATGGCTGCTTGGGTAATACTCGGTGTAGTTACTCTGACCTTCCACGATACCCTTTGTGTTGCACCATAGAAACCCCCCTCGCGACATATTGGTGTCAGGTGAGGGGTTGCACGGATGGACTAGTGATTTATTCAGTGTACGTGACAGTGTCTCATAGATTATCATGTGTCCGTGTACCTCTTTAAATCGGAAGTTCCGTATTTCCTTGGACAGGTGGGATTTGCTAATCTGTGCTGACCTAACGAATTATTATTTTAAAACACGTGCTATAACCTCATTGCGAATCTCTGCGCACAATTAAACTAAGGATCACTTCATCAGGAACCATCAATTAGCCCAAGCATGGGTAAAGGATACACACGGAGTATGAAAAAATAAATTAATTAAGCTTTAGTTTGTCAGTCAGAGAAGGGGTTGTAAGGTTTGCTGAGTGAATTGGAGATTCAGTGGGACAGATATGGGATGAGAAACAAAATTAATAAAACCAAGTTTATGCAATTTTCTAGAAATAAAAAAGCTAAGCTAAACATGAAAATAGGAGGGGAAAAACTAATGCAGGTGGAATAGTTGACGTATCTCTGAAGCATTTTGGACCAACATGGTCAAAGTAGTAGGGACGTATGGAGAAGAATTACGCTAGGCACAGAGGCTTTCATAAGGTGGAGAGAGTTGACGAATGGGACGTTGAGTAAGGATATTAAAAAAAGACTCGTGAAACTTTTGATATGATGCAGAGTTATATAAGGAAATGTGGTCATTGAAGCAGGAGGATAGTCGTGGACTGGAGGCTTTTGACATGTGGGCGTGGAGAAAATGGAGAAGGTGAAATGGACCGAGAAGAAAACCAATGAGAAAGTACTTGGTATGGTGGGTGAAGAGAGGGGTTGGTTGGGAGAAATCCTAATGAGGCAGTAAAAACGGATGAAGGGCATATTGACAGACAGGAGACTGTTCAAGATGGTAATAGAGGGGAGAATGTGAGGCAAGCAAGGAAAGGGAAGGAACAGGATAGGGATGTTGGACGGGATGAAGGGAGGAAGGAAGTACTCAGAGCTGAAGAGGGACCTGATGTAGAGGAGAATGCGGGATTTTTTGTTTTGTTTGGAGTAATATAATATTTATTTGGTATGATATAGATATGGTACTATGATATAGAAATGATGATTATAAAACACGGGGTAAATGTGAATTATTTGACTTTAAAAAGTTAACTAACAAATCATCATCAACATCAGTATAACAATCCTAAGATTGGTTTACTGCAGGCCCTCCATTCTTTGCTATTAAGCATCATTTCCCTTTGATAGGTTTGCTGTTTTATGTTCTTCTCAATTTGCCCTTCCATGTACTGGTCTTTTGGCCATCCTTGCAGGATCTTTTTTGCTTTTCCATGGCTCTGATCCATAGAATGCAATGCTCCACACAAACGTTTTGACCATCTGCTTCCTTGTTTGCAATCTTATATTCTTTGAACATAGTAATAGCCTTTTCTCAATGAACGTCCTCTTTGCCTGGGCTATTCTTTCTTAACGTCGGTCGAACTTCTTCCATCCCATGTTACTATATTACTGCCCAACAAGTAGATGAAAGAAGGATTCCACTTGGTCCAGTTTCACTCCTCAATTGGCGATATCTGGATTCAGCTTCTCTCTTCCACGCGCACAAGGATTTCGTTTTCTTCTTGTTGTGCTCATATTATATTCTCCAAGAAGTTGGTCCATAATATTCAGATTAGCTTTCAGGTCCTCTTGCGTTTTCGTCGCTACTTCTATTTCATATGCAAACCGGAGCATGTTGATTGCTTCGTCATTTATCCTTAGCTCCTTTGAAGCCCAATTTTTGTGTTTCCTTCAATTTGTCTCTTCCATAGATTCATGTGTTGAATATTGCTGGCGAGAGGTTGCATCCTTGAACTTTGTTAAATTAGGTTTCTATTTTCCTTCTGTTTCTCATTTTCATGGTAGTTACCTCATTAATGTACATTAAACTAGCTATTCAGTGAACATAAATAATGCGCACCTTATGTTTTTTGTCAAACTTCTCATCAGCTTCAATGGTTTGGTTCAGCTTGGATACGACCGATGCCATTCTGATGCTTCGATAGAATCAGGGAAGAATGAAGTTAATGCCGTCAGAATGATGACTTGAGTTTGTGGTGGGTTTGTGAAGGAAATAAGTGGCAAATTTCTTGTTTGCATTGTGTTTGTCCATAAAGACATGGCCTCATTCGGCTTCCAATAATAATTTCAATGCCCATCTTTTCATGAAGAACTTCTAGTCTTTAAGCTATTTTGGGTATTATCATGATTAATGATTTGCCCTGTAAAATTAAAGCTACATATGTTTTATATCCTTATTATGCTTTTTGTGTGCAAAAATGTCAAAATCTAGAAGATGCAAAGGTACGACTCAGAGCCACTCAAAGACAGGCTAAGCAGGCAGGTTTCATATTAATCATTTATGTTTAAATACTAACAAAACTCAGCATATTGTATGCAGTTATAGTATATAAAAATGTACTGATGTTGAAAATTCTAAAATACTAGGAATTAATATAGATAGGAAACTAACCAGGGAGACTCACATCAGTCAGATCTGTAATGAACTGATTAAAGCTCAACTTTCCCATTTCAAATGAGTATCGTTTAACACTTGACCATGTCTTCTTTCCATGTCATTTGAATTACAGTGATGAGTTATGGGGTCATTTCCCAAAACATATCATACGAATCTTGCTACTACACAAGAGAGATTTTTGCTCCCTTGCTAATACACCGCAACGTGATTTCTGCAGACCATTTTTAATTAGCTGTGGAGTCATGATTGTACACCATGTGGGGTAGAGCAAATCTAAATAATACTATTTTCTGTGGAATTTCATCAACTTACAGCGCATTTCATATTGTGGACATTCAAATGTAAAACTATCTGTTTTTTTACACTGTTTTTGTAACACTCATTGTTTATTGAGAGATGAGTCAGGTGGAAATGAAATCCTTTGAGTTTGGTGAATTCATCAAAATAAATCCAAGAACGCTACATGAAAACTGCTAATTCTTCAAGGAAATTTGACAGAAATTATGATGGGTGTCATTTTATTATGTTTGCACATTTTGGTTTACTAAATTCTCCATAATCAAAGGACAATAGATGCATGATCGTTCATCATACTTAATGAGAATTTAACAGTTTAAATGAGCAAGCCATTATATTGGTGATGTTAAACATTTTTTAATTATTGTACACAAACACTCAAATTCAAGGAGACTTCTTATTGTCTTACATTGCTCCAATATTTTATTAAATTTTGTTTCCATTGATTCTGAATTTGCATAAAAATAAAGCCCGTCTAAATGCATAGTGTACTCAATTAAACTGCATATAATCAACCATTATCGGTTTCCTGTGAAAGTGAGTACATTAAATGCATTTGAAATATAAAGGTCACACTTGTATCCTTAAATAATGGCATTTTCAAGAATAGAAGCAATGCCAATCGAACAGAATGTAGAAGAAGAAATGAATTGACGTCACAATCACCATAATTAAAAAGGAGTATTTCACAACAGCAAGGGATTTGTGGCGTTAATAGGTGTATTTGCGAATTGATTCAGCATATTAAATAAATGGGTCCCTCACTACAGTACACAATAAAAATCTAATTTTGCGTTAACTACTTAAATATCGAATCTTCCTATTTATAACCATTGTATTTTAACAATCCATTTTGAATGATTTTGACTCAATGTATCGTTTGATCATTGCGCATGTGAAATAATACTATTTTCTAAACATTATTGACGATGTTTATAGCTGTCGTTTGACACTTGACTCCCGTTCAATTCTACCAAAAACATAGATCTTAACTACTTCAGAAAGGAACATTTACAAATATATTTTCTACAGAGAATGATACTGCAGTCAATTCAAGCAGAGCCCAAAGCAATTAAAACATGACTATCTCAGCAGCAAGTATTATTGTTGTGTATGTAATTAGGTGTTCTCCAAATTTAAAAGGCATATATCTCACAAAAGATCTCACCCGTCCATTCTTTCCAAAATACATTCACTAAGATTAGCAACCTGAAAAAGCATATCCTTGTTTATGCAAATGAGAAGCCATACCGTTAAGAATTTGCTCCATGACATTCAGTTGGAAAGGAAAGCCTATGGTCTGTGAGTGTGTAAAGAATGCTGTTTCTGAAGAACGCAATAATGTTTGTTTTGATTCGTTCATTTAGTGACACTGTTGCCGTGGCAACGGTAACAAACAAGTGAAGAATGAAATGTTTCGAATTAGATTGAGAATAAGATCTAATTTTAAAGAGAAATAAAGCATGCTCTATGGATACTATATTTTCGTTTATTAGGTATAAAGATCAAATACTGAAAAGGAAAATCAAATTATTGGACATGTGCGGAGACATACAAACGTGTTACTTTCCTTTCTCCACAAATATATATAAAGGTAATTGAAGAAGTTTTTCTTTCTTGCAAGCAAGAAAGTCATTTCAAGATGTATCCGGGCTTCGTGTCGGTAATATAATAAATAAATGAATGAATAAATTAACCATACATGGGAAGATGGTATCTAAAGATTTTAAGTGGTGCTCGATCCCGTTTCTGGGAGATCTTTCATATAGGATTTCCAACTGCCTACCCACCTCACTCAAAGCAGCCTTCTACTCACCCATAACCCTCTCCAAACTTCTAGCCAATGGAAAAGACACCCAGGATAGCCTTCTCAAATCAGGCATTTATAAACTGAAATGCGAGGATTGCACCAGCGTTTATGTCGGTCAGACCGGCAGGAATATCAAGTTACGAGTCAAGGAACACGCTAGGTGTCACAAAAATCAGAATAACAACTCTCTCTTCGCCAAGCATTTACTAGCATTCGACCACAGCAGTGACTTTGTCCCAGAGATATTACACACACTCGCAAAAGGATTAAAAATGGACGCTCTCGAGCAAATAGGGATTAGAAGGCACTTGGTGAACCCCAACACGACACTTTGTAATGAGCAATTATTCCCATACCCCTCCCCACTCCTCTCCGAGAAATTAGCCTGGAAATGGTCAAAACAATCCATCAACGCACCTGCTAGCCCCCACCCCCCTCAAATCCTTCCAACCCTCCCCGCCCCCACTCTGTCCTGAGGGTATATATGCTTGCTCTGTCTGTTTTGCAAATTTGTACCTGATGATGCCGCAAGTCGGTGAAACGCGTCGTGCCGTATAATAAAATCTGTGGAAAAGTACGAGTCTTTCTTTCTATTTCAATAATGGATATTAAATACTTCCACGAAGTGAAGCCTGAAACAATAGAATATGTTTCGAATTATATTGAGAATAAGATCTAATTTTAAAGAGAAATAAAGTATGCTCTAGGGATACTATATTTTCGTTTATTAGGTATAAAGATCAAATACTGAAAAGGAAAATCAAATTATTGGACATGTGCGGAGACATACAACCGTGTTCCTTTCCTTTCTCCACAAATATATATAAAGGTAATTGAAGAAGTTTTTCTTTCTTGCAAGCAAGAAAGTCATTTCATGATGTATCCGGGCTTCGTGTCGGTAATATAATAAAAAAAAATGAATGAATAAATTAACCATACATGGGAAGGAGTGTATAAAATACATAAAATATGTAATTATATATAAGAATGCGAACCATTGCCTATTAGTGTACACGCCTGGGCTATCTTTCCAGCAATGCAAGTTAATATCTTGTAGCTTCATTATGGTTCTTTATCTTCTTAGTTTCCAAATTTCCGCGTGCTTTGATGGCACTGAAGGTGTTGACGCATCGATGTTGCTGACGACCCATCGTCAGCAACATCGATGCACCAACCCACAAGCTAGCGCAATATATTGCACATCCTCTTCAACTCTTCGCCAGAAAAACTGACTTTTTTGCTAAAACTTCCATGGATTTCATTCACATTATTCGGAATGCTGAAGGCCAAATAGTCAACATGCTGGTGACCTTTGATGTAATCTCCTTGTTCACAAATACGCCCATTGATGACTCCACGCTACTCATCAAAAACCTCACCTCACAGGGATTAGCTAAGGATTAACCTGGACCTCGCAAATTCTGCCTCTGGAACTCATACTTCCTTTGGAATGATAAGCACATTGAACATGATGAATGTGCAGCCATGGGATCACCCCTCTCTTCCGTACTAACCAACATTTTCATTGAGATCTCGCAGCTGAAGGCAATGGTCTTACCCAAAGAAACCAACCCGTAGTAATAGTTGGGGTTTTTGGATGCACCAACCACTGTGGTTGTTATTGCACCACTTTTTAAAACATTGAAAACTTCAATCCAATTTTGATAAATACGTCAATGCATAAAAAACATTTAAATAGTTAAAAACAAAATTATTTAAAAAAAAGAAACGGAAACTCAAGTTGTCCGTTCAGGTCAGTTTCCCATAAAAACCTGGAAACCTTACTTAAAAAGTTGCGGTCCTCCCCTAAATTATTCCTTAAATTACCTCTTATTTTAAAAAAGGTATCTGGCCTTTTATAATTTATTCCCCGACTTCCACCACAGATAGCAATGCTGAGTCGGTTTTGAGTTTGACCAGGGCTTGTCTTGCTGCTTTGCCAGCTTTTTCCATGCCTGGTATTCCCACATGACCAGCAGTCCATATAGAGGATACCTACTTCCCCTTTATCTGACGGGACCACAGGGTATAATAGATCTCCTGAACCATCAGGTGCATTGATGACAAGTCCGATATGGATTATAGGGAGCTCAATGAGTGCGAACAGATGAGAGAAGAGCCATTACATTCTCTTAAGTCTTTTAGGGCCCTCTTGATAGCTGACAGTTTGGCTGTGAATATTCCTGCAAAACATTGTCAGTTATTTCCTCTGGACTACATTGTAGTGAGAGACCACCACGTGGACACATGCGGATTCTAACTTTGGTCCTCTCCTTTTACTAAGGGTCATTGGCCCTCTCAATAAAGGATCATGGGCATCAATATAAATGCCAGAGGCAGCTGATGGACAGGGGCTTCTAGAGTAAATGAGCTACCGGGCACCCACCAGCAGATAGATGTTACATCACGTTAACCTGGTAGTAGTATTAATGGTTTATAGGGTACATCAAGGGCTAAGGTCATTTTGCACCACTGACAAGATGACTAAAATCTCAAATCTATTTTATTTAGGAATTAATAAATAAGAATAAATGTACAAATAAATGTGGGGGGGAATGGCGAGAGGGGGATGGGGGGAGAGAGACCATAAAAGCAGTAATCAACCCCAAGTTCCGTGTGCTAGTCGTGTGGAATTCACACATGAACTGCACAGTTTGGAATCAGTGCTAAATGTATAGTTCAAGCAATGTTGGAATTCCTGGAGAAGGAATGAACATGTTTAGAACAGTAGAGCATATCTGATAGCACATCATTGAGCAAAGCATTTAAAATATTTACATTATTCAATTTGGTTTCGTTTTTTCTGTCGAATATCATGTGTATCAATGTGGGTCAAATCGACATGAGTGCAACGTTTTTTATTGTGTTGTGACCACCTATTCAGCGTTGTAGAACATCTAATTTCGTTCTCAATAGCATGACAGTATGCTAATTGACACGTAGACATGTGCCGTATTCGTAATAAATCCTATGTATTAGGGTGTATAAATAGTTCTAGAATATTTGAGTAATAAATCTTTACTGAATGTATCCTGAGAGAATTGCATTGTTTGCATCTGTAATGTTTTCGTGAAACGTATCATTTTTGCGCGTTAAAACTGTTGTTATTTTGAAACAAGTGAATAACGGAAAAAAGACGTGCGTGTGTGTTTCTAGCCTAATACTAACGAAGAACGACATAGGTTTCCGCGTAATTGTGCCAAAAGCATGCGTTTTGATATGTTCGTCTTTTGATTTGTTTATGTCATGTAGACCGATGTTTAACGAATCTCTTAGTTTCAAAACTAAGGGTAAATATAGCTTCGTGAAGCTGTTGAATTCCTTAATGTTAAACTCCCATCATCAACTTGTCACTTCGGTAATATTCTTGGGTATTTATCAATGTACTTACCCGAAAAAGTACTTAATTAGTACTTGTAGTATTCACTTTTCAGGTTTAAGCTAAGATTCCGTTCTCTCTTCGTTATTTATCCAGTCGCCCCATTTACTACTGTGATTATTCGCATTGCGGTAAACTGTCCCCATATAATTGTTGTTATTATTATCCGTTCTGCAGTGATCCAAGTGTAATCAAAGCACGCGGAAATTTGGAAACAAAGAAGAAATCGAGCCAGAATGTAGCTACGAGGTATTAACTTGCATTGCTGGAAAGATAGCCCAGGCGTGTACACTAATAGGCAATGGTTCGCATTCTTAAATATAATTACATATTTTACGTATTTTATATACTCCTTCTCATGTATGGTTATTTATTCATTCGCTTATTTATTAAATTATATTACCAAAACGAAGCCCAGATACATCATGAAATGACTTTCTTGCTTGCAAGAAAGAAAAACATCTTCAATTGCCTTTTTATATATGTGTGGAGAAAGGAAAGTAACACGTTTGTATGTCTCCGCACATGTCCAATAATTTGATTTTCCTTTTCAGTATTTGATCTTTATACCTAATAAACGAAAATATAGCATCCATAGCACATCTGCAATTGCCAGCATATATTTGTGGAGAAAGGAAAGTACCTTTGCTCTAAATCGCACCTTTGCATCTTTGTGCATTGTGTCCATAATGGACACTTCTTTCATTCAATCCCAACTCTTTTCTTTCCGTTTTCTGGCTTACTTAACAATCTGCCCATCAATCACAGTCTTCAATATTCTCAAGATAACTCAAAAGCAATGGACAATAATCGTCCCATGTTGCGAATATAAATTCATTAATGCCGTTGGCTCAACTTTAGAATTGTTGAAACTTAAATTTTCACATTGAGTAAAAACGGAATAAAAATCAGGTGCATTAAAACTTCCTGAATTAACTCTTAAGTCTCATGTTTAGATTGTTTTGTTGAACGATTTTGACAAATGACTACTGCATATCAATTCGTTTGTCGATGCTATTTCAGGGATGCCATAATGCCATGGCATCTGCAGCCAGTCACTGAAATGGCATCAATGATACCTTTAAAGAAATAACTTCCGATGTCATTTCACAGAGCCAAGGACAGTTTATGGCTAAAAATATTGGACGATTTATAGTCAAGAAAAATTTTGATGCAGCACTATAATTGAGCTATTCTGCTCTTCGGAATAATAAATCTGTCCACTGTAGGGACATCCCGAGTCTCGATCTAACAAAACTGTCGTTCTGCCCCCTAATAGTTGTGGTAATTATGTGTTCTACAGCTTTACCTGAAATTAATGTCAATTAGATTATCCTGTAATTGCTGCGTACTTTCCTGTGCCAACTAAGCAAAGCGTTATGTTCCCAACTTCACAATCTTTGTGTAACTTGGCTCCGCCAAATATTTGATTGCCCTGTGAGTTTGTGAAAGTGCAAGTCTCCCCTGTTCACATAGATATCGGAGTACTTGAAGTAAAAATGCTTGAAGCACAAATGATGGAATCCAAAATTAGATCCGTTTTTTTGTTATTTAAAGGAAGACAATTTCCATGGCTTGGCGGCGTCTACCTGATTATCAAAAAAACACGTCAAGAAATTGTCACACATGAATTCTTGCTCCTATCAACGGTGTGGACGCACAAGTTGGGTTGCCAGTCGGCACCATGAAAGGAAATGCGCATACAGACGACACCGGTTTTTCCCGGGAAAGCATATTTTGTCTGCCTTAAACAATGAGATTAAGAATTTTCCCTTTGTTCTTTCCTGAGGAGTTTTATGCAGGGGGTGGGTACCAAAGAGGACCTTTGGATGAATTGGGAAACTTCGGGGATTCCTTTGTTTCCCTCCCCCAGCCGTACGTGCTTAAAAAGGATAAAGAAAATCATTTCATTTCAAGGAAAGCTTTCATCCATTTTCTCCCCTCATCCAACTTTGTAATCATCTCATCCGTGATCCATGGTTTCCTAGTCCTTTTAGCGTTAACGATTCCAATAGTGCCTTTTGCGGCTTTCAATAACCCTTTAATGATAGTTTCCCATTTTTCTTCGATAGTACTTAGCCTATACTATCCTCCATGAGTTCCTCTACCGCATGTTGTTACTCCTTCCTTTTCAAACCATTTACTGCTTCTACATTCCATTTTCTAACTTGCCGCCCCTGCCTTATGTTTTTGAAACGCGCGCTACATTTCATAACAACTTAATTGTAGTCACAGTCCACATCCGCCCCCGGGTAGCTGTGCGAATTAACACACTGTTCCTAAACCTGTGTCTTACCAGGATATAATCTAGCTGATAACTTTCTGAGGCACCTGGCAATTTCCATGTATACCTTCATCTTTTGTGGTGTCTAAACCAAGTGTTGGTGATGACTATCCCCTGTCTCCTTCAGAACTCCAGTGGTTTCTCACCATGGTCATGCCTCGTGCCTAAACCGTAGTCCCCCACCTCATCACTATCTCTTCCTTCGCCTACCGTTGCATTCAAATCCGCCATCACTATCAAATGTTTCCCTGCAGGAACAGACGCGATTATGCCCTCTAACTGATCGTACATCCTATCGACATCTTCTTCCTTATGGTTGCTCGGTGGCATGTATACCTGAATAATAACCAAGTTCGTCGGTTCTGCTTTTATCTCTGCTAGTAATAATCTATCCGTTACTTGCTCTATGTCACTATGCTTCTTCCTACCTCTTCATTTAATATTATGGCAACCCCTCATGGCATCTTGTCCCTGCCGCTGTATATTATTTTATAATTATCACTCCAGTAATCCCCGCTATCCTTCCATCTCACGTCACATAGACCTAAAATATCAATTCTTCCATTTTCCATCTCTCTTAATATTCTCCAGTTTACCCATCATAATCATTGTCCTAACATTCCACGTTCCTCCTGGCATGGGCTTGTGGAAGTATCATTCCCTCTCGAACACAAATTCGAAGGTTTTGGGTCTTTATATTAATCCAGTGTATTTTGAGGGACGGAGGAAGTATGGAGACGTGTTCTAGTGTGTGCTATATATGTCTACATGGCGAGATTAAACAGTGTGCTGTTATCAAATTTTTGCCTTCGCCTCCTCATCGTCCGAGTAGTAGTAGTTTTGAGGGGAGGCGACCGACAGCTAAGGTCATTTGCGCCATAGGGGAAGGACAGGAAAGGATGAAGGGTGGAGAGAAACCCGGCGTCGGCATTAGCCTACTCTTTACGAAAGGCGCCAAGGGGTCCGCGGCTTAACGTCCCATCCGACGGACGGCGTACTCACTCAAAGTGCCCTCCACAAAGCACCTCAAGTAGGGATCGAGATACCTCGGAAAAATATTCAACACCGCCGGGATTTGAACCCGCGCCTTCAGGGTGGGAAGCCAGTACGTTAGCCCCCGCACCATCTCGATCCCCTCCTCATCGTCCGAGGTGTATTGATTACCCTTTGAGGTGTCTTTTGAGTTGAGAGGGAAAAAAACTAGAATTGCATGGCACAAGATCGAATAAGGGATCAAGGAGGATTTTGTTTCTTCTCTTTAAGTGAACCCATCGTGAACACAGATTTTACAATGTCCCAAATTTTCAATTATGAAGCCGACACGTACAACAGTATTTGTATTCTAAAAATATGGTTTGCGATATATGCTTTTGATATCAGTGATTCGCGTTTGGTCATTTTCAATCAAATCTTCAATGACGAGTTTGCAATGTTTATATTGCCTGTGGGTCAGTTATCGGAGGTCCGCTGCCGGTTTCATTGACCAATTATTGGCTTTTCCAGGCTCACAACCACGAAATTTTACCACCCATCCATTAACAGGAGATCTACATACAGCATCATCATCGTAATGAACAGCCTTTTAAAACGACGGTTGAATCTCAGTAGGAGTCACTTCTATAAGTTGCGCTGTTTAAATTCGCCATGCTGACATAGAGCAGGAACACGTCCCCTCGTCTCACCTATAAGAGGCATTGTTTCCATAAAGGGCCCTTAACCGATGATAAACCTCAATAGGAATCACTTTTCCAGCAGTTGAAAGTTTTACCAGAGCAAGGTTTAAATCGTGTTGACATAGCGCTAGAACAAATCTCCAAACTTCTGCTTCTCAAAATACACTTGATTAACGTGACAACCTCAAACCTGCGCAAATGTGTTAGAGGGGGAATGTTACTTCCACATGCCGCCAGACCAGGAGTGCTCCTGGAAGTCATTGTGTTTGTAGTACTAGGACACGTCTCTATACTTCCGCTTCTCAGAATACACTGGGTGAATGAAACGACTTAAAACTTGCGCATGCGTGTAGTGGAATAATTATACTTCCACATGCCGAGACTAGGAGTGCTTCTGAAAGTCATTTTGTTCGTAGTACTAGGACACGTCTCCAAACTTCCGCTTCTCAAAATACATTGGATGAATAAAACGATATCAGAACTGCGCATGCGTGTTGGAGGGTAATGTTACTTCCATATGCCAAGACAAAAAGTGCTTCTGAAGGACATTTTCTTTGTATTACAAGAACATGTCTCCATACTTCCCCTCCTCAAAATACACTGGTTGAATATAAATTACAACGACCTCAAACCTGGGCTGGCGTGTTTGGGCGAATGTTACTTTCTGGTGCCCAGACCAGGAGTCATTCTAACCGTCATGTTTTTGTAATACTACAACCAGTCTCCATACTTCTGCTTCTCAAAAAACACTGGATGAATACTGCATAGACCTCAAATCTGGGCATGCGTAATGTGTGGGAATGTTACTTCCACGATTGAAGACCAAGAGTGCATCTACAGGTCATTCATTTTCCAGAATTAGAACACGTCTCCATACTTCCGCTTCTCAAAACCATCTGGAAGTATGCAACGACCTCAACCCTGGGCATGCGTGTTGGAGGGGAATGTTACTTCCATATGCCAAGACTAAAAGTGATTCTGAAAGGCATTTTGCTTGTAGTGCTAGAACACATCTCCAAACTTCCGCTTCTCAAAATACACTGTAGCGACAGACGACGCGCTCGCGCCTCGACTCTCACTTGTCCGACGATGCGCTCGCGCCTCGATTCTCAATTGTCTGCAATTGCCCTAGAGGGCCGAGCGGCAATGACCAGAATGGCCTGGCGGCAATGACTCCGCACAAGTAGTGTGCGCGCATCCACCGTAGTGTCCAGATCGAGTCCGTCAGTCGCTTCATCGAGGACCTTCCATAATGTACTCGTACTAAGTCGCCGCAATAAACCTTACTATCCAATATCACCAGCATTATTCCTACCTAACCACGTGGAACCCTACATTTTGGTGACCCCGACGTGATCTTTTCCGGTGTTTTAGGGACCACGTGGTCAGGTGACCGGAAGCATTAGTGCCGTAGTAAATACTTTTTTTTTGTCTGACTCGTTGATAGCTTAACGCGGGTGAAAATGTCCAGCGAGGAAACCAACGCACAGTTCGCGAGAACAAGCATCCGAATTCCCCCGTTTTGGCCCGAAGATCCGGCAGTTTGGTTCGCACAGGTGGAGGGGTTATTCCGCCTAAACGGCATTACAGAGGACTCCACTAAGTATTATTTTGTGATGTCCCAACTGTCGCAGAAGCACGCGGCCGAGGTGAGCGACATCATTATTTCTCCTCCATCGGACGGAAAATACTCCCGTCTCAAAGAGGAACTGATTCGGAGGCTGACGGCGTCCGAGGAGCAACGCATCCGCCGGCTCCTCGAACACGAGGAAATAGGCGACCGCAAGCCGTCGCAGTTTTTACGGCACCTCCGTACCCTCGCCGGACCTACCGTTCCGGATACTTTTTTACGTACGCTGTGGCTGAATCGCCTGCCGGCCACCACGCGTGCCATTGTGACCGTCCAAGATGGCGGCGATTTGGACGGATTCGCCATTTTGGCGGATCGCGTCCACGAGGTAGCGCCCAAGCCTCAGGTATCCAGCGCGTCTACCAGCGACGCCATGCTGCAGAGGGTTGAAGAGTTGACCCGCCAGGTGGCGGCATTAGCGGCCCAGATGAGCCAGATGTCCGCGACGGTGGTTGCACAGGTCAGCAATCCCTCCCCGATTCGTGCACGCTCGCGGTCCCGCGGCCACACACGAACCAGTTCCCGCCATCGCTCTCACTCCCGGAACGCTGTGCGACAGGATGGAGTATGCTGGTACCATACCAGGTGGGGGGACGCAGCCCGCCGGTGCACTTCCCCCTGCACCTTCACCCCGGAAAACCAGCAGGGCAGTCGGTAGACGCGGCAGCCGATCACCGCCCTCCTGTAGGCCGCCTGTTCATAATCGACTCCACCAGCAAGAGACGGTTTCTCGTGGATACCGGTTCCGATCTGTGCGTATACTCTCGGGCCTTAGTTCACGGCCACCGCGAGAAGTCATCATACCAACTGTATGCAGCAAATGACAGCGTCATCGCAACGTACGGATGCAAGGAGTTGCTCCTCAATTTCGGCTTCAGGCGGGATTTTCGATGGCGTTTTGTGGTAGCTGATGTGACAAACCCCATCATTGGCGTTGATTTCCTTAGATTTTACGGCTTACTGGTCGACATGAAAAATCAGCGCCTCATAGATGGCATCACAACCTTGAAAGTGAGCGGAATCGCTGTGCGCGAACCTTTCCCACACATAAAAGCGCTAAAAAGTGCCATGAGGTGTCATCACATCCTCGCGGATTTCCCGGAAATCACGCGGCCCGCCGGCTCACCCGAGGCCCCCCTCCACTCAACGGTCCATCACATTCGCACCACCCCAGGCCCACCGGTTTCCAGCAGACCCAGGAGATTGGCCCCCGATAAACTTCGTATAGCTAAAAACGAATTCGGTGCCATGCTACGTGCTGGGACTGCGCGCCCGTCCGAGAGTTGTTGGTCTTCTCCCCTGCACCTCGTACCAAAGAAGGGAGACGAGTGGCGCCCCTGTGGCGATTATCGGGCGCTTAATGCGAGGACCGTCCCGGATCAGTACCCGGTGCCGCACATCGAGGATTTTGCCCACAACCTCCTCGGTAAGACAGTGTTCTCCAAAGTGGACCTAGTGCGGGCATATAATCAAATTCCCATCAACCCGGAGGACATTGGGAAGACAGCCATAACGACACCGTTTGGCCTGTACGAATTTACATGTATGACGTTCGGATTGCGAAACGCGGCCCAGACATTTCAACGCTTCTTGGACGAGGTCCTACGGGGACTGGATTTTTGTTTCGCCTACATCGACGACATCCTGGTGGCGTCCACTTCCGAGGAGGAGCACACGACCCATCTCACCCAGTTGTTCGAACGTTTGAAAAAATTTGGTGTGATTTTAAACCCCTCGAAGTGCTTGTTTTTCCAGCCGGAAGTAATTTTTTTAGGATATTCTGTGTCTGGGAAAGGCACTAGGCCGCTCCCAGAAAAAGTAGAGGCCGTTAAGAGTTTCCCTTTACCGCAAACGGTGAAAGGCCTCAGACATTTTTTGGGCCTTATAAATTTTTACCGTCGTTTCCTGCCCGGCGCCGCCACACTCCAGGCGCCATTGAGTGATCTTTTGAAGGGAAATGTTAAGGGCAAAGACCGCGTACCGTGGTGTGCTACTTCCAAGGAAGCGTTCGAGGCGTGCAAAGAGAGTATTGCACAGGCTGCACTCCTCGCTCATCCAAATGTCAACCTACCTCTGGCAGTGTTTTCCGACGCTTCGGACTTCGCCATTGGCGCGGCTCTCCAACAAAAGACGGCAGAAGGATGGCAGCCTCTAGGATTTTTCTCGCGCAAGTTGAACGGCCCACAAAGGAACTACAGCCCTTATGATCGCGAGCTGTTGGCCGTGTATGACGCGGTGCGGCATTTTCGCCACATGGTCGAGGGAAGACAATTTACGATATTCACAGACCATAAACCCCTCGTTTTTGCCTTTCGCCAGAAACTTGATAAGTGCTCCCCAAGACAGTTCCGCTATTTAAATTATATTAGCCAGTACACGGTGGACATACAGTATGTCGCAGGAAAGGAGAACGTGGTCGCGGACACATTCTCGCGTGTTGAAGGAGTTTCCCCGGCGGTGCCCCACGATGTCCTCGCGCAGGCACAGGAAGAGGACGAAGAACTTGCCGCACTCATCCGCACGGATTCATCCTCCCTCGCGCTCCGAAAGGTCAGCCTCCCCGACAGTGACGTTTCCCTGTACTGTGATTTTTCCACCCCAACGGCTCGACCTTTTGTCCCAACTGCATTACGGCGGAAAGTTTTCCATTCGCTCCACAGCCTATCCTACCCTGGCTGCAAGGCATCTGCGCGGCTCGTGTCGGAGCGTTTTGTTTGGCCATCAGTCAAAAAAGACTGTAGAGAGTGGGCACGAACATGTTTATCGTGCCAACGGTCAAAAGTTTCAAGACATGTTTCTGCTCCCATTGGTGTTTTCCCCACTCCCACCCGTAGGTTCGATCACGTACATTTAGACCTGGTAGGTCCCCTACCCTTTTCCAGAGGTTTCCGGTACTGTGTGACGTTGATCGATCGTTCCACGAGATGGCCTGAGGCCATCCCGATCGAGGATACAACAGCCGAGGCGGTGGCGCGAGTCTTTTTCCGCGAGTGGATCTCGCGATTTGGTACCCCCGAGCGCATCACTACAGACCAGGGCCGCCAATTCGAGTGTCAGCTTTTTAGAAAGTTGGCAGACCTCTCTGGTGCCACTCACCTAAGAACGACGGCCTAATACCCAGCCTCCAACGGTCTAGTTGAGCGCCTCCACCGCCAAATGAAGGCCGCAATTCGGTGTCACGAGACAGAGGATTGGGTGGACGTACTGCCTGCCATACTTCTGGGTCTCCGTTCAGCTTGGAAGGAGGACCTAAAGAGTACCGCAGCTGAGCTGGTGTACGGAGAACCGCTGCGACTCCCGGGTGAATTCCTTTCCCCACCGCAGGACTTCAGTATGGGTGACCAAACTAGTTACGTGGTGCAGCTGAAGAAACATATGGCAAGATTAAGCCCTCAAGCCGTTACACGACATGGCGTTCGGCCAACTTTCGTTTTTAAGTCAT
Organism: Hetaerina americana; assembly: GCF_022747635.1. Taxonomy (NCBI): domain Eukaryota; kingdom Metazoa; phylum Arthropoda; class Insecta; order Odonata; family Calopterygidae; genus Hetaerina; species Hetaerina americana. Next base: position 108,988 of record NW_027286946.1, on the reverse strand, counting down.
TGAAGTCCTCATCACATGTTTTCGTGAGGGTTGACAGAGCCCGCGGCGCCTTGCAGCCGCCATACGAAGGACCCTTTGAGGTACTTCAAAGGGAGAGCAAGTTTTATTTGCTTCGCATCCGAGGCCGAGAAAGGCGAGTATCCATAGATCGCCTGAAACCGGCCTTCATCATCGCCTGTGAGATTCCACACGGAGCAGAGGGATCACCATCCCCTACCCTGTTATCACCGACAACGGCTACACCCGTAGTGGCATGGAGAGCTCCTTTGGCGAACCAGGCAGCCCCTCAGACAGCACCGGCACCCCATGCAGCGCCGGCACCCCAGGCTCCCATTCGCCCAGCTGAGGGGCGAGCAACCCGTTCCGGAAGGAGAGTCCGTTTCCCAGCGCATCTGAGAGACTTTTCAACGTAGAGCTGTCCCCACCGCTCCGGACCCAGTTTCCCATTGCTTTGTTTTCCCCCTTTTCGTTTCCTTCTCTTTCGTTCCAGGATAACCACTGTCACTGGTGAGGGGGTGCTGTAGCGACAGACGACGCGCTCGCGCCTCGACTCTCACTTGTCCGACGATGCGCTCGCGCCTCGATTCTCAATTGTCTGCAATTGCCCTAGAGGGCCGAGCGGCAATGACCAGAATGGCCTGGCGGCAATGACTCCGCACAAGTAGTGTGCGCGCATCCACCGTAGTGTCCAGATCGAGTCCGTCAGTCGCTTCATCGAGGACCTTCCATAATGTACTCGTACTAAGTCGCCGCAATAAACCTTATTATCCAATATCACCAGCATTATTCCTACCTAACCACGTGGAACCCTACATACACCAAATGAACGCAACGCTCTCATACCTTCGCATGCCTCGGAATGTTACTTCCAAGAGCCTAGAGGCCAGGATTGCTTATGGAGGTCATTTTGTTTTTTTACACTAGAACATGTCTCCATACTTCATCCGCTTCTCGAAATACACTGTATGAATAGTTTAACGACCTCAAACCTTAGCATGCCTGTTGAGAGGTAATGCAGCTTCCACATGTCTACTGACCAGGAGTGCTTCTAGAGGTAATTTTGTTTTCATAGTCTACAAGCACGTGTGTGGATTTTGGTTTTCAGCCAAACCTCGTGCCTTCAATATTTATTTTTTTATATAATTCTTTACACACGATTAATTCAGAATTTAAATAAAATAGGAAACTGGGCATTGAGAGGATGTGTAAAATCCCAGATATTATGAATAAAAAAGGGATTGGACCGAGGAGCTGGAAGTGATTGAATCATCATATAAAGTGACCACTATTCCCATGCATAATGTGATAGCGTGACTTAGTGATTACCGTACCCATCATTCAAAATGCCGCCAGGTTAGTATATGGTTGCGATTTTAGGACTTCATACAACTGTAAGTAGTTATTAATATTATGTAGGAACGAATGAAACAGTTTTGGTTTCATTTCATTAAGAATACGATGAAAATTTATTTAAACATTAATTAATAGGACATGTATCATGTCAAATTTCAGGAACTCTAACATTTCTTCCTGTTGAATGTTAGTTAATGTGACACATTTAGATATAACTGTCTACTGAGCTGTGTGTTCAGAAAATAACGGGAAATGTTTTTTTTTCGCGGATTTGGACAGTCCGATAGTCAAGATTTTGTTTTTATTATGTTGGTATGCATGCCCCTATAAGAATGATGACATTTTCACCCGTGTTCAATTGTTTAATATTTGTCTATGTGGCAGACGTTAAGGTAGGACGGACGGTGAGATATTTATTTTTATTAATATAACGATTGTACGGAAAATTTCACACGAGCGGCACAGTAATGGGCAAAAGGCTGGTCGAATGAAAGGTTGTGGGAATTGGCGTGTGAAGGGATAGGAAGAGAAGAGAGTGAGGCAGAATTGCAGGAGTACCGGTGATTATTCATTCGAATAGATAAGGGGGTAATGCATTTGCCTCTGTCAAAGGAAGTGCAATGTTTGCATGAAAAAAGATAAATTATGTTTTTTGATAGGCAATTAGTGTGGGATCGTGGTGAGGGGGCAATGAGAGAATGTAGGGAGTGGGGAGTAGACCTAATAAGAAGACAGGTTTAACATCGGGGATGGTTGCAAGTAGGGGAAATATCAGGAAATTTGTCACGGGGGGGGGTGCCGAAGGGTTGGTGGATCTAAGAAGGTTTTTGAGATTGGCGGGTCGTCTGTTTGCATGACATGGGCATTGGGGTAGTAAGGATGAGTTCGCGTCATTGTCATGTCAAATAAGAGATAGTTCTTCAAGAAAGGTTTTCAGTCTGTGTGATCCGGGGAAATAGGTGGCGCAAAGGTTGAGTCCTGCGTCAGATGTGAGCTTGTTATTGTGTGGTGTGTGTGGTCGGGTGGAGTGGTGCATTTTATTTTGTTAGCGTTTCTGGTTAACTGTATTTGAGGAGTGCAAGATGTAGATTGTCAAGGTATTTGTTGAGAGTGGCTGTTGTGTCGCCAACCACGCGACATTATTCTGGTGTCAGGTGTAGGGTCGCACAGAAATTTTGAGTCTCGAACCCGTAACCTAAAACATAATCCCCCAAGTGGTTCATTAACATTCCAAGATAATTTTTCAATTCCTCATCAAAATACTGGAATCTTATCCACTGATAATTTTGTTTTTTCCATTTTGTGTATGTTAGTTGAACTTATTGCTCTGGCTAATCTAGTGTAACCTGCATTCATTTTCATATTTCTGTGTCGCGTGCTACTGTTTACCGTCATGGCTATGCCTAGTTATTCCCCGCTAAACCATTTCTCTCCCCATTTTGAGTCGACTTCACTAAGGGGTTCCACTAACCTAGATGATTTCGATCCTTTTATGCACTCAATTGAGCCTGCCACCGCAGCCTCTCCTACAGGGAATAATCCATTCACAAGCACACATTGGGGAACCATGTCTATTTCATTCTGAATTTTAGCGGTGACGATGATGTGACGGTCGAAAAATTTTTAGAATGCTTAAAAATCACGAGGCACCTTAGCTCTTGGAATAAAACTTATACTCTTTGCGTAACCCGTTTACACCTGCATGGGCCGGCGGCAGAATATGCTTTGGCCAATCCTCACATTCTAGAGTGTCTGAAAAGTTTTTCCAGAAACCCACGTAAGAAGTTCTTAGCTCGCGTTTCCCTCCTCTCCCTAGAACGGATGTTTTCAAATTGCGTTCAACTACTGGCTTCAGCAAAAGTTAATACAGTGCAGAACTCAAGAAGCGCTCGCTTTTTGCCCCAAAATAACTCTGCCGGTAGTATACCCGCCTCGTACGAAGCTCCTATGCGGCCGAATGCTACAGCTAACACCTCAAATACCGGATACGCTGCAAAATGCTTTTCCTGTGGGTGCGCGGGCCACATAGCTCGCGATTGTCGCTCTATAACTCGAGCTTGTTTTAACTGCGGAGCAAGGAGACATATTTCCCGAGACTGTCCCCCGCTATGCATCGGAATATGTAAGGAAGTTGGCCACCTTCCAATTAATTGTCCAGAGTGCTCAAACCGAATGGCCTCGGGAAACGGGATGACCCCGACCGGCAGGTTGGGGAAGAACTCATCCTATCCATCACTCCAGTGAAAGGAATGACGATTAGCGTGCAGATTATAGGAAAATTACGTCACTTCCTTGTAGACACAGGCGCGGCGGTCACGATACTTCACGAAAGAGTGTTCCTTTTAGATACATTAGGAATAGCCCCGTACGACCGCGCGTGAGTGAGAAGCGCCTCAGGTCATGCATTGATGACAAACGGTCAGAGTCGCGTACCTTTCTGTATAGACAATCGTGTTTACCCTCATGATGCTTTAGTAATAAATCTAGGGGGCCCACTCAATGAAGGCATATTTGGCTTGGATTTTATGAAAAAGTATCGTAGCTAGATTTATTTTGGGAACAAGACCATTAAATTTGAACCTGACCACATGATGTCTTTAGAATCTGTATGCAGTAACGGTGACGAAGTAGATTTCATTTCGTGCGAGAATCCCCCATTAGGACCCTGCGAAGAGGCCGACACGGTGCAACACTGTTTCATAAACTGAATGACTTCGTGGAGAAAGGCGATGGGACGGGTTCAAGAAGTTCCCATTAGTCCGGCTACTTTTACAATGAGGAAAATGTGCTATAGAAAGTTGACCCTTCGGAGATTGAACCAATTTTTATAATATGTGCACCCAAAAATATGCGGAAATTCATTTTGACTCGTTGCCACGATAATTTCCTATCAGGAATCATCGCGGAATCGAGAAAATGGTGGAAATCGTCCAGCGACACTTCCACTGGAAAGGCTGTTATTCGGACACCCTCCAGTACGTTCAGCATTGCATCGAATGCCAAAAGAGCAAATTACGCGTGAATAATATTCCATTACAGCCACTGGTTGAAGCCGCCTACCCAATTGAGAAATTAGCTTTGGATATTGTTGGACCACTACCCCTATCCCTCCGAGTTAACCAATATCATTTAACTCGCCAAGATTATTTCACAAGATATCATGAAGCCTTTACGATTCCAGATCAATCGGCCAAAACAGTAGCAGGATTTTTTGTCGAGCACATAATTTGCCGTCACGGTGTGCTTAAATATTTACTGGCAGACAGAGGTGCAAACTTCATTTCGCAAATAATGAAAAACGTTTGCAGGGAACTGAAAATAAAATCTATCTTCACTTCTCTCCATATAACCCCGCCTCAAATGGTCGTCTAGGGCATGCACACCATTCCTTTGCTTCCGTGACTCCCCATTATGCAGCCCAAGACCACTCTGATTGGGACGAACAACTGGGCTTCGCATTGCTCACTTATCGAAACAGCAAGCACCAAGTGGTCAAGCACGGAAGTTAGTTTCCCGTTGGAGAGAACCCTCCAAAACAGTTAAATTTAGAAGCCCGGTTACCGCAGACATAGAGGACCTTAAACACGGAAGACGTCTCCTAGCTCATATGCGTAACCTTTTACCCTCACCGCCAGATAATCCCTTACCCCTGTTTTTAGGTGACGGCATGGCAACACAAGACGCCGAGCAACCTCCAGCATACCCCTCTCCAAAAGAACCCGCTCGTGTCTCCTTATCAACATCCAACTTCGAAGGCCTTGAAGATTATATTGCAACTCCAAGTCCTCCTTCCAATCCCTCTTTCCCCTATAATCCCCGACCGTTACCTCGTAGAGAACTTTCCTCTAATCCTAAAATCCATTCTTAACCAGCAGACGGATTGAGCCTGCCTGGAGCAATGGTACCCCAGAGGAGGAAATTAGTTGCCATTTTTGGAAGTGATGTGTCCGACTTGCAAGTGCGAGGACTCTCAGAGGCGGAGATGCAGTTTGGACGCCGATGCAGAATGGAGTATCCAATTCACCCCCGAGTATGCGCCCATCCCTGGAAAGGATCTGCACTTGGTGCCATCCCTGACCCAACCTTTGATGACCATGACCGCCTCCACATGGGAAGAAGATGCCCGATGCACGGAAGACGATGGACGCAATGTTGCTGCCGCGACCACAACCACCTGGCGGCCTCGACACCTGGAAGGACATCGATTGGCCCCTAATGCGCCCACCCAATTCGGTGATGCGACAAGTTACCTGCAACAGTTACTCCCTTTCTATCTCAAGGTCCCTTGCCGCACTCCCTTAGCACCCAGGAAATTCCCCGAGAGCCAGGAAACCTCTCCACCACACCCACCGCAAGCACAATCGCAGGCAAAGAGCCGCAAACGCCGCCCGGAAACCAAAATTCAGAAATGCCAATAACTGTGTCACTAGTATGCTAGTCCTTCAACTTTATGACCTTCTTCTACGGCTGCATTGAGGAGTTAACGTGGTTCCTGGAGGAGAAGACCGGCTGGACAAGCGGACTCTGCATGCTCCTCGCTCTATTATTCCAGACGGTATGTATAGTGCTCACGTGAATATTAGTGCAAGCTTTGAGGAAAGAGGAAAACAAAGATGGAGTGCTCCTTCATTTTAACCTTAGTCATATGTACTTATATTTTAATGTTTGCTGTAAATCTATGACTTTTTTTTACGAACACTCAGGCTAAGAAAATGCCGACGTTACTGCATTAATGTAGTGCTACGAATTTCACAAGTGAACAATGTGAAGATAAATGTTTTTTTAATTATTATTTTTGTATGATTTTCATTCACTACTTTTGCCAATGTAATGTCATCCCCCCAAATGCGCGATGCTATATAAGGCGAGACGCTCCTGGAGCAGGACCCCCCAGTTCGTCAGCCCACTTGCCAAGGTGCGCTGGGAGTAAAACTCCTCCTCAATCCACTCAAGAGCCTAACCAACCACCTATATACCAAACCCAAAGTCCTACAATCAAGCGCTCTGCTCCTGCCGATTAGCCCTACCAAACGGTCCCCACCAAACGAAAGCCCAGAAACCAATCTGCCCAGCAATTCTCCCGAATTTCCACATGTAACCGCTTCACCTGCCTCTCCCCCTCCCCCTAGGACGACCAAAATGAGGAAACCCCATGTGAAGATGCAGACACTGAAGCTCAGCCCACTCCACCTCCTAAGCCCCGTATCCCTCCCATTTTTCTCTGCGACATAACCTACTGGCAAATTAATACAATGAAATCCGGCAAGCCTGCACAATTCCTCCTGTGGCAAATCTCATTCGCAATGAGATTCGAGTTCAATGCCAAACCATCTCCGACTTCAGAGCTGTCACTAAAAAACTCACCTTAATTAACAACGCATACTATACAGGTACGTACCAACTTCAATCAAACAAAAAGCATCATTTTGTCCTTGGGGGAATACCCGCAAATATCCCAAAAGAAGACATTGAAGAAGCTCTGGTGGACATTGGCTTCTCTGCGGAGAATACATCTCAACTGCGTTCCACGCGACCAAACTGTTTTCAGACAGCAGAAAGGGCGCCAACCCTAATGCCGAGCTCCCACGAATCGTCCCCATCCCTCTCCTACCCTACCAAGTCCGACTCCAGGTCTCCTCCTGCTCTAAAGAATTTCTAGAGCTAAATTTGGTTCTCCACCTTAAGACTTCGGTGGAACCATACAGACCTCCACCTGAACCTCCACAGTGCCTAAGTTGCCAATGCAATGGGCACACCTACAAGACGTGCGGCCTCCCACCTCAATGCACCGAATGTGCTGGCATTCACCATTATAGAGAATGCCAGAAACACAAAACCTCCCCAGCCAAATGCGTAAACTGTGGTGGTCCACACACAGCCAATTACAGAGGTTGCATTGATCACTGTGAACTTCTCTTCAAACTGTGCAACACTAGAGAAGCCCTACAACTACTTGGAGAAAAAACTTGGCATGAGAAAATAAGTTCACTCTCACATAAGGACACTTCGGTATGGACCCTAGCCCGCTGTCTACGAAGGAAAAAGGTACCCACCCCGCCAATACCACATAATGGGAGAGCACTATACGATGACAGCGACAAAGCAAATACCTCTGCCGACTCCCTCGATTGCATTTTTAAAAACGATAATACATCCTGGTTGGATTCAGAAGCATTGAACAGCGTCTCTGGCCTCTCACTTTGCCCATTCCACATATTCCTGGAAATTACTCCTCAAGAACTTTACTCCATTATGTCCCACTCCAAAACAAAGTCATCACCGGGACCCGATCAAATCTCCTACCTTCACCTGAAAAACCTTCCTAAATCTTTTATCAAACACCTACTCTCTATCCTCAATGCCTGTCTTTCCCAATCGTAATTCCCAAAGACATGGAAAACGGCTAAGATAATACTCCTTCCAAAACCCGATAAAAATCCTTCTTATATCCTGAACTATAGACCCAGTGGCCTGCTCCCCTGCATGGGCAAACTTCTTGAAAAATGCATCTTAAACAGGCTACAAGAAAAAATCTCGGCCCTAGACTTGATCAGACGTGTAACGAACTAACAAATAATGTGTTGTGTTGGTATCGATATGTGGACGATGTGTTTTGTGTGTGGAGAGGCTCCAAAAGGCAAATTCAGCTATTTCTTACACATTTAAATTCTTTGAACGAAAACCTAAAATTCACCTGTGAAGTAGAAGAAAATAATACACTGAATTTTCTTGATTTAAAAATTTCAAAATTAAACAACCGGCTTGATTTCTCTATCTTTCGGAAAAACTCATACACAGATCAAGTTATCCATTTCAAGTCAAGACATTGCTTCCCGCAAAAACTCTCCGCCTTCCATTCAATGATACACCGGTTGGTGAACGTCCCAATGTCGCAAAACAACGTCAAAAAAGAACTTAACACGATTAAATTGATTGCAAGAAACAACGGCTACGATGAGGAGCTAGTAGAGAAACTATACCGCAAAAAACTTAATAAAATGGCATTGAAAGATATTTACAGTACTGAACCGCCACAGGACCCCGCAGCCAAGTGGCGCAGAATCCTTTATTTAGACAATTTTTCACAAAAAGTATGTCAGAAACTTCCAAAATGTAGAATTAAGATAGCCTATTATAACAAATCAAGCCTCAGGGGCCTGCTCTCCCACGCAAAGGACAGAATCCCATATAAGGAAAAGAGTGGAGTATATAAGCTAAAGTGCGATTGCGGGGCAATATACATCGGACAGACAGGGAGGAAATTCCAAGAACGAGTGAAGGAGCATCAAGCATGTGCAAGAAATAAAAAGATGAACTCTCAATTCGCAAAGCATTTGATTGATAATAACCATAAAAGTGATTTTGATTTGGAAATTTTACATGTTGAAAGCAAAGGCTATAGATTAGACGCCTTAGAACATTTAGAAATTTTAAATAGTGTTTGTTTAAATGAAAATATTGTTAACGAATTTCTGTATGCCTCCCACTCTCCCCTCCTTAAAGTCCCAATCCTCACGGTGGCCGATGACACCACCCCCTCCCCTTCATCTAACCCTCTCTAATCCGCTTACTCACGAGAGCTCTACAATGTAGACTTCTCCCTCCCGCTCCACATTCCACCAACATCGCGGAGGGGACGCCAAACTGCCCTCCCCTCCGGCACGCAAACCAATCCTGAATTTACCCCTCCCAAACCTTCCTGATTATCTCCACCCCACCCCCGCCCTGGCTGTATATATAAGAAGGGCTGCAAATGTAGAGAGCTCACCTGATGATGAAGTTTTACTTCGAAACCCGGCTCGTGTGAATAAATCGTTTTCGTGTGGAACTACAAAGTTAGCCCTTTCATTTATTTATATGAAGGCTACCGAGCCTGGGGTTCAATAGCCGCCACCAAATTGAAGAAAATGACACGCTTCTAAAATTATACTCTACGAACCCTTACCAACGATGCCTGGTTTGTAAGAAACTCAGATATTCACACGGACCTAAAAATACCGGACCTTCCAACATAGTATCTAAGCAACCTAGCCACGTCATTTCAACAAGCAATAGGAAATACTGGTAACCCATTATTAGAACCTTTATGGGATTACCCTGATAATCCCCATTTCAGATACAATTGTGCTAAAGCAAGCATAAATGGGCAGTCATTATCTCCAAATATAATACTGTCACAAACTGCAATAAAATATACTCACTAGCTTAACTTCGCCCATAAACCACTTATATCCCACGCCCATTGATCATCATAGCTGGATATTGGTATAAGATGCACCTAACGGCGCAGTCCATAAGCATCGATTGGTCGGTCGGTAGCAGGACCCCCATTCTTCTTTTGCATCAACAACGCACCAATGAAAAAACGTGGAAAAAGTGAAAGAAATTGTTTACGATTTAATCAGCGTAATCAATATATTCAGAGAGAAAACGATTGAGAATGTATGGCAATTTGCAATTGGCACATTCTAATTAAATTATTTTTATATAGAATGTTTTGTGTATTAAAAGCGAGAGAAACAGCAACTCCTCTTCATAATTTTCAAAATTTGAATTACAAACAAAGCGGCAAATGAAAGTTGCTCAGGATCAGTCACACGCAAATGAAGTCATCGACGATTTAGAATTATTAATTCCTGTTGAAAAACAGGATGACGAAACAACATGGGGATTAAAATAAAATGACGTAGAAACTTAAGGCATGATTTACGAATTCTTTCAACCATATTTTTAAAACACACGAAAATCTCCTCCCGTTCATAAAAACACATGTCTGTTCTTAGCGGCTGTGACATGCTTGGAAATGGCATCCCACTTCTTTTCCAAACTTTTTGCTTGTTCCATCCCTTTTGGCACAACAAACTGCACACATCCTACAAAGCTCTTCCTTCTTCTCTGTAGGTGGAATATACTTGGGAAATTGTAACTTACATAGAGGATCAAGGATTTGGTTCTACTGAAGGCCTTCTACCCTCACATGTTATATCATATGCAATGTACCCTTCAATTACATCTTCCATTAGTTTGATTCTAAATTCTGAACTTACCCTTTGGTCCACCACCCTTTCTCTGCAACAGAAATCCATTCCATGTGCCCTGGTCCAACAAGTGAAAAATGTTTTAAATATTTATTGCCCCCCTTTTTTCATAATGGGGAAATTTGTCAGGTGCTGATCTTCCCTTTCTACTCCACCTATTGTATTATTGTACACAACAGAAACTTTTGGCTTTTAAAGCACCATATCCTTTTCATTTATATTCCACAAATTCCGTATTATGTACTGTAAAGGTACAGAGACTTGACAGCCTTCTCATCTTCCCAATTCATAGCAATCACTTTGCCTTGCTGGAGGGCAGTCAATTCCTCCTTTTTCAACTTCTTTAGTCTATACGTCATCTAGTACTTCCTTCCTTTTAATTCTCAATGTCCCATGTCTATCGGTTCCTTTCATAGCCAATAAATCAGCCAGCTCTGAGGAGGTGTAATAGTTGTCTGCAGTCAAGCAATAATCTTTGACCTAGCAGAGGTTTCATTACTGCTAGCACAATCTAAGGATGTATTAGGAAGATTGGTATATTCCACGTTCAATACTGACCATTTCCTGTGTACCATAAACACAGTAATCAATGCTGGAAGGTCGGTTTATGGGTGATGGTAGAGTTCACCCAGTACTTAGCTCTATACAGTCTGTGAAATTCACACATCAGGGTATTAAGGGGAGCCAGTTACTTTCACTGTGGCAGATAAGGTTTACCAGGAAGATTGGTACCAGAATAAATCACATAGCTTGAGTGGAGCATCAGGTGCCCTGAGTGCCTTGCCTGGGGTTTGAACTCAGGACCCTCCGGTCAATAGTCCAATGCTCTACCCTCCTGGACTATCATGACCCACCTTTTTCCTATAGAAATAATATTAAATGACCATATATATCCAGACATAGGCTTAGCAAATCTAAACGTTTCCTCCCCAAATCTGGCTCCTTTCAGGGAAACATACTGCATCAGTGAGAGCTCATCCTTGTAAAGAATAACATTTTTATCAGTAGAAATCTTCTTCTCAGGTGTCAACAAACTTGAGAACTTTTTGTTGAGAAATACAAGCAGAGGGCTAATTTCCTTTAGCTTGACACAAGGATGTCTATCCCTCATAAAGGTACCATTGTCTGCAAAATGCAGATAGTGTTTGACGAGCACATATGTATGCTATGGCATAACCATGGAAGAGAATGGAGTGAGAATGTTCTGCCTCTTTGACAAATATCATTCTTTGGTTGGTTTGGTTGGTTTGCTCATAGTTTTATGAAGAATGATCAATGCAAAACAACATACTAATTTCATTAGTACTAATTTCTAATTTCATTAATAGTATTAACACTACCAATCTATAAAACTTGATTTTTTTTTAAACAAAAGAATCAGTACAGTGGTCAGCATATAACTTGATTTCCACAGTTATTAGTTCAATTGAGTAATCATCAATTATTGCCCGAAAGCATTGAAGAATTCCAGCAGTTTCATCAATCTCTAATTGAACAGGAGGGGAAGCAGTCAAAGGAAATCTTGGAAGTAGTGATTAGTGATGTTGCTGGGAATCCATCGGACACCACAACACTCACGCATCAAGCAATTGGGCAATCAAACCTTCTTCATAAATCTGGGAAAATATGTCCGTTTCTGGTTGTTTTATTCTGAGGTAATGAAGATTAATATTTAATATGTTTGTTTTAATTTGAGTTTATAAATTGTCCAAAATTAAATGACAATGAATGCATAAATGAATTAATAACTGTTTAAATGAGTCTGCCATTAAATTCGTTTGATATTTTATAATTTTTGAAAACAAACTTTATAATTCAAAGAGACTTCTCATCGTCTTAAACTGTTCCAATATTTCATAGAAATCTGTTTTGATTTATTCTGAATTTTTTATGAAAATAAAGCCTATAAAAATAAATAAAATATACTCAATGAACCTGTATGGAATCAGTCATTATTAATTGGCTTTCAAATCGCATGCATTTAAAACAATTGACTTATATATGTCATACATATATTCTAAAATAAATGGCATTTCTAAGCCAATAGATGCCAATCAAATACAATGAAGATGAAGAAATGAATTCATTTTACAAACACTGTAATTAAAAAGGAGTGCTTCATAAGATGGGATTTGTGGCACCCAATTGAGTAATTGCAAAATGGCTGTGGAAATAACTTAAGAAGCCCTATCTTCTACCGAGCGTGTATTAAATACAGTTTATTTTATGTTTAATTTTTCAATATTGAATCTTTCAATAAATTGTATTTTAAAAATTCACTTTGAATAATTTGGTCTCAATGTATTGGTTGATCATGGAATACAAAATTAAGTATTATTTTCAATTTATATTGACACTGTTTACAGCTGTAGGTTGGCACTTGATTCCTGTTCAATTCCATCCAAAACATAGACCATAATTACTTCAAAAAGGAGCATTAACATATATATTTTCTACACTTAGATGGATACTCCAGTCAATTCAAGCAGAGTTTATGATCAGAACAAATTAAAAGACAACTATCTCAGCAGCTGGTAATCTCGTCGTGAATGTAATTTGATGTTCTCCAGAAATTAAAAGGTATATGTTTCATAAAAGATCTCACCAGTCCATTCTTTCCATGTGTGGCGTAAATAGGAAGATTTAATATTTTAAACAACAGAGCTTATTTTATTTGAACGAAATTCTAGATGGTAACTTTGCAAAACTTTATATCTATTGTCGCAAGTATGCGACATGGTACTCCTTCCCTGGCTCCTGCGAATGTCCCACGTGACCAAAGACAATGTTTCAAAAGTATTCCTCCCCTGACTCCTAAATTGGGTATAAAAGCCCTGGTCGCCGGGCAAAAAGCAGTCAGTTGGTTATCTGGCGGTGACCGGTAGGGCACGATGATTCAGCTATGTTGCGCTTGTCGCGACAGTGTGTCCTATTCCTGACTAAACTTCGGACGAGGGCTCTGCCTAGGTTACGTTCGTTTAACCTCGTCCACCCTGCAATACTCCCTTCCTTTCCGACGGACGAGGGCTCTGCCTAGGTTATGTGTTTCGTGACCGCGTCCACCCAGCATTAATCCTGTCCCTGGGAATTTTCTGCCATTTTAATTCTGTCCGCACCCGCGTTGGTTTACCGAGGGTCTAGCCATCCATAATTTGCTTATACTTATGTAAATGGTGCATTATGACTGATATTGGGTAATATACGGCTGCTTTGGTAATACTCGGTGTAGTTACTCTGACCTTCCCCGATACCCTTTGTGTCGCACCATAGAAACCCCCCTCGCGACATATTGGTGTCAGGTGAGGGGTTGCACGGATGGACTAGTGATTTATTCAGTGTACGTGACAGTGTCTCATAGATTATCATGTCCCCGTGTACCTCTTTAAATTGGAAGTTCCGTATTATCTCGGACAGGTGGGATATGCTAATCTGTGCTGAGCTAACGAATTATTATTTTAAGACACGTGCTATTACCTCATCGCGATTCTCTGCGCACAATTAAACTGAGGATCACTTTATCAGGAACCATCAATTAGCCCGAGAAGGGCCCACCATGGGTATCGGATACACTCGGAGTATGAAAAAATAAATTAATTAAGCTTTAGTTTGTCAGTCAGACAAGGGGTTGTAAGGATTGCTGAGTGAATTGGAGATTCAGTGGGACAGATATGGGATGAGAAACAAAATTAATAAAACCAAGTTTATGCAATTTTCTAGAAAGAATAAAGCTAAGCTAAACATTAAAATGGGAGGGCAAAAACTTATGCAGGTAGAACAGTTGGCGTATCTCTGAATCATTTTGGACCAACACGGTCAAAGTAGTAGGGACGTATGGAGAAGAATTACGCTAGGCGCAGAGGCTTTCATAAGGAGGAGAGAGTTGATGACAGGGACGTTGAGTAAGGATATTAAAAAAAGACTCGTGAAACTTTTGATATGGTGCATAGTTATATAAGGTGTGGAGATGTGGTCATTGAAGCAGGAGGATAGTCTTGGACTGGAGGCTTTTGACATGTGGGTGTAGAGAAAATGGAGAATGTGAAATGGACCGAGAAGAAAACCAATGAGAAAGTACTTGGTATGGTAGGTGAAGAGAGGGGTTGGTTGGGAGAAATGCTATTGAGGCAGTAAAAATGGATGAAGGGCATATTGACCGACAGGGGACTGTTCAAGTTGGTAATAGAGGGGAGAATGTGAGGCAAGCAAGAAAAGGGAAGGAACAGGATAGGGATGTTTCATTTAAGGATTCAAGTTCCTTCTAGATTATTATTACTAGGAGTTTATTTCATTATTTCCTTGAAAATTGTATCTTAGCACAACAATCTGATTTACCTAATTTCTCTTAAATTTTTAGTAGTTCTAAGGTTAATTTGTCCATAAAGACATTGCCTCATTTTGTTTCTAATAATAATTTCAATGCCCATATTTTCATGAAGAATTTCTAGTCTTTGAGCTATTTTTGGTATCATCATGATTACTGATTTGCCCTGTAAAATTAAACCTACATATGTTTTATATCCTTATTACGCTTTTTGTGTGCAAAAATGTCAAAATCTAGAAGATGCAAAGGTACGACTCAGAGCCACTCAAAGACAGGCTAAGCAGGCAGGTTTCATTTTAATCATTTAGGTTTAAATACTAACAAAACTCAGCATATTGTATGCAGTTATAGTATATAAAAATGTACTGATGTTGAAAATTCTAAAATACTAGGAATTAATATAGATAGGAAACTTAACAGGGAGACTCACATCAGTCATATCTGTAATGAACTGATTAAAGCTCAACTTTCTCATTTCAAATGAGTATCGTTTAACACTTGACCATGTCTTCTTTCCATGTCATTTGAATTACAGTGATGAGTTATGGGGTCATTTCCCAAAACATATCATACGAATCTTGCTACTACACAAGAGAGATTTTTGCTCCCTTGCTAATACGCCGCAACGTGATTTCTGCAGACCATTTTTAATTAGCTGTGGAGTCATGATTGTACACCATGTGGGGTAGAGCAAATCTAAATAATACTATTTTCTGTGGAATTTCATCAACTTACAGCGCATTTCATATTGTGGACATTCAAATGTAAAACTATCTGTTTTTTTACACTGTTTTTGTAACACTGATTGTTTATAGAGAGATGATTAATGTGGAAATGAAATCCTATGAGTTTGGTGCATTCATCAAAACAAATCCAAGAACGCTACATTAAAACTGCTAATTCTTCAAGGAAATTTGACAGAATTTATGATGGGTGTCATTTTATTATGTTTGCACATTTTGGTTTACTAAATTCTCCATAATCAAAGGACAATTGATGCATGATCGTTCATCATACTTAATGAGAATTTAACAGTTTAAATGAGCAAGCCATTATATTGGTGATGTTAAACATTTTTTAATTATTGTACACAAACACTCAAATTCAAGGAGACTTCTTATTGTCTTACATTGCTCCAACATTTAATTAAATTTTGTTTCCATTGATTCTGAATTTGCATAAAAATAAAGCCCGTCTAAATGCATAGTGTACTCAATTAAACTGCATATAATCAACCATTATCGGTTTGCTGTGAAAGTGAGTACATTAAATGCATTTGAAATATAAAGGTCACACTTGTATCCTTAAATAATGGCATTTTCAAGAATAGAAGCAATGCCAATCGAACAGAATGTAGAAGAAGAAATGAATTCAGGTCACAATCCCCATAATGAAAAAGCAGTATTTCACAACAGCAAGGGATTTTTGGCGTTAATAGGTGTATTTGCGAATTGATTCAGCATATTAAATAAATGGGTCCCTAACTACAGTACACAATAAAAATCTAATTTTGCGTTAACTACTTAAATATCGAATCTTCCTATTTATAACCATTGTATTTTAACAATCCATTTTGAATGATTTTGACTCAATGTATCGTTTGATCATTGCGCATGTGAAATAATACTATTTTCTAAACATTATTGACGATGTTTATAGCTGTCGTTTGACACTTGACTCCCGTTCAATTCTACCAAAAACATAGTTCTTAACTACTTCAGAAAGGAACATTTACAAATACATTTTCTACAGAGAATGATACTGCAGTCAATTCAAGCAGAGCCCAAAGCAATTAAAACATGACTATCTCAGCAGCAAGTATTATTGTTGTGTATGTAATTAGGTGTTCTCCAAATTTAAAAGGCATATATCTCACAAAAGATCTCACCCGTCCATTCTTTCCAAAATACATTCACTAAGATTAGCAACCTGAAAAAGCATATCCTTGTTTATGCAAATGAGAAGCCATACCGTTAAGAATTTGCTCCATGACATTCAGTTGGAAAGGAAAGCCTATGGTCTGTGAGTGTGTAAAGAATGCTGTTTCTGAAGTACGCAATAATGTTTGTTTTGATTCATTCATTTAGTGACACTGTTGCCGTGGCAACGGTAACAAACAAGTGAAGAATGAAATGTTTCGAATTAGATTGAGAATAACATCTAATTTTAAAGAGAAATAAAGCATGCTCTATGGATACTATATTTTCGTTTATTAGGTATAAAGATCAAATACTGAAAAGGAAAATCAAATTATTGGACATGTGCGGAGACATACAAACGTTTGACTTTCCTTTCTCCACAAATATATAATGGCAATTGAAGATGTTTTTCTTTCTTGCAAGCATGAAAGTCGTTCCATGATGTATCCGGGCTTCGTGTTGGTAATATAATAAAAATGAATGAATAAATTAACGATACATGGCAAGGAGTGTATGAAATACATAAAATATGAAACTATATTTCAGAATGCGAACCATTGCCTATTAGTGTACACGCCTGGGCTATCTTTCCAGCAATGCAAGTTAATATCTTGTAGTTTCATTGTGGTTCTTTTTCTTCTTAGTTTCCAAATTTCCGCGTGCTTTGATGGCACTTAAGGTGATGACGCATCGATGTTGCTGACAACCCATCGTCAGCAACATCGATGCACCAACCCACAAGCTAGCGCAATATGTTGCACATGCTCTTCAACTCTTCGCCAGAAAAACTGACTTTTTTGCTAAAACTTCCATGGATTTCATTCAGATTATTCGGAATGCTGAAGTCCAAGAAGTCAACATGCTGGTGACCTTTGATGTCATCTCCTTGTTCACAAATACGCCCATTGATGACTCCACGCTACTCATCAAAAACCTCACCTCACAGGGATTAGCTAAGGATTAACCTGGACCTCGCAAATTCTGCCTCTGGAACTCATACTTCCTTTGGAATGATAAGCACATTGAACATGATGAAAGTGCAGACATGGGATCACCCCTCTCTTCCGTACTAACCGACATTTTCATTGAGATCTCGCAGCTAAAGGCAATGGTCTTACCCAAAGAAACCAACCCGTAGTAATAGTGGTTCTTTTTGCACCACTTTTTAAAACATTGAAAACCTCAATCCAATTTTGATAAATACATCAATGTATAAAAAAACATAAATAGTTAAAAACAAAATTATTTAAAAATAAAGAAACAGAAACTCAAGTTGTCCGTTCAGGGCAGTTTCCTTTAAAAACTCGGAAACCTTACTAAAAAAGTTGGGGTCCTCTCCTAAACTATTGCTTAAATTACCTCTTATTTTAAAAAAGGTATCTGGCCTTTTATAATTTATTTCTGAGTCACAATCAGGCGCAAGTTACAAACATTGCAGCAAGGTTGCATTTTTGTCTCCATGAAGAGTGCGTGAGGGCTAAGTGCCCGATTCTCAGGCGCGTGATCCTGACCTCTTCCCTCTGAATGTTCCAGATGGAAGAGGGCGCTGTCAAAACAACCAAATTTATGGCCTTAAGTTCCTTGTTTTGCAAGAATCACCAAGCTTCCTTCCACTGGTTCCGAACCAAATTCCGCAAGGCAGCCCCGACGTCCACCACAGGAAGCAATGCTGAGTCGGTTTTGAGATTGACCAGGGCTTCCTTTGCTGCTTTGCCAGCTTTTTCAATGCCTGGTATTCCCACATGAGCAGCAGTCCATATAGAGGATACCTACTTCCCCTTTATCTGAAGGGAACACAGGGTATAATAGATCTCCTGAACCATCAGGTGCATTGATGACAAGACTGATATGGATTATAGGGAAATCAATGAGTGCGAACAGATTAGAGAAGAGCCATTACATTGTCTTATGTCTTTTAGGGCCCTTTTGATAGCTGACAGTTTGGCTGTGAACCCCTCAATCATCTCTTAACTCACCCCCAACCTCTGATGAACACCCTCCGCCACCCTCTGGAGAACACTCTCCCTCAATCAATGACCAATCATCAACCGCAAATATAAGAACTGCTCTATTGAGCATAATTACCAAACTTCTCTCTCCTACTGACAGTAAAACCCTTATTAGCATCTTCACCAATGACCTTATACCAGCCCTTCTTCAACTTGTAAATGGTGCCTAATTCACAAATAAACAACCACTTCTTTAAAACTCTACAATGGAACATAAATTGCATAAAAAACAAAAAACAAGAGCTAAACCTCCTAATAATCAATCATTATCCAGACATCATCCATCTTCAAGAAACCAAACTTTATAATAGCCAAACATTCAATTGTCCAAATTACTCTACAATCAGAAGATAAAGAGCCAATGATCCTGATTGCGGGGTCATGATCCTATCCAAAACTAACCTACTCTTCACATAACTTCAACCCCCACCCACCCAAAAACTGGAACTCGCTGGAATAGCAATAAAAGGAGTTACTGGGACCCTTAACATTTGGTCAGCCTACTTTCCACCTTCATCCTCAAAGTCAGACGCCCCTGGCTTATCAGTGCTCTCATCCCTACTGCACCCAAAGCTCATAAAAGGTGGTGACTTAAACGCCAAACATTCTGCCTGGGGTTGAAAAACCACTACAACACGAGGGCGAGCCCTTCATAAGCTCCTATTTACCAAAAATATCGCAATTCACTCACCACCTTTCCCTACCCACTTCCATCATCACCCCCACTCCTCCGATATCCTGGATGTAGTTCCCTTATCCGCAGATATCGCATTCCAAATCCTTAACCTAGATAACTCAGCCTTGCACCACTGCCCCATATTTTACTGCGTTCCTACCCTCCTTCATTCAACCAGAACCAACTAGAAGAGTTAACTGGAAACTATTTAAAGAAAACTGCTTGGCCATTAAACTTGTCCCATGTCCTGCTAGCACTCCAGACAGCATAGAGAAAGCGGCTCAAGATTTCACAAGCACCTTAACCAAAATCATTCATCGCTCTTGCTAACCTCCTTCTCCAGCCTCCATCACTGGTGCCACACTACCTCCGGATATTTTTTACCTGATTTCACTTAGAAACAAGGCCAGAGCCCTCATGGCAACGCACTCATCTCCGCCAAGATAAAATCGGCTTCTGTGCACTTCGAAAACTTGTAACATCCAAAACTAGAACACATTGGGAAAAAACTTGGCAAGAGAAAATAAGTTCACTCTCACATAACGACAATTCGGTATGGACCCTAGCCCACTGCCTTCCAAGGAAAAAGGTACCCATCCCGCCAATACCACATAATGGGAGAGCACTATACAATGACTGCGACAAAGCAAATACCTCTGCCAACTCCCTCGATTGCATTTTAAAAAACCATAATACATCCTCGTTGGATTCAGAAGCGTTGAACAGCGTCTCTTGCCTGTCACTTTGCCCATTCCACATATTCCCGGAAATTACCCCTCATGAACTTTACACCATTTGTTGCGTGGACATAGTAGGGTTGGGTTCGTGGAATCAAAGAGGGGCTTTCATTGCAATACATTTATTGGATTTACTACACAAGGAGTCCGGCCCGGAAGGAAAGAGGAAGCGTAGAGACAACAGCAGCTTCGGCCTCCGTAAGAGATTACCACAACCTTTAGTGTCTTCAGTCACTGCTCTGCTTTGCTTATAGAGCAGTTTCTTGCAAGGGCTCTTGCGTAGCCCTTACACTGCGCCTTTCCAGCCTCCAAGGCTACTAAGGCGGGAAGAATTCTTCTGCGTTTTCAGTCATTTCATTTATTCCCGCTCAGAGCAGCCTTGGCTTCTTCTTTGCCGGAAGGGTGTCTTGCTCGTCTTGGGATGCTATGGGGCGCTTGTAGCGGTCCCATGGCCAGACCCTTATGTCGCCAACCCGGAGAATTACTTTTACTTCCGCTTCTGCCGATTTTTTGAAGAATTTTCCAGATATTCTAGGCAGAAGGACGTCCAGGGTTTCCAGCTTTCCGTCCTCGTGCATATCGGAAACGCGGGCGTAACGACCGCGTGCCATGATGTCACGAAGAGCAGAATTCTGCACCAACTGAATTTGAGCGAGACTCGTTTGCGACACTCCTGACCGTACCGGAGCAGCGTACGTGATGACAGGCAGCACGCACGCTTGGTACAGTCTACGCTTCGTGTCCATGCTCAGGACCGGCGGGCGGATAATCGGCCGGAGCCGATTAAGCGCCGCGAATGCCTTTCTACGTACACGAAGCGCTTGGGCGTTCCAAAGGAGTTTCCGGTCCATCAGCACTCCGAGGTAGGTAACTTCGGATTCCCACGGTAGGGCGACTCCATTCACTGTTAGGTTCACTCCTGGCGGCCGACCATTTCCCGGATGGAAGCTGATCGCCTTCGTCTTCTGGGCGTTAACAGCAAAGCGCCATCGGCGGTACCATTTTAGGAGATCCGCCACAGCGCTCTCCAGTCTTCGCACCGCGGTCACCTTCTGCCAGGAGCAGCACAGGAGGGCCGTATCGTCGGCATAGAGAGACAGGATCTCGAGGTTCCCACGTGGAGTTGGAATGTCGTGGGAGTAGATATTGAAGAGCAGTGGTCCGAGGACTGATCCCTGGGGCACGCCGGCGGAGATCCGACGCACCCCTGAATTCGCCCCGAGCCATTGCACGGTGAATGTCCTGTCTCTCAAATAGGAGTGAACCATCCGAACAATCCAAGGTGGGAAATGGAGTGGTCTCATCTTCAACAAGAGAGCCGGATGCCAGACGCGATCGAACGCCTTACTGACGTCGAGGAAGGCCCCAGCAACCGCCCTATTCCTGTTGAAGCTGTCCGTGATGAAATCCGCCGCTCGCACCAGCCGATGGACTGTGGAAGGCTGCGCACGGAAACCAAACTGCTCCTCCGGGAGGATGTCATTCTCCCGGACGAAATCAGTCAGCGGCCGTTGCAGCAGTCGCTCGAATATCTTACCGAAGCCGTCGAGCAAGGAGATAGGCCGGAATTCTCCGGGACCCACCTCCAATTTCTGCGACTTCGGCAGGCAGACGATTCTCGCTCTTCTCCAAGTGGTCGGGAAGTAGAAAATCCTGAACAGCCATTTAGGAGCTTTGTCAGGGACCTCACCGCCGCCTTTGGAAGCTCCCGAATGACCACATTGGGAATGTTGTAACTTCTGGGGGCCTTCCTCGTGCGGAGGCGACGTATTGCCTCTTTGACGTCCTTCTCGTCGAATCTCGGAATTTCCGAGGCGTCTTTCAGATCGGCGTCTCCGGCTCTTTCAAACGCCTCAATTTTTTCTCTCAAGTCTTCAGTCTCGGCAGAAGCGGAATTCCCAGGATTGGGTGAAAAGCTGCGGACCAAGTGATCAGCGAGCAGTTCCGCCTTCTCCATGGGAGATTGTGCCTCCCTGTCTCCGTCGGTAATAATCGGGCCAAGTCTTTGAGGGGCCCGCAGCCTCCGGCATATCTTCCACACCGACGGCAGGTCCTCGTGTCCGTGTTCCGAAAGGAGCTCCTCCCGCAGGTGCGCCTCCCAGTGGCCCGATCGGACTCCCGAAGGGCATCCTGTACCGCAACGTTGAGCTCTGAGAGCTGCCTTCTCACATCCGCTGTACGATATTTCTGCCATTGGCGCCGCACGTTGTTTCGCCGCGCAATGAGGCCTCTAACCGCCGCTGGAAGTGGAACCCGAAGATACGAGTTCCGTTGTTCCTTAAGCGGTATCGAGGCCTTCATTGCGCCGTCTATTGCAGAGGTGAGGTGGCTGACCATTTGATCGGCCATCTCCGGTGAAGTCGGCTCCAGTGGCTCTCTTGGCAGCTCCTCAGCGATGACGTTGCGGAAACTGCTCCAGTCGGCCGACGACAGATCCAATTGCCGGGTGGAAGACAGCACTGGGATTCGGCTCCCCACTGCCAGGATGATCGGGTTGTGGTCCAACGACAGTTCCACGCATGTGTACAAACTCAGGGACGTCCTTACATTGTGAGCAATCGCAATGTCTAAAACGTCCCCTCGTTCGTGCGTGGGTATCGCCGGTCCTAAGATGGTTAGGCCTTTTGCATCTGCTAGCTGACGCAGGGATTCTCCTCTCGGGTTCCAGGACCGTGAATTCCAAGTAGGATGCTTGGCATTTAGGTCCCCCAAGATGACCGATGGTCCGCTGTCCCCCGAAAGGTACTGGATGAGATCCGGATCCCAAGGTTTCCCGGGTGGGAAATACAGAGATGGGACCCGGAGCCATCCTCCTCTTGTCCGTACGTCCACCGAAACAGCCTCCGCATGCGGGTGAGAAATCTCTCGACATGCTCGGTGCTCGATGGACCTGTGGACGAGGATGGCCGCACCTCCTTATGTTTTAAGTCGTTGTCGCCTGGGATCCCTGTCCGCCCTATAGATGATCCAGCCAGGTAACCTCCAGGCGTCCGTTGGCCGAAGGTAAGTCTCATTGACAGCGGCGACCATGGCTCCCTTCTCCTGGAGGAACGCCCGTAATTTCTCGCGACGGCGAAGAATTCCGTTGGCGTTCCATTGCGCAAGCAGGACGGGTCGTTCAGCCATGGTTGGTTGAATTTCCGATCCTGCTGCGCACCAGCTCTTCCAGGAGTAAGAGGAGAAGTTTGCCCTGCGTCGAGGTGACGAGTTTCTTCAAGGTGCATGCAATAACGGCAATTGTCTGCCATAATTCCTGGTCCTCTCTGTCTGGTGTCAGCGAGGACTCTGCGGAAACTGGAGACTTATCAGTTGATGTCCGCTCTCTCCGTTTTTCCTGTTTCTGGCTTGGTTTTTCGCCTTCTTCACTTGCCGTTCGGAGGGTGTTCCCAAGCGCCCTCTGGGTTGGCATCGTAATGGCTTTTCCTTCTTTCCCGGTGGTGATCGGGGATTTCTTCTTCTGCTTCTTTTTCTCCTTCTTCCTTTCGGAAGAAAAAGGAAGGGTCGCTTCCTTCGGAGGGAGGCTTTCGGGGGGTGACGAATTCCCCTTGTTGGCCTCTCCTACGGCTGGCGCTGGTGGTGGTTCTCGAAACGCCTCACCATCCCTGGGTGGATCTGTGATATCCACCTCCATGTTCCCCTCTTCTCCGGAGAGAGCCTGAACCTTGTCCTGAGAAGGGCCCTTCAGGATTGCTCCGTAGGTTGTAGCGTGATCGACTTGTCGGAATGGTTTTTTTCCCGGTTCCGCTGCCGGTTTCTTCGGCGCCTGCTTCCCTGGTGCTGGCTTGCGTGCGTTGGCGTGTTGTCGCCGCTCAGCCTCCTGAAAGGCGGGACACCGGCGAGAGACGGCCGCATAAGGTCCTCCGCAGTTCGCACAGATGGCATCATCTCCCCTTCCTCGGGAGCATTCCTTGACTGCGTGTGCTCCAGCACAGCGCATGCAGCGTTTCGCACACCAGCAAGCTATGCCGATGTGTCCAAACCGCATGCAGTTGCTGCACTGGAGTGGACCTCTGTCTCCACGGTAACGCTCCACAGTGACGTAGCGGTGGCAGAGCTGGCGGATGTCCCCGGGGGCGATGGCCGATGGAGTCTTTACCACGTTCGCTACGTGGCGATCTATGGGGACCGGTTTTCTGTCCTCCGTGACCGTAAGGCGACGTACGCTACGAATTTCGTATCCGAGGGATCTGAGTCCCTCGGATACCTTTTCGACTGCTATCCATCGAGATATACCCTTGATGAACAGCTTCATCCCTGGCACCCTTTCAATGGGCTGCGAGTGGTGTTGGATTTTCTTGCTCTGCAGCAAGGAGAGTGCCTTTTCATGCCCCTCTCTGTTGGAGATGATGATCCGGATTAAAGCTCTTCGAACTTCCAAGCTGAAAGCATCACCTATGTCGCCCGACAGCTGGTCAATCAGTCCCTGGACGTCGGTGACCCCATAGACGACGATAGGCGGTGGTCGCAGCGTCTTAGGTTCCGGTGCCGGTAGAGGTGTGGCTTCCGGGACGGCTGCGTCGTTCGTCAGAAGCGGTTTCCTTTTCTTCCTCTTGGAAGAAACCAAGGTAAATCCGTCGTCGCCTTCCCCCTCCTCTGTGCTCAGCGCACGCTCCGCCCTATCGTCTCCTTGAAGATTCGGCATCCGCGTAACCGCGGAATTTTCTGGCTTCTGGTTCCGTCCAGATGCCTTCTTTCGCTTGACGCCGCCTGCGGTGTCCTTCACCACCTGGCCCTGTAAAGGGCCGAGGTCTGCTGTTGCCTCCGTTGTCCCGCTTCGGGCCTTCGTCTCCTCCAAGCACTGCGACGGGCTGAGAGCCAAGGCTTCAACACCTGATGATGAATTTGCCGAAGGCTTAGATACCCCCGGCAAAACAGCTGGAGGTTCTTTGCCTTGCGGACGATTATTCCCACGCTGTGTAATTCCCTTCGTGGACATGAAGTCTCCGAAGGAGTTGGCACGACGGTGCGTCTTCCTCCTCACCTGGACCACCGGAAAAGCAGAGTTGCTAGATGACATCCGAAGAAAGTAGTAGGCTCTCGTCTGATGTCTCCTTGATTCTGGCAATCAAGTTGGGGCGCTCGGGGTTTATATATGAATTCCCGGGTACAAAGACCGGGCGCCGAACTCCGTATCATTAGCGGAAGGGGAGAGAGCAGGTTAACCTCGTTAGTGCGTGACTGTGTCCAGCCACTGTTCGCCAAATTTGCTATCGCGGATTCGGCGAAAAGGACACTAGCTCGCATGAGTCCTTCTAGATGTCCGAGCATCATGTCCTCGCGACATTATGTATTGAGACTGCCATCTACTTGGCTTTTCCGAAACATCAGAACTAGCATCATGTCCCCGCGACATCACCCCGGCTTTGAAATCAAACTGTGAGCCCCTTAGAAGTCAACCTTGCTTTCTCCGCTGTTGTCTCTACGCTTCCTCTTTCCTTCCGGGCCGGACTCCTTGTGTAGTAAGTCCAATAAATGTATAGCAAGGAAAGCCCCTCTTTGATTCCACGAACCCAACCCTACTATGTCCACGCGACATATTGGTGTCAGGTGTGGGGTGGCGGAGTCTTGGAGCGGCTTATTTAAATGCAACTTGCCTTCCGTCCATCATGCTTCATTCTTTTGATTGAATTTCGATTTAAGAAGTAGTTACGCGTAATGCCAAAAGGAAACTAACCCCATTTTTTTATTAACGAGAATCGGTTATATTGCTAACATATGGCGAATGAATTTTGTCCTAGCCGTATTGTCTTTAAATCATAATGGATTTCGGTGGCAAGGGCACGTATGGGCGCTTTGGCGAATCTCTGCCTTGGGAGCGTGATTTATCACCAAACAATACGAACGTAATTGATTTTACTTCCGCTGTTAATATGATAGAAAGCGCCCCTGTTTCCCTCCAACTATGCAACAAACATTTTCAGGACATCACATTCATTTAATTCCGAGTTTTAACGGTGATGGGGACGTAAGCATCGAGGATTTTTTGAACAATCTTAAGTTAGTGAGTCATCTTAGCGGGTTGAGTGAGAATCAAGCCTTGAGCGTAGCACGGCTGCGTCTGAGCGGTACCGCTGCCGAATTCATTAAGTCAAATCCTCACGTTATTGAGTCTTATGAACTTTTTTCTAAACTAGTGAAAAAGCGCTTCATTCCCAAAATTTCACTGGTCTCTGTTGAAAGAATGTTCACAAGCTGTTTGCAACGCCCCTTGGAAAGCGTGAACGAGTATTCTTCCCGTCTCAGGGAATTGGGACGAAAACTAAGAGATGCTTTTCTAGACCCAGACTCACAAGCGACAGGAATTATGCTCGAGAACCGCCTCCTCTCACAGTTCTTGGTCGGACTTAGGGAAAAATTGGGCGATTCGTGCTAGTGCGCAATCCAAGAACCATGCAAGAGGCTGAGGAATTTGCTAACCTAGAGGAATTCAATGCTCGTAATCACTCAGGTGTTAGGGAAGTAAACTTCTTGCAGAACCATGACTTTGATATGCCCGTGCGCAGTCCTAACGTGAAGACACCGACAACCTTTCCGTACAGTGACCCGACACGATATTTAACAACGAGTCATGTTCAACCCCATCTCGAGCCAATCTTAAACCCCACTGTGAGCCCTAGTCTTTCGGATCAAGTGCACGCAATCCAGACAAATGTACACACGAAGCCTCCACAGTCTACACTGCCGGTGGGTGGAGGGAACGTAACTAATGCGCCTCGGACTTGTAATTACTGTAAAAAGGTGGGACACATCGCGCGCTATTGCCGTACAAAACCCCGCGCATGTTATAACTGTGGGGAAGGGAGCCATGTCAGTAAAGATTGCCCTCTGATGATTTGCGGCGTGTGCAAGAGAGCGGGCCATCGCCCGATAGATTGTCCCACCCCCACCCAAAAGCGAGATCAGGGAAACGCGGCCACCCCGGTCGGCAGGTCGGGGACGAATTAGTGCTCGTCGCAGCACCTGAAGTCGGCTTCACGGTCTCGGTTACAGTACTAGGTAGAGTGTATTCCTTTTTAGTGGATACCGGTGCCGCTTTGAGTATTATGCAGAGAACAAGTCTCCCTTTTGGAAACCTAAAAATTGACGACTATTCCTCCCCTGTGAGAAGTGCCTCCGACCATGCGCTCGCCACAGTAGGACAATGCAACATACCTTTCATTATCGATGGAGAAGTTTACCCTCACGATACATTGATTGCAAATCTAGGGAAAGTACCGTATGACGGTATCCTCGGACTAGACTTCATGGTAAAATACGGAGGTAGCATTTCGAGCGGAGAAGGTAAAATGAAAATAACAGAAGGGCACGAAACCATGTTAAAATCAGGTTACTCAAAACAAAAAATTTCCGCTGTATTTTTAGAGGACATAATTTCATGTGATGATATCCAAGCAGTGCCTAAAACACAGAGTTATGAATCTTTCAAAGAGGATAACGCCAGCAGGAGCTCAAAGGATAAAGTGAATGATGGACTCGTGGCTGTTGATGATTTGCTTAATATTAATTGGGAAGAGTTGAGTGATGATATATTAGTGCCGTCAGGAATCGAAGTCACAAGCACCGGTTTGCTTGGGGACATTTTTGGGGATACTGAAGATGTCTTGGTTGAGGCCACTCACTCTAGCGGGACAGAAGGACGAGTAACCTGTACGCGAGAAATTTTTAATGGAGCAAATCTAACTGTTGGGCAGAAAGGCGAATGTAAAACGTCAGTTGTTGAAAGCGATCCATCCGTAGTCCATGCAGAAAGTAATTGCGGGACAGAAGGACGAGTAACCTGCACGCAAGAGAAAGCGTCGCATGAAGCTACATTTGTTGATACAATTAAAATTCCTCCACGCTCGGTTATGTTGACGAGTACAAAGATTCAGGACTATTATGGCGAGGATATCATTATTCAGGGAAGGGAGGGAGATGTATTAATACTTCCAGTTCTAGCAACCGTCTCCCCCGATGGTGTAATACCTTTGTTGTTGTGTAACACACGGCCCGAACCAAAGATGTTTAGAAAAGGGTCCTTATACAGTTTCATCATTTTTTCAGAAAGTCATGAATTACTAGCTGTAAATTCGATTGAAACAGAAACCCCAGAAATGTGGCCCGAGCACCACTCCACCGCTGAGTTACTGTCACTATTCTCGTTTTCTGATACTCCAAATGAAGCGGCTGACTCTTTAAAGCAACTTTTACTAGAGTATGCAGATATTTTTATCCACGGGGATATTAAATTGGGATGCACCAACCTGGTACAGCACACCATAGATGTGGGAGATTCCAAACCCATTAAAAAGTCTCCATATCGCGTCCCTCATTCTCAAAGAGAAGCTCTTAAGGAGGCCATCGGGGATATGCTTGATCAGGGAGTCATATCTCCATCTACCAGTCCATGGTCTGCTCCTCTGATTCTAGTAAAGAAAAAGCATTTTCCAGGCGAACCTGTCAAGTATAGGCCTTGCATTGACTATCGCGCTCTGAACGCCGTCACTAGAAAGGAAGTATTTCCACTGCCAAATATGGACGAAATATTCGATCAGTTAGGAGGGACAAAATATTTCAGTTGCCTAGATTTATCGCAAGGTTACTGGCAAGTTGAAGTAGACGAAAAAAACAGGGCACAAACCGCTTTTAGCACTCCAGACGGACACTACGAGTGCAACAGGATGGCATTCGGCCTTTCGAACGCGCCTTCCACATTCATGCGTCTTATGACAACCGCACTAGATGGAATGATCAATCGAGGAGTTTTGTTCCATCTCGACGACATATTACGGCATGATGAGAGCATGGAAAAACACATACTAGGCTTGAGAGAAATTTTTTCAAGACTGAGGAAAGCGAATTTGAAACTAAAACCACAAAAATGTGAATTCTTCCAAACACGAGTGAAATTCCTCGGTCACGTCGTTTCCGCTAAAGGGTTGGAACCCGATGAAGAAAAAATACATGCAATAAGCAGTTTTCCAGCACCACGTAACGTTAAGCAACTGCAATCGTTCCTTGGGTTAGTGGGATATTACAGGAAATTTATTTTGCATTTTGCTCAATTTTCGAGTCCTCTTACCTCGCTAACAAGGAAGGATACGGACTTTATTTGGGAAAGAGAGCAACAAGAATCTTTTGAAAAATTAAGGGCTTGTCTCACGAGTCAACCCGTATTGCGATTCCCTGACTTTTCGAAAGAATTCATTTTGACCACTGACGCTTCTTCCGTGGCGATTGGAGGAGTGCTGTCGCAGAATTTTGAAGATGGCGAGCATATGATAGCATGCGCCAGCAAGCAGTTGACACAGCAGCAAAAAGCATACTCCGCCACTGAACTTGAGTGTTTGGCGGTCGTACATATGATTAGAAAGTTCAGAGTATATCTTTTAGGCCGTCCGTTCACTTTAATCACTGATCATAGCCCGCTCCGATGGCTACTTGCCCTTTCCGAGCCGAAACCCAGACTGGCTAGGTGGATAATGGAGCTCACCGAATACTCGTTTACAATAAAGTACAAAGCAGGAAAAGATATTCCGCACGTAGACGCTCTCTCCCGCGCAGTGAACCCAATAGTAAATGCCCTCCATCAAGACACGGAATACGAGCCAGTTTGGGATAAAACCAAGATTGCGCAAGAACAGTCAATTTGTCCGGAACTTCGACCACTGCGTACGCTAGCGGAAGAACGAAACCCCAACTATCTCTTAGACGAGCATGGAGTACTCTATAAAATCCACGTTAAGACCCCCGATCCACTATACACCATCTGTGCACCCGTAAGCATGAGAGATTACATATTACAAAGATGCCATGACAGCCCCCTTGCAGGACATCTAGGAATAGACAAAACATTAAATATTGTGCAAAGACATTTTAATTGGCCCGGGCTTTACGCCGACACTCGAAATTACCTTAGTAATTGCGTGAGCTGCAAGAAACGAAAGGGAAGAAAGGAAAGAATACCTATTCAACCTGTCACCGAAGCGTCATATCCGTTCGAGAAAATTGCTTTGGATATAATTGGTCCATTAAAAGTATCCAATAGAGGCAATCGCTACATACTATCATGTCAAGATTATCTTACGAGATATCCGGAGGCCATATCTATCATCGATCAATCCGCAGAAACTGTAGCTCGAGCCTTCGTAGAGCAGATCATTTGCCGTCATGGGGTGCCAGACACCCTTCTCACTGACAGAGGTGCCAATTTCACATCACAGCTTATGAGGCGAATTTGTGATCTATTGAAAGTAAAGACAATTTTTACCTCCCCTTACAATCCCGCTTCCAATGGTAGGCTGGAGAGGGCGCACCAATCTTATGCCGCCGTTATTTCTCACTATGTCAACCAAGACCACTCGGATTGGAACGATCAACTAAATTTTGCATTATTTGTGTACAGAAATAGCAAACTCCTGCTTACCTTTTATATGGGAGGGAATTGGATATGCCTTGGGATGATGTCTTACGACCCCTCCTACCGTGTTACACGGAGGTACCCCCGTACGATCACGTTTTGCAACGCCGGCTCCAAATCGCGCGCGCGCAAGCGGCAGAGAATAACCAGCGTAACATACAAAATGAGCATTATAAATACAATAGGAACTTACGGTTGCCGCCTATTCTTAACGGGCAACTCGTGTTGCTGCGCAACTTGGTACTTACGCCCGGGCAGTCAAAAAAGTTTACTTCGAAGTGGGTTGGCCCCTACAAGGTAGTCAAAGTTAGAAGTAAGGTGACCTTTGACAATGAGAATATCCGGGACGGGAGGATTCTGACAGCGCACCACAGGAATTTGCTTCCACAACCACCAGAGCCCGAACCGCCACCTAATTACGCACAAGCAGGACGCGTGATTGACGAGTTCGAGACTGAGCAAGGCGCCCAGACCAACCATAATCAAGTCCACATTCCGCAGCCAGATAAAATAAACAATGGTTCACCGACCGACCCTCCTCAAGGGCAAAATCTCCAAAATCATCCTCCATCGTCAGAGATATTTTATCACTTGCGGCCCCTGCCCGGGAGGATACGCTCTTAATTCACCCTACTTCCCTCCCTTGTATCTGCCTATTAGGTATGGCCCGAGTAATAGCAGTAAGACAATTGCTACGGAGAAAGAAGGTAGCAAGGAATATCAAAGAATTGTTTGGCGAGACACCTCCAATCTACGACCGCCTTCCGGCGGCCGATGGCCACTCCTGGTGGGATGAAACCCCACCGTTTTCGCCTCCAGCCCAGGCGGATGGACCACCGCCCACACCGGGTCGCTTCCCTTCTCCCGTGCGACAACACCTGGGTGGCGGTGATGAGTATTGGAGTGCCTTCCGGTATCTACAGCATGGGGAAGGGCAACGCAGCCAGCCAATGTATTCCGCAGGAGATGGAGAGGGTCTAGCTCCAGCGTCACCAACCCAGGGAAGAAACTACTCCTGGTGGGATGAAACCTCACCGTTTTCGCCTCCAGCCCAGGCGGATGGACCACCGCCCACACCGGGTCGCTTCCCTTCTCCCGTGCGACAACACCTGGGTGGCGGTGATGAGTATTGGAGTGCCTTCCGGTATCTACAGCATGGGGAAGGGCAACGCAGCCAGCCAATGTATTCCGCAGGAGATGGAGAGGGTCTAGCTCCAGCGTCACCAACCAAGGGAAGAAACTACTCCTGGTGGGATGAAACCCCACCGTTTTCGCCTCCAGCCCAGGCGGATGGACCGCCACCCACGCCGGGTCGCAGTCTCTCAACACCGGAGATCCCGCCCAACGAAGAGAGAGGAGGGGATTCCTCTCCTGCCTCCTCACCCTTCGACGGACAAAGCAGTCCACCAACCGCTGTCGTGGAAGCCGGTGTATACTTCACAAACTCCAACTTGCCCTCCCTCCCCATTGTGTTCAAAACTGCAGGTTCAAATTTAACATTGGAAGATTCAGCGCCTCGTCCCCCAGCCGGAATTGAAAAAAGGAGGGAATACCCCCCGTCGCGGAAAGAGCATAAGCGTAGGCGACGTATTCTCAATAAAAGACGGAAAAGACAATTAATCCAACAAAATAAATGAGATCGCGAGATCGCCATGTGAGCTCTGCGACCGCATTAACTATATATTCTAATCTAACCTTTAATTTCCTCCTTATAGAAACCATGGACCTCCTTACCGTACCGACTGTGTGTCTAGTGACAATAGGACTGTTGAGTGGAGCAAACACCTCTGGTCTGCTTTTCGTCCCGAAAGGACAATTGTACTTCATAGTGAGTGAATGGATAGTGAACATAGACCTTCACATACCTCAGCTAACAGCTGCAGTGGACATAGTTAAACGACAGAACACCCAATTCCATGAGATTAATTTAAAATTAACAGCACAACCAAACGCGAGCATGTTTTTTTCACTTTGCTAATATCTCTTTTCTAATATGATTTGCTATATCTAAC
Source organism: Hetaerina americana (assembly GCF_022747635.1). Classification (NCBI taxonomy): domain Eukaryota; kingdom Metazoa; phylum Arthropoda; class Insecta; order Odonata; family Calopterygidae; genus Hetaerina; species Hetaerina americana. The sequence goes on along the minus strand of NW_027286946.1, from coordinate 76,524 downwards.
AAAGTGTACGGTTCAACTTAAACAATTTGGAAAGGCAATTAGAAATGTTAATTGGAGCCACCGAAGCAACTCGTAAGGGCAGAGGATTGTTTGACGTGGTCGGTTACGGACTGCATTACTTTACAGGCACGGCGACCGACCATCAGATACAAACATTAGATAAGAAAATAGAAGGGTTATCCATTCGCACCGAACATGCCCTAAATGCGCGATATACATTTCTGTCCAACGCATCCAATACACTTAAAAGACATGATTTCTTCGACAGGGAAAGCCCTAGAACTCATGCAAAAAAAAATATAGAAAAGAGTATCAAAGCATATACTGAGACTATAGCTTCAACAAAATACGCTTTTAAAGTCTTCAGCTACAGCCATACCGCTTTTATTGCCCTCATTCGCCACATCGCTGAACTGCAACATGAGATAGACCTTGTCAAGGCTAAAGTGCGACTCGCCGAGGCTGGGAAGTCCATAACTTCCCTACTCCCTCCCAGCCAGTTCCAGGGTATCCTGAAAAGTATTTCCAGAGCGCTGCTGCCCGATTGGTCGCTCCCCCGCGATCTGGACCACAAAATCGCGATCATGTACGACATTGCTAGCGTGAGAGTGATCCGGCGGATGGGCGACATCAAATTACTCATAATACTGCCGTTGACGCAAAAGGGAATGAGTTTCAAGGTGTTGCGAGCGCTACCTTTCCCGACCACCGATGGTGGGAATAAATCTGTCCTCATACAGCCTGACTCGCCTTATCTGGCCGTCTCAATGGAACAGAGCAACTTTGTACTCTTACCCTACGACTACTCACAGCAATGTAGAACTGAAAGCATGATCGTGTTTCCTCAGGCTTACCCAATACTAACTCATAACTCCCGCTCCTGTAACATTGCCATTTTTCTCCGGAAAACAAAACTCATAAAGCAGAACTGCCAGATAGGATTAGCTCAGTCTCCATTTGCAATGTTTATCAAGGGCGAAACGCCTGGAAAGTGGCGCTTTAGCCTCAGTAGCGTCACCGAATTAACTATCGACTGCCCTCAAAAATACTCCAAGTTATCCATCAGTAAGCAAGGCACCCTAACTCTTGCATCTGGGTGTTCGGCCAGCGATGGAGTAAATTACATACCCGCCTTAACTGAATTCCAAAGTGTAAGTACTTCCTTGCAAACAAATATTTCCACTGCCAATGATAAATGAAAGTGTTATTGATGACCGATACCTGAACCTGGCAAGTAACGACGCCAACCTTGAGCACCTCTTACAGTCGATCGCAAAATTAGATACTCATGACGTACCCACCGTATCCCTGTCCGATATAGAAAGAAACGTTAATTCCCTGTCCCCCCTGGGTTTGGACATAAAGCGCGCTCATTACGTAGGAATCTCGTCTTTTGTGGTGCTCTTGAGCTCTACCGGATACGCTGCAAAATGCTTTTCCTGTGGGTGCGCGGGCCACATAGCTCGCGATTGTCGCTCTAAAACTCGAGCTTGTTTTAACTGCGGAGCAAGGAGACATATTTCCCGAGACTGTCCCCCGCTATGCATCGGAATATGTAAGGAAGTTGGCCACCTTCCAATTAATTGTCCAGAGCGCTCAAACCAAATGGCCTCGGGAAACGGGATGACCCCGACCAGCGGGTTGGGGAAGACCTAATCCTATCCATCACTCCAGTGAAAGGAATGACGATTAGCGTGGATATTATAGGGAAATTACATCACTACCCCTATCCCTCCGAGTTAACCGATATCATTTAACTCGCCAAGATTATTTCACAAGATATCATGAAGCCTTTACGATTCCAGATCAATCGGCCAAAACAGTAGCAGGATTTTTTTTCGAGCACATAATTTGCCGTCAGGGTGTGCTTAAATATTTACTGGCACACAGAAGTGGAAACTTCACTTCGGAACTAATGAAAAACGTTTGCAGGGAACTGAAAATAAAATCTATCTTCACTTCTCTCCATATAACCCCGCCTCAAATGGTCGTCTAGGGCATGCACACCATTCCTTTGCTTCCGTGACTCCCCATTATGCAGCCCAAGACCACTCTGATTGGGACGAACAACTGGGCTTTGCATTGCTCACTTATCGAGACAGCAAGCACCAAGCAAGCACCAAGTGGTTAAACACGGAAGTTAGTTTCCCGGTGGAGAGGACCCTCCAGAACAGTTAAAGTTAGAAGCTCGGTTACCGCAGACATAGAGGACCTGAAAGACGGAAGAAGTCTCCTAGCTCATATGCGTAACCTTTTACCCTCACCGCTAGATAATCCCTTACCCCTGTTTTTAGGTGGCGGCATGGCATGGAAGCCCTACAACCATGCACGAGCCCTCGAAGCAACCGTACCTAAATACAAATTCTCAGTCGTTTCCTCCTCTCCGTAACCCTTGGCAAAACCATCAAACCGAAATCGTGGAGACCCCTCAATCATCTCTTAACTCTCCCCCAACCTCCGATCAACACCCTCCGCCACCCTCTGGACAACACTCTCCCTCAATCAATGACCAATCATCAACCGCAAATATAAGAACTGCTCTATTGAGCATAATTACGAAACTTCTCTCTCCTACTGACCATAAAACCCTTATTAGCATCATCACCAATGACCTTATACCAGCCCTTCTTCAACTTGTAAATGGTGCCTTATTCACAAATAAACAACCACTTCCTTAAATTTTTACAATGGAACATAAATGGCATAAAAAACAAAAAACAAAAGCTTGAAAAACCACTACAACACGAAGGCGAGCCCTTCATAAGCTCCTATTTACCAACAATATCGCAATTCACTCACCGCCTTTCCCTACCCACTTCCATCATCACCCCCACTCCTCCGATACCCTGGATGTAGTTCTATTATCCGCAGATATCGCATTCCAAATCCTTAACCTAGATAATTCAGCCTCGGACCACTGCCCCATATTTTACTGCATTCCTACCCTCCTTCATACAACCAGAACCAACTAGAAGAGTTAATTTGAAACTATTTAAAGAAAACTGCTTGGCCATTAACCTTGTCCCATCTCCTGCTAGCACTCCAGACAGCATAGAGAAAGCGGCTCAAGATTTTACAAGCACCTTAACCAAAATCATTCATCGCTCTTGCTAACCTCCTTCTCCAGCCTCCATCGCTGGTGCCACACTACCTCTGGATATATTGCACTTGATTTCACTTAGAAACAAGGCCAGAGCCCTCTGGCAATGCACTCATCTCCGCCAAGATAAAATCGGCTTCTGTGCACTTCGAAACCTTGTAACATCCAAAACTAGAACACATTGGGAAAAACTTTGGCATGAGAAAATAAGTTCACTCTCACATAAGGACAATTCGGTATGGACCCTAGCCCACTGTCTGCGAAGGAAAAAGGTACCCACCCCGCCAATACCACATAATGGGAGAGCACTATACAATGACTGCTACAAAGCAAATACCTCTGCCGACTCCTTCGAATGCATTTTTAAAAACAATAATACATCCTTGTTGGATTCAGAAGCGTTGATCAGCATCTCTGGCCTGTCACTTTGCCCATTCCAAATATTCCTGGAAATTACTCCTCAAGAACTTTACTCCATTATGTCCCACTCCAAAACCAAGTCAACACCGGGACCCGATCAAATCTCCTACCTTCACCTGAAAAACTTTCCTAAATCTTTAATCAAACACCCACACTCTATCCTCAACGCCTGTCTTTCCCAATCGTACTTCCCAAATGCATTGAAAACAGCTAAGATAATACTCCTTCCAAAACCTGATAAAAATCCTTCTTATATCCTGAGCTATAGACCCAGTGGCCTGCTCCCCTGCATGGGCAAACTTCTAGAAAAATGCATCTTAAACAGACTACAAGAAGAAATCATGGCCCTAGACTTGATCAGACCTGAGCAAACTGGCTTCCGCCGTCGCCATTCCATGACTCAGCAAATAACAAGATTGGTTGAACAGATCACTTTCGGCTTCAACATCCACAAGCACCCCCAAGTAGTCTTCTTTTATCTCCAAAGAGCTTTTGACAAGTTCTGGCAAACTGGTTTAATACATAAACTGCTTAAAACCGACATATCAGTATACCTAAATAAGACCATCCCCTCCTTTCTTTCAAACCGCACATTCTTTTTAGCCCTTAACAATGCCAAATCAACTACCCGGTCCATATCCGCAGGCTTTCCTCAAGGATCAATTTTGTCACTCGTCCTATTCAACCTCTACAATAACAACCTCCCCTCCGACCCAAAACCTACCTCTATGCAGATGACTCAGCTATAGCATCAACTTCCTTTGACCCAAATCATGCCGCAAAAAATGTCCAAGAACACCTTAAGAACATAGCAGAGTGGATGACCGATTGGAAACTAACCATTAACACCACAAAATGTGTAAACGTAAACTACGCCAGAAAATGGAAGAATCCTCACATCACTGCTATCCACTATGGCAGGGAAATAATCCCCCAGGCATCATCAGCTAAATTTCTTGGTGTACAAATGGACAGTAAACTCACTTGTCAAGCACACACTCAACAAGGCCAATTCAGCCGCTTTCTTATTCTATCCCCTCATAAAACACACCAGTCCCCTCCGTCTTCTCACCAAGGTACTGTTATTTAAATCTATGATACGACCTATCTGAAAGCTACCCAGCCTGGGGTTCAATAGCCGCAACCAAATTGAATAAATTGACACGCTTCCAAAATAATACTCTACGAACCCTTGCCAACGATGCCTGGTTTGTAAGAAACTCAGATATTCACATGGATCTAAAAATACCGGACCTTCCAACATACTATATCTAAGCGACCTAGCCACGTCATTTCAACAAGCAATAGGAAATACTGGTAACCCATTATTAGAACCTTTATGGGATTACCCTGATAATCCCCATTTCAAATACAATTGTGCTTAAGCAAGCATAAATGGGCAGTCATAATCTCCAAATATAATACTGTCACAAACTGCACTAAAATATACTCACTAGCTCAACTTCCCCCATGAACCACTTATATCCTATGACCATTGATCATCATAGCTGGATATTGATATAAGATGCACCTAACGGCGCAGTCCATAAGCATCGATTGGTCGGTCGGTAGCAGGACCCCCATTCTTCTTTTGCATCAACAACGCACCATTGAAAAAACGTGGAAAAAGTGAAAGAAATTGTGTTTACAATTTAATCAGCATAATCAATATATTCAGAGAGAAAACGATTGAGAATGTATGGCAATTTGCAATTGGCACATTCTAATTAAATTATTTTTATATAGAATGTTTTGTGTATTAAAAGCGAGAGAAACAGCAACATTTCTTCATAATTTTCGAAATTTGAATTACAAACAAAGCGGCAAATGAAAGTTGCTCAGGATCAGTCACACGCAAATGAAGTCATCGACGATTTAGAAATATTAATTCCTGTTGAAAAACAGGATGACGAAACAACATGGGGATTAAAATGAAATGACGTAGAAACTTAAGGCATGATTTACGAATTCTTTTAACCATATTTTTAAAACACACGAAAATCCCCTCCCGTTCATAAAATCACATGTCCGTTCTTAGCGGCTGTGACATGCTTGGAAATGGCATCTCGCTTCTTTTCCAATCTTTTTGCTTGTTCCATCCCTTTTGGCACAACAAACTGCACACATCCTACAAAGCTCTTCCTTCTTCTCTGTAGGTGGAATGTACTTGGGAAATTGTAACTTACATAGAGGATCAAGGATTTGGTTCTACTGAAGGCCTTCTACCCTCACATGTTATATCATATGCAATGTACCCTTCAAATACATCTTCCATTAGTTTGATTCTAAATTCTGAACTTACCCTTTGGTCCACCACCCTTTCTCTGCAACAGAAATCCATTCCATGTGCCCTGGTCAAACAAGTGAAAAATGTTTTAAATATTTATTGCCCCCCTTTTTTCATAATGGGGAAATTTGTCAGGTGCTGATCTTCCCTTTCTACTCCACCTATTGTATTATTGTACACAACAGCAACTTTTGGCTTTTAAAGCACCATATCCTTTTCATTTATATTCCACAAATTCCGTATTATGTACTGTAAAGGGTACAGAGACTTGACAGCCTTCTCATCTTCCCAATTCATAGCAATCACTTTGCCTTGCTGGAGGGCAGTCATTCCTCCTTTTTCAACTTCTTTAGTCTATACGTCATCTAGTACTTCCTTCCTTTTAATTCTCAATGTCCCATGTCTATCGGTTCCTTTCATAGACAATAAATCAGCCAGCTCTGAGGAGGTGTAATAGATGTCTGCAGTCAAGCAATAATCTTTGTCCTAGCAGAGGTTTATTCAGTGTATGCGACAGTGTCTCATAGATTATCATGTCCCCGTGTACCTCTTTAAATTGGAAGTTCCGTATTTTCTCGGACAGGTGGGATATGCTAATCTGTGCTGAGCTTACGAATTATTATTTTAAGACACGTGCTATTACCTCATCGCGATTCTCTGCGCACAATTAAACTGAGGATCACTTTATCAGGAACCATTAATTAGCCCAAGAAGGGCCCACCATGGGTATCGGATACACTCGGAGTATGAAAAAATAAATTAATTAAGCTTTAGTTTGTCAGTCAGACAAGGGGTTGTAAGGATTGCTGAGTGAATTGGAGATTCAGTCGGACAGATATGGGATGAGAAACAAAATTAATAAAACCAAGTTTATGCAATTTTCTAGAAAGAATAAAGCTAAGCTAAACATTAAAATGGGAGGGCAAAAACTTATGCAGGTAGAACAGTTGGCGTATCTCTGAATCATTTTGGACCAACACGGTCAAAGTAGTAGGGACGTATGGAGAAGAATTACGCTAGGCGCAGAGGCTTTCATAAGGAGGAGAGAGTTGATGACAGGGACGTTGAGTAAGGATATTAAAAAAAGACTCGTGAAACTTTTGATATGGTGCATAGTTATATAAGGTGTGGAGATGTGGTCATTGAAGCAGGAGGATAGTCTTGGACTGGAGGCTTTTGACATGTGGGTGTAGAGAAAATGGAGAAGGTGAAATGGACCGAGAAGAAAACCAATGAGAAAGTACTTGGTATGGTGGGTGAAGAGAGGGGTTGGTTGGGAGAAATCCTATTGAGGCAGTAAAAACGGATGAAGGGCATATTGACCGACAGGGGACTGTTCAAGATGGTAATAGAGGGGAGAATGTGAGGCAAGCAAGAAAAGGGAAGGAACAGGATAGGGATGTTTCATTTAAGGATTCAAGTTCCTTCTAGATTATTATTATTAGGAGTTAATTTAATTATTTCCTTGAAAATTGTATCTTAGCAAAACAGTCTGATTGACCTAATTTCTCTTAAATTTTTGGCAGTTCTAAGGTTAATTTGTCCATAAAGACATTGCCTCATTTTGTTTCTAATAATAATTTCAATGCCCATATTTTCATGAAGAATTTCTAGTCTTTGAGCTATTTTTGGTATCATCATGATTACTGATTTGCCCTGTAAAATTAAACCTACATATGTTTTATATCCTTATTACGCTTTTTGTGTGCAAAAATGTCAAAATCTAGAAGATGCAAAGGTACGACTCAGAGCCACTCAAAGACAGGCTAAGCAGGCAGGTTTCATTTTAATCATTTAGGTTTAAATACTAACAAAACTCAGCATATTGTATGCAGTTATAGTATATAAAAATGTACTGATGTTGAAAATTCTAAAATACTAGGAATTAATATAGATAGGAAACTAACCAGGGAGACTCACATCAGTCAGATCTGTAATGAACTGATTAAAGCTCAACTTTCTCATTTCAAATGAGTATCGTTTAACACTTGACCATGTCTTCTTTCCATGTCATTTGAATTACAGTGATGAGTTATGGGGTCATTTCCCAAAACATATCATACGAATCTTGCTACTACACAAGAGAGATTTTTGCTCCCTTGCTAATACACCGCAACGTGATTTCTGCAGACCATTTTTAATTAGCTGTGGAGTCATGATTGTACACCATGTGGGGTAGAGCAAATCTAAATAATACTATTTTCTGTGGAATTTCATCAACTTACAGCGCATTTCATATTGTGGACATTCAAATGTAAAACTATCTGTTTTTTTACACTGTTTTTGTAACACTGATTGTTTATAGAGAGATGATTAATGTGGAAATGAAATCCTATGAGTTTGGTGCATTCATCAAAACAAATCCAAGAACGCTACATTAAAACTGCTAATTCTTCAAGGAAATTTGACAGAATTTATGATGGGTGTCATTTTATTATGTTTGCACATTTTGGTTTACTAAATTCTCCATAATCAAAGGACAATTGATGCATGATCGTTCATCATACTTAATGAGAATTTAACAGTTTAAATGAGCAAGCCATTATATTGGTGATGTTAAACATTTTTTAATTATTGTACACAAACACTCAAATTCAAGGAGACTTCTTATTGTCTTACATTGCTCCAATATTTAATTAAATTTTGTTTCCATTGATTCTGAATTTGTATAAAAATAAAGCCCGCCTAAATGCATAGTGTACTCAATTAAACTGCATATAATCAACCATTATCGGTTTGCTGTGAAAGTGAGTACATTAAATGCATTTGAAATATAAAGGTCACACTTGTATCCTTAAATAATGGCATTTTCAAGAATAGAAGCAATGCCAATCGAACAGAATGTAGAAGAAGAAATGAATTGACGTCACAATCACCATAATTAAAAAGGAGTATTTCACAACAGCAAGGGATTTGTGGCGTTAATAGGTGTATTTGCGAATTGATTCAGCATATTAAATAAATGGGTCCCTCACTACAGAACACAATAAAAATCTAATTTTGCGTTAACTACTTAAATATCGAATCTTCCTATTTATAACCATTGTATTTTAACAATCCATTTTGAATGATTTTGACTCAATGTATCGTTTGCTCATTGCGCATGTGAAATAATACTATTTTCTAAACATTATTGACGATGTTTATAGCTGTCGTTTGACACTTGACTCCCGTTCAATTCTACCAAAAACATAGTTCTTAACTACTTCAGAAAGGAACATTTACAAATACATTTTCTACAGAGAATGATACTGCAGTCAATTCAAGCAGAGCCCAAAGCAATTAAAACATGACTATCTCAGCAGCAAGTATTATTGTTGTGTATGTAATTAGGTGTTCTCCAATTTAAAAGGCATATATCTCACAAAAGATCTCACCCGTCCATTCTTTCAAAAATACATTCACTAAGATTAGCAACCTGAAACAGCATATCCTTGTTTATGCAAATGAGAAGCCATACCGTTAAGAATTTGCTCCATGTCATTCAGTTGGAAAGGAAAGCCTATGGTCTGTGAGTGTGTAAAGAATGCTGTTTCTGAAGAACGCAATAATGTTTGTTTTGAATCGTTCATTTGGTGACACTGTTGCCGTGGAAACGGTAACAAACAAGTGAAGAATGAAATGTTTCGAATTAGATTGAGAATAAGATCTAATTTTAAAGAGAAATAAAGAATGCTCTATGGATACTATATTTTCGTTTATTAGGTATAAAGATCAAATACTGAAAAGGAAAATCAAATTATTGGACATGTGCGGAGACATACAAACGTGTTACTTTCCTTTCTCCACAAATATATATAAAGGTAATTGAAGAAGTTTTTCTTTCTTGCAAGCAAGAAAGTCATTTCATGATGTATCCGGGCTTCGTGTCGGTAATATAATAAATAAATGAATGAATAAATTAACCATACATGGGAAGGAGTGTATAAATTACATAAAATATGTAATTATATATAAGAATGCGAACCATTGCCTATTAGTGTACACGCCTGGGCTATCTTTCCAGCAATGCAAGTTAATATCTTGTAGTTTCATTGTGGTTCTTTTTCTTCTTAGTTTCCAAATTTCCGCGTGCTTTGATGGCACTTAAGGTGATGACGCATCGATGTTGCTGACAACCCATCGTCAGCAACATCGATGCACCAACCCACAAGCTAGCGCAATATATTGCACATCCTCTTCAACTCTTCGCCAGAAAAACTGACTTTTTTGCTAAAACTTCCATGGATTTCATTCACATTATTCGGAATGCTGAAGGCCAAATAGTCAACATGCTGGTGACCTTTGATGTCATCTCCTTGTTCACAAATACGCCCATTGATGACTCCACGCTACTCATCAAAAACCTCACCTCACAGGGATTAGCTAAGGATTAACCTGGACCTCGCAAATTCTGCCTCTGGAACTCATACTTCCTTTGGAATGATAAGCACATTGAACATGATGAATGTGCAGCCATGGGATCACCCCTCTCTTCCGTACTAACCAACATTTTCATTGAGATCTCGCAGCTGAAGGCAATGGTCTTACCCAAAGAAACCAACCCGTAGTAATAGTTGGGGTTTTTGGATGCACCAACCACTGTGGTTGTTATTGCACCACTTTTTAAAACATTGAAAACTTCAATCCAATTTTGATAAATACGTCAATGCATAAAAAACATTTAAATAGTTAAAAACAAAATTATTTAAAAAAAAGAAACGGAAACTCAAGTTGTCCGTTCAGGTCAGTTTCCCTTAAAAACCTGAAAACCTTACTTAAAAAGTTGGGGTCCTCCCCTAAATTATTCCTTAAATTACCTCTTATTTTAAAAAAGCTATCTGGCCTTTTATAATTTATTCCCCGACTTCCACCACAGATAGCAATGCTGAGTCGGTTTTGAGTTTGACCAGGGCTTGTCTTGCTGCTTTGCCAGCTTTTTCAATGCCTGGTATTCCCACATGACCAGCAGTCCATATAGAGGATACCTACTTCCCCTTTATCTGACGGGACCACAGGGTATAATAGATCTCCTGAACCATCAGGTGCATTGATGACAAGTCCGATATGGATTATAGGGAGCTCAATGAGTGCGAACAGATGAGAGAAGAGCCATTATATTCTCTTAAGTCTTTTAGGGCCCTCCTGATAGCTGACAGTTTTGCTGTGAATATTCCTGCAAAACATTATCAGTTATTTCCTCTGGACTACATTGTAGTGAGAGACCACCACGTGGACACATGCGGATTCTAACTTTGGTCCTCTCCTTTTACTAAGGGTCATTGGCCCTCTCAATAAAGGATCATGGGCATCAATATAAATGCCAGAGGCAGCTGATGGACAGGGGCTTCTAGAGTAAATGAGCTACCGGGCACCCACCAGCAGATAGATGTTACATCACGTTAACCTGGTAGTAGTATTAATGGTTTATAGGGTACATCAAGGGCTAAGGTCATTTTGCACCACTGACAAGATGACTAAAATCTCAAATCTATTTTATTTAGGAATTAATAAATAAGAATAAATGTACAAATAAATGTGGTGGGGAATGGCGAGAGGGGGATGGGGGGAGAGAGACCATAAAAGCAGTAATCAACCCCAAGTTCGGTGTGCTAGTCGTGTGGAATTCACACATGAACTGCACAGTTTGGAATCAGTGCTAAATGCATAGTTCAGGCAATGTTGGAATTCCTGGAGAAGGAATGAACATGTTTAGAACAGTAGAGCATATCTGATGTCACATCATTGAGCAAAGCATTTAAAATATTTACATTACTCAATTTGGTTTTGTTTTTTCTGTCGAATATCATGTGTATCAATGTGGGTCAATTGCGACATGAGTACAACGTTTTTTATTGTGTTGTGACCACCTCTTCAGCGTTGTAGAACATCTAATTTCGTTCTCAATAGCATGACAGTATGCTAATTGACACGTAGACATGTGTCGTATTCGTAATAAATCCTATGTATTAGGGTGTATAAATAGTTCTAGAATATTTGAGTAATAAATCTTTACTGAATGTATCCTGAGAGAATTGCATTGTTTGCATCTGTAATGTTTTCGTGAAACGTATCATTTTTGCGCGTTAAAACTGTTGTTATTTTGAAACAAGTGAATAACGGAAATAAGACGTGCGTGTGTGTTTCTAGCCTAATACTAACGAAGAACGACATAGGTTTCCGCGTAATTGTGCCAAAAGCATGCGTTTTGATATGTTCGTCTTTTGATTTGTTTATGTCATGTAGACCGATGTTTAACGAATCTCTTAGTTTCAAAACTAAGGGTAAATATAGCTTCGTGAAGCTGTTGAATTCCTTAATGTTAAACTCCCATCATCAACTTGTCACTTCGGTAATATTCTTGGGTATTTATCAATGTACTTACCCGAAAAAGTACTTAATTAGTACTTGTAGTATTCACTTTTCAGGTTTAAGCTAAGATTCCGTTCTCTCTTCGTTATTTATCCAGTCGCCCCATTTACTACTGTGATTATTCGCATTGCGGTAAACTGTCCCCATATAATTGTTGTTATTATTATCCGTTCTGCAGTGATCCAAGTGTAATCAAAGCACGCGGAAATTTGGAAACAAAGAAGAAATCGAGCCAGAATGTAGCTACGAGGTATTAACTTGCATTGCTGGAAAGATAGCCCAGGCGTGTACACTAATAGGCAATGGTTCGCATTCTTAAATATAATTACATATTTTACGTATTTTATATACTCCTTCTCATGTATGGTTATTTATTCATTCGCTTATTTATTAAATTATATTACCAAAACGAAGCCCAGATACATCATGAAATGACTTTCTTGCTTGCAAGAAAGAAAAACATCTTCAATTGCTTTTTTATATATGTGTGGAGAAAGGAAAGTAACACGTTTGTATGTCTCCGCACATGTCCAATAATTTGATTTTCCTTTTCAGTATTTGATCTTTATACCTAATAAACGAAAATATAGCATCCATAGCACATCTGCAATTGCCGGCATATATTTGTGGAGAAAGGAAAGTACCTTTGCTCTAAATCGCACCTTTGCATCTTTGTGCATTGTGTCCATAATGGACACTTCTTTCATTCAATCCCAACTCTTTTCTTTCCGTTTTCTGGCTTACTTAACAATCTGCCCATCAATCACAGTCTTCAATATTCTCAAGATAACTCAAAAGCAATGGACAATAATCGTCCCATGTTGCGAATATAAATTCATTAATGCCGTTGGCTCAACTTTAGAATTGTTGAAACTTAAATTTTCACATTGAGTAAAAACGGAATAAAAATCAGGTGCATTAAAACTTCCTGAATTAACTCTTAAGTCTCATGTTTAGATTGTTTTGTTGGACGATTTTGACAAATGACTACTGCATATCAATTCGTTTGTCGATGCTATTTCAGGGATGCCATAATGCCATGGCATCTGCAGCTAGGCACTCAAATGGCATCAATGATACCTTTAAAGAAATAACTTCCGATGTCATTTCACAGAGCCAAGGACAGTTTATGGCTAAAAATATTGGACGATTTATAGTCAAGAAAAATTTTGATGCAGCACTATAATTTAGCTATTCTGCTCTTCGGAATAATAAATCTGTCCACTGTAGGGACATCCCGAGTCTCGATCTAACAAAACTGTCGTTCTGCCCCCTAATAGTTGTGGTAATTAAGTGTTCTACAGCTTTACCTGAAATTAATGTCAATTAGATTATCCTGTAATTGCTGCGTACTTTCCTGTGCCAACTAAACAAAGCGTTATGTTCCCAACTTCACAATCTTTGTGTAACTTGGCTCCGCCAAATATTTGATTGCCCTGTGAGTTTGTGAAAGTGCAAGTCTCCCCTGTTCACATAGATATCGGAGTACTTGAAGTAAAAATGCTTGAAGTACAAATGATGGAATCCAAAATTAGATCCGTTTTTTTGTTATTTAAAGGAAGACGATTTCCATGGCTTGGCGGCGTCTACCTGATTATCAAAAAAACACGTCAAGAAATTGTCACACATGAATTCTTGCTCCTATCAACGGTGTTGACGCACAAGTTGGGTTGCCAGTCGGCACCATGAAAGGAAATGCGCATACAGACGACACCGGTTTTTCCCGGGAAAGCATATTTTGTCTGCTTTAAACAACGAGATTAAGAATTTTCCCTTTGTTCTTTCCTGAGGAGTTTTATGCAGGGGGTGGGTACCAAAGAGGACCTTTGGAGGAATTGGGAACCTTTGGGGATTCCTTTGTTTCCCTCCCCCAGCCGTACGTGCTTAAAAAGGATAAAGAAAATCATTTCATTTCAAGGAAAGCTTTCATCCATTTTCTCCTCTCATCCAACTTTGTAATCATCTCATCCGTGATCCATGGTTTCCTAGTCCTTTTAGCGTTAACGATTCCAATAGTGCCTTTTGCGGCTTTCAATAACCCTTTAATGATAGTTTCCCATTTTTCTTCGATAGTACTTAGCCTATACTATCCTCCATGATTTCCTCTACCGCCTGTTGTTACTCCTTCCTTTTCAAACCATTTACTGCTTCTACATTCCATTTTCTAACTTGCCGCCCCTGCCTTATGTTTTTGAAACGCGCGCTACATTTCATAACAACTTAATTGTAGTCACAGTCCACATCCGCCCCCGGGTAGCTGTGCGAATTAACACACTGTTCCTAAACCTGTGTCTTACCAGGATATAATCTAGCTGATAACTTTCTGAGGCACCTGGCATTTTCCATGTATACCTTCATCTTTTGTGGTGTCTAAACCAAGTGTTGGTGATGACTATCCCCTGTCTCCTTCAGAACTCCAGTGGTTTCTCACCATGGCCATGCCTCGTGCCTAAACCGTAGTCCCCCACCTCATCACTATCTCTTCCTTCGCCTACCGTTGCATTCAAATCCGCCATCACTATCAAATGTTTCCCTGCAGGAACAGACGCGATTATGCCCTCTAACTGATCGTACATCCTATCGACATCTTCTTCCTTATGGTTGCTCGGTGGCATGTATACCTGAATAATAACCAAGTTCGTCGGTTCTGCTTTTATCTCTGCTAGTAATAATCTATCCGTTACTTGCTCTATGTCACTATGCTTCTTCCTACCTCTTCATTTAATATTATGGCAACCCCTCATGGCATCTTGTCCCTGCCGCTGTATATTATTTTATAATTATCACTCCAGTAATCCCCGCTATCCTTCCATCTCACGTCACATAGACCTAAAATATCAATTCTTCCATTTTCCATCTCTCTTAATATTCTCCAGTTTACCCATCATAATCATTGTCCTAACATTCCACGTTCCTCCTGGCATGGGCTTGTGGAAGTATCATTCCCTCTCGAACACAAATTCGAAGGTTTTGGGTCTTTATATTAATCCAGTGTATTTTGAGGGACGGAGGAAGTATGGAGACGTGTTCTAGTGTGTGCTATATATGTCTACATGGCGAGATTAAACAGTGTGCTGTTATCAAATTTTTGCCTTCGCCTCCTCATCGTCCGAGTAGTAGTAGTTTTGAGGGGAGGCGACCGACAGCTAAGGTCATTTGCGCCATAGGGGAAGGACAGGAAAGGATGAAGGGTGGAGAGAAACCCGGCGTCGGCATTAGCCTACTCTTTACGAAAGGCGCCAAGGGGTCCGCGGCTTAACGTCCCATCCGACGGACGGCGTACTCACTCAAAGTGCCCTCCACAAAGCACCTCAAGTAGGGATCGAGATACCTCTGAAAAATATTCAACACCGCCGGGATTTGAACACGCGCCCTCAGGGTGGGAAGCCAGTACGTTAGCCCCCGCACCATCTCGATCCCCTCCTCATCGTCCGAGGTGTATTGATTACCCTTTGAGGTGTCTTTTGAGTTGAGAGGGAAAAAAACTAGAATTGCATGGCACAAGATCGAATAAGGGATCAAGGAGGATTTTGTTTCTTCTCTTTAAGTGAACCCATCGTGAACACAGATTTTACAATGTCCCAAATTTTCAATTATGAAGCCGACACGTACAACAGTATTTGTATTCTAAAAATATGGTTTGCGATATATGCTTTTGATATCAGTGATTCGCGTTTGGTCATTTTCAATCAAATCTTCAATGACGAGTTTGCAATGTTTATATTGCCTGTGGGTCAGTTATCGGAGGTCCGCTGCCGGTTTCATTGATCAATTATTGGCTTTTCCAGGCTCACAACCACGAAATTTTACCACCCATCCATTAACCAGAGCTCTACATACAGCATCATCATCGTAATGAACAGCCTTTTAAAACGACGGTTGAATCTCAGTAGGAGTCACTTCTATAAGTTGCGCTGTTTAAATTCGCCATGCTGACATAGAGCAGGAACACGTCCCCTCGTCTCACCTATGGCCAGCATTGTTTCCATAAAGGGCCCTTAACCGATGATAAACCTCAATAGGAATCACTTTTCCAGCAGTTGAAAGTTTTACCAGAGCAGGGTTTAAATCGTGTTGACATAGCGCTAGAACAAATCTCCAAACTTCTGCTTCTCAAAATACACTTGATTAACGTGACAACCTCAAACCTGCGCAAATGTGTTAGAGGGGGAATGTTACTTCCACATGCCGCCAGACCAGGAGTGCTCCTGGAAGTCATTGTGTTTGTAGTACTAGGACACGTCTCTATACTTCCGCTTCTCAGAATACACTGGGTGAATGAAACGATTTAAAACTTGCGCATGCGTGTAGTGGAATAATGTTACTTTCACATGCCGAGACTAGGAGTGCTTCTGAAAGTCATTTTGTTCGTAGTACTAGGACACGTCTCCAAACTTCCGCTTCTCAAAATACCTTGGATGAATAAAACGATATCAGAACTGCGCATGCGTGTTGGTGGGTAATGTTACTTCCATATGCCAAGACAAAAAGTGCTTCTGAAGGACATTTTCTTTGCATTACAAGAACATGTCTCCATACTTCCCCTCCTCAAAATACACTGGTTGAATATAAATTACAACGACCTCAAACCTGGGCTGGCGTGTTTGGGCGAATGATACTTTCTGGTGCCCAGATCAGGAGTTATTCTAACCGACATGTTTTTGTAATACTACAACCAGTCTCCATACTTCTGCTTCTCAAAAAACACTGGATGAATACTGCATAGACCTCAAATCTGGGCATGCGTAATGTGTGGGAATGTTACTTCCACGATTGAAGATCAAGAGTGCATCTACAGGTCATTCATTTTCCAGAATTAGAACACGTCTCCATACTTCCGCTTCTCAAAACCATCTGTTAGTATGCAACGACCTCAACCCTGGGCATGCGTGTTGGAGAGGAATGTTACTTCCATATGCCAAGACTAAAAGTGATTCTGAAGGGCATTTTGCTTGTAGTACTAGAACACATCTCCAAACTTCCGCTTCTCAAAATACACCAAATGAACGATACGCTCTCATACCTTCGCATTCCTCGGAATGTTACTTCCAAGAGCCTAGAGACCAGGATTGCTTATGGAGGTCATTTTATTTTTTTACACTAGAACATGTCTCCATACTTCATCCGCTTCTCGAAATACACTGTATGAATAGTTTAACGACCTCACTCCTTAGCATGCCTGTTGAGAGGTAATGCAGCTTCCACATGTCTACTGACCAGGAGTGCTTCTAGAGGTAATTTTGTTTGCATAGTCTACAAGCACGTGTGTGGATTTTGGTTTTCAGCCAAACCTCGTGCCTTCAATATTTATTTTTTTATATAATTCTTTACACAGACGATTAATTCAGAATTTAAATAAAATAGGAAACTGGGCATTGAGAGGATGTGTAAAATCCCAGATATTATGAATAAAAAAGGGATTGGACCGAGGAGCTGGAAGTGATTGAATCATCATATAAAGTGACCACTATTCTCATGCATAATGTGATAGCGTGACTTAGTGATTACCGTACCCATCATTCAAAATACCGCCAGGTTAGTATATGGTTGCGATTTTAGGACTTCATACAACTGTAAGTAGTTATTAATATTATGTAGGAACGAATGAAACAGTTTTGGTTTCATTTCATTAAGAATACGATGAAAATTTATTTAAATATTAATTAATAGGACTTGTATCATGTCAAATTTCAGGAACTCTAACATTTCTTCCTGTTGAATGTTAGTTAATGTGACACATTTAGATATAACTGTCTACTGAGCTGTGTGTTCAGAAAATAACGGGAAATGTTTTTTTTTCGCGGATTTGGACAGTCTGATAGTCAAGATTTTGTTTTTATTATGTTGGTATGCAAGCCCCTTTAAGAATGATGACATTTTCACCCGTGTTCAATTGTTTAATATTTGTCTATGTGGCAGACGCTAAGGTAGGACGGACGGTGAGATATTTATTTTTATTAATATAACGATTGTACGGAAAGTTTTGCACGAGCGGCACAGTAATGGGCAAAAGGCTGGTCGAATGAAAGGTTGTGGGAATTGGCGTGTGAAGGGATAGGAAGAGAAGAGAGTGAGGCAGAATTGCAGGAGTACCGGTGATTATTCATTCGAATAGGTAAGGGGGTAATGCATTTGCCTCTGTCAAAGGAAGTGCAATGTTTGCATGAAGAAAGATAAATTATGTTTTTTGATAGGCAATTAGTGTGGGAACGTGGTGAGAGGGCAATGAGAGAATGTAGGGAGTGGGGAGTAGACCTAACAAGAAGACAGGTTTAACATCGGGGATGGTTGCAAGTAGGGGAAATATCAGGAAATTTGTCACGGGGGGGGGGTGCCGAAGGGTTGGTGGATCTAAGAAGGTTTTTGAGATTGGCGGGTCGTCTGTTTGCATGACATGGGCATTGGGGTAGTGAGGATGAGTTCGCGTCATTGTCATGTCAAATAGGAGATAGTTCTTCAAGAAAGGTTTTCAGTCTGTGTGATCCGGGGAAATAGGTGGCGCAAAGGTTGAGTCTTGCGTCAGATGTGAGCTTGTTATTGTGTGGTGTGTGTGGTCGGGTGGAGTGGTGCATTTTATTTTTTCAGCGTTTCTGGTTAACTGTATTTGAGGAGTGCAAGATGTAGATTGTCAAGGTATTTGTTGAGAGTGGCTGTTGTGTCGCCAACCACGTGACATTATTCTGGTGTCAGGTGTAGGATCGCAAAGAAATTTTGAGTCTCGAACCCGTAACCTAAAACATAATCCCCCAAGTGGTTCATTAACATTCCAAGATAATTTTTCAATTCCTCATCAAAATACTGGAATCTTATCCACTGATAATTTTGTTTTTTCCATTTTGTGTATGTTAGTTGAACTTATTGCTCTGGCTAATCTAGTGTAACCTGCATTCATTTTCATATTTCTGTGTCGCGTGCTACTGTTTACCGTCATGGCTATGCCTAGTTATTCCCCGCTAAACCATTTCTCTCCCCATTTTGTGTCGACTTCACTAAGGGGTTCCACTAACCTAGATGATTTCGATCCTTTTATGCACTCAATTGAGCCTGCCACCGCAGCCTCTCCTACAGGGAATAATCCATTCACAAGCAACACATTGGGGAACCATGTCTATTTCATTCTGAACTTTAGCGGTGACGATGATGTGACGGTCGAAAAATTTTTAGAATGCTTAAAAATCACGAGGCACCTTAGCTCTTGGAATAAAACTTATGCTCTTTGCGTAACCCGTTTACACCTGCATGGGCCGGCGGCAGAATATGCTTTGGCCAATCCTCACATTCTAGAGTGTCTGAAAAGTTTTTCCAGAAACCCACGTAAGAAGTTCTTAGCTCGCGTTTCCCTCCTCTCCCTAGAACGGATGTTTTCAAATTGCGTTCAACTACTGGCGTCAGCAAAAGTTAATACAGTGCAGAACTCAAGAAGCGCTCGCTTTTTGCCCCAAAATAACTCTGCCGGTAGTAAACCCGCCTCGTACGAAGCTCCTATGCGGCCGAATGCTACAGCTGTGGCGGTCAACACATTTCATCTATCAACTAGTCTTCCCAGTCTTCCCACCAGAGGACAGCACTAGAGAGCGTAGACGAAGGCGCATAAACCAATTAGCTGGCAGTCCGCAGCAAGAGCTATCGCGACAAGCAGCTACTTGTACCGTCCGCACCTACGGACATTCTGTAACTGAGCAGCGTGTTAATAAACGTTCCGCAGTGTTCTTTCAGTAGCTGTTTTCTCTTATTTTTGTAGTCGCTTCCACTTCCCCCTTCGGACGCGACACAGCTAAAACCTCAAATGCCGGATACGCTGCAAAATGCTTTTCCTGTGGGTGTGCGGGCCACATAGCTCGCGATTGTCGCTCTAAAACTCGAGCTTGTTTTAACTGCGGAGCAAGGAGACATATTTCCCGAGACTGTCCCCCGCTATGCATCGGAATATGTAAGGAAGTTGGCCACCTTCCAATTAATTGTCCAGAGCGCTCAAACCGAATGGCCACGGGAAACGGGATGACCCCGACCAGCGGGTTGGGGAAGAACTCATCCTATCCATCACTCCAGTGAAAGGAATGACGATTAGCGTGCAGATTATAGGAAAATTACGTCACTTCCTTGTAGACACAGGCGCGGCGGTCACGATACTTCACGAAAGAGTGTTCCTTTTAGATACATTAGGAATAGCCCCGTACGACCGCGCGTGAGTGAGAAGCGCCTCAGGTCATGTATTGATGACAAACGGTCAGAGTCGCGTACCTTTCTGTATAGACAATCGTGTTTACCCTCATGATGCTTTAGTAATAAATCTAGGGGACCCACTCAATGAAGGCATATTTGGCTTGGATTTTATGAAAAAGTATCGTAGCTAGATTTATTTTGAGAACAAGACCATTAAATTTGAACCTGACCACATGATGTCTTTAGAATCTGTTTGCAGTAAAGGTGAGGAAGTAGATTTCATTTCGTGCGAGAATCCCCCATTAGGACCCTGCGAAGAGGCCGACACGGTGCAACACTGTTTCATAAACTGAATGACTTCGTGGAGAAAGGCGATGGGACGGGTTCAAGGAGTTCCCATTAGTCCGGCTACTTTTACGATGAGGAAAATGTGCTATAGAAAGTTGACCCTTTGGAGATTGAACCAAATTTTACAATATGTGCACCCAAAAATATGCGGAAATTCATTTTGACTCGTTGCCACGATAATCCCCTTTCAGGAATCATCGCGGAATCGAGAAAATGGTGGAAATCGTCCAGCGACACTTCCACTGGAAAGGCTGTTATTCGGACACCCTCCAGTACGTTCAGCATTGCATCGAATGCCAAAAGAGCAAATTACGCGTGAATAATATTCCATTACAGCCAGTGGTTGAAGCCGCCTACCCAATTGAGTAATTAGCTTTGGATATTGTTGGACCACCTATCCCTCCGAGTTAACCAATATCATTTAACTCGCCAAGATTATTTCACAAGATATCATGAAGCCTTTACGATTCCAGATCAATCGGCCAAAACAGTAGCAGGATTTTTTGTCGAGCACATAATTTGCCGTCACGGTGTGCTTAAATATTTACTGGCAGACAGAGGTGCAAACTTCATTTCGCAAATAATGAAAAACGTTTGCAGGGAACTGAAAATAAAATCTATCTTCACTTCTCTCCATATAACCCCGCCTCAAATGGTCGTCTAGGGCATGCACACCATTCCTTTGCTTCCGTGACTCCCCATTATGCAGCCCAAGACCACTCTGATTGGGACGAACAACTGGGCTTCGCATTGCTCACTTATCGAAACAGCAAGCACCAAGTGGTCAAGCACGGAAGTTAGTTTCCCGTTGGAGAGAACCCTCCAAAACAGTTAAATTTAGAAGCCCGGTTACCGCAGACATAGAGGACCTGAAAGACGGAAGACGTCTCCTAGCTCATATGCGTAACCTTTTACCCTCACCGCCAGATAATCCCTTACCCCTGTTTTTAGGTGACGGCATGGCACCACGAGACGCCGAGCAACCTCCAGCATACCCCTCTCCAAAAGAACCCGCTCGTGTCTCCTTATCACCATCCAACTTCGAAGGCCTTGAAGATTATATTGCAACTCCAAGTCCTCCTTCTAATCCCTCTTTCCCCTATAATCTCCGACCGTTACCTAGTAGAGAACTTTCCTCTAATCCTAAAATCCATTCTTAACCAGAAGAGGGATTGAGCCTGCCTGGAGCAATTGTACCCCAGAGGAGGAAATTAGTTGCCATTTTTGGAAGTGATGTGTCCGACTTGCAAGTGCGAGGACTCTCAGAGGCGGAGATGCAGTTTGGACACCGATGCAGAATGGTGTATCCAATTCACCCCCGAGTATGCGCCCATCCCTGGAAAGGATCTGCACTTGGTGCCATCCCTGACCCAACCTTTGATGACCATGACCGCCTCCACATGGGAAGAAGATGCCCGATGCACGGAAGACGATGGACGCAATGTTGCTGCCGCGACCACAACCACCTGGCGGCCTCGACACCTGGAAGGACATCGATTGGCCCCTAATGCGCCCACCCAATTCGGTGATGCGACAAGTTACCTGCAACAGTTACTCCCTTTCTATCCCAAGGTCCCTTGCCGCACTCCCTTAGCACCCAGGAAATTCCCCGAGAGCCAGGAAACCTCTCCACCACACCCACCGCAAGCACAATCGCAGGCAAAGAGCCGCAAACGCCGCCCGGAAACCGAAATTCAGAAGTGCCAATAACTGTGTCACTAGTATGCTAGTCCTTCAACTTTATGACCTTCTTCTACGGCTGCATTGAGGAGTTAACGTGGTTCCTGGAGGAGAAGACCGGCTGGACAAGCGGACTCTGCATGCTCCTCGCTCTATTATTCCAGACGGTATGTATAGTGCTCACGTGAATATTAGTGCAAGCTTTGAGGAAAGAGGAAAACAAAGATGGAGTGCTCCTTCATTTTAACCTTAGTCATATGTACTTATATTTTAATGTTTGCTGTAAATCTATGACTTTTTTTTACGAACACTCAGGCTAAGAAAATGCCGACGTTACTGCATTAATGTAGTGCTACGAATTTCACAAGTGAACAATGTGAAGATGAATGTTTTTTTTAGTTATTATTTTTGTATGATTTTCATTCATTACTTTTGCCAATGTAATGTCATCCCCCCAAATGCGCGATGCTATATAAGGCGAGACGCTCCTGGAGCAGGACCCCCCCAGTTCGTCAGCCCACTTGCCAAGGTGCGCTGGGAGTAAAACTCCTCCTCAATCCACTCAAGAGCCTAACCGACCACCTATATACCAAACCCAAAGTCCTACAATCAAGCGCTCTGCTCCTGCCGATTAGCCCTACCAAACGGTCCCCACCAAACGAAAGCCCAGAAACCAATCTGCCCAGCAATTCTCTCGAATTTCCACATGTAACCGCTTCACCTGCCTCTCCCCCCACCCTAGGATGACCAAAATGAGGAAACCCCATGTGAAGATGCAGACACTGAAGCTCAGCCCACTCCACCTCCTAAACCCCGTATCCCTCCCATTTTTCTCTGCGACATAACCAACTGGCAAATTAAATGCAATGAAATCCGGCAAGCCTGCACAATTCCTCCTGTGGCAAATCTCATTCGCAATGAGATTCGAGTTCAATACCAAACCATCTCCGACTTCAAAGCTGTCACTAAAAAACTCACCTCCATTAACTACGCATACTATACAGGTACGTACCAACTTCAATCAAACAAAAATCCTCATTTTGTCCTTCGGGGAATACCCACAAATATCCCAAAAGAAGACATTGAAGAAGCTCTGGCGGACATTGGCTTCTCTGCGGAGAATACCTCTCAACTGCATTCCACCCGACCAAACTGTTTTCAGAGAGCAGAAAGGGCGCCAACCCTAATGCCGAGCTCCCACGAATCGTCCCTATCCCTCTCCTACCCTACCAAGTCCGACTCCAGGTCTCCTCCTGCTCTAAAGAATTTCTAGAGCTAAATTTGGTTCTCCACCTTAAGACTTCGGTGGAACCATACAGACCTCCACCTGAACCTCCACAGTGCCTAAGTTGCCAATGCAATGGGCACACCTACAAGACGTGCGGCCTCCCACCTCAATGCACCGAATGTGCTGGCATTCACCATTATAGAGAATGCCAGAAACACAAAACCTCCCCAGCCAAATGCGTAAACTGTGGTGGTCCACACACAGCCAATTACAGAGGTTGCATTGATCACTGTGAACTTCTCTTCAAACTGTGCAACACTAGAGAAGCCCTACAACTACTTGGAGAAAAAACTTGGCATGAGAAAATAAGTTCACTCTCACATAAGGACACTTCGGTATGGACCCTAGCCCGCTGTCTACGAAGGAAAAAGGTACCCACCCCGCCAATACCACATAATGGGAGAGCACTATACGATGACAGCGACAAAGCAAATACCTCTGCCGACTCCCTCGATTGCATTTTTAAAAACGATAATACATCCTGGTTGGATTCAGAAGCATTGAACAGCGTCTCTGGCCTCTCACTTTGCCCATTCCACATATTCCTGGAAATTACTCCTCAAGAACTTTACTCCATTATGTCCCACTCCAAAACAAAGTCATCACCGGGACCCGATCAAATCTCCTACCTTCACCTGAAAAACCTTCCTAAATCTTTTATCAAACACCTACTCTCTATCCTCAATGCCTGTCTTTCCCAATCGTAATTCCCAAAGACATGGAAAACGGCTAAGATAATACTCCTTCCAAAACCCGATAAAAATCCTTCTTATATCCTGAACTATAGACCCAGTGGCCTGCTCCCCTGCATGGGCAAACTTCTTGAAAAATGCATCTTAAACAGGCTACAAGAAAAAATCTCGGCCCTAGACTTGATCAGACGTGTAACGAACTAACAAATAATGTGTTGTGTTGGTATCGATATGTGGACGATGTGTTTTGTGTGTGGAGAGGCTCCAAAAGGCAAATTCAGCTATTTCTTACACATTTAAATTCTTTGAACGAAAACCTAAAATTCACCTGTGAAGTAGAAGAAAATAATACACTGAATTTTCTTGATTTAAAAATTTCAAAATTAAACAACCGGCTTGATTTCTCTATCTTTCGGAAAAACTCATACACAGATCAAGTTATCCATTTCAAGTCAAGACATTGCTTCCCGCAAAAACTCTCCGCCTTCCATTCAATGATACACCGGTTGGTGAACGTCCCAATGTCGCAAAACAACGTCAAAAAAGAACTTAACACGATTAAATTGATTGCAAGAAACAACGGCTACGATGAGGAGCTAGTAGAGAAACTATACCGCAAAAAACTTAATAAAATGGCATTGAAAGATATTTACAGTACTGAACCGCCACAGGACCCCGCAGCCAAGTGGCGCAGAATCCTTTATTTAGACAATTTTTCACAAAAAGTATGTCAGAAACTTCCAAAATGTAGAATTAAGATAGCCTATTATAACAAATCAAGCCTCAGGGGCCTGCTCTCCCACGCAAAGGACAGAATCCCATATAAGGAAAAGAGTGGAGTATATAAGCTAAAGTGCGATTGCGGGGCAATATACATCGGACAGACAGGGAGGAAATTCCAAGAACGAGTGAAGGAGCATCAAGCATGTGCAAGAAATAAAAAGATGAACTCTCAATTCGCAAAGCATTTGATTGATAATAACCATAAAAGTGATTTTGATTTGGAAATTTTACATGTTGAAAGCAAAGGCTATAGATTAGACGCCTTAGAACATTTAGAAATTTTAAATAGTGTTTGTTTAAATGAAAATATTGTTAACGAATTTCTGTATGCCTCCCACTCTCCCCTCCTTAAAGTCCCAATCCTCACGGTGGCCGATGACACCACCCCCTCCCCTTCATCTAACCCTCTCTAATCCGCTTACTCACGAGAGCTCTACAATGTAGACTTCTCCCTCCCGCTCCACATTCCACCAACATCGCGGAGGGGACGCCAAACTGCCCTCCCCTCCGGCACGCAAACCAATCCTGAATTTACCCCTCCCAAACCTTCCTGATTATCTCCACCCCACCCCCGCCCTGGCTGTATATATAAGAAGGGCTGCAAATGTAGAGAGCTCACCTGATGATGAAGTTTTACTTCGAAACCCGGCTCGTGTGAATAAATCGTTTTCGTGTGGAACTACAAAGTTAGCCCTTTCATTTATTTATATGAAGGCTACCGAGCCTGGGGTTCAATAGCCGCCACCAAATTGAAGAAAATGACACGCTTCTAAAATTATACTCTACGAACCCTTACCAACGATGCCTGGTTTGTAAGAAACTCAGATATTCACACGGACCTAAAAATACCGGACCTTCCAACATAGTATCTAAGCGACCTAGCCACGTCATTTCAACAAGCAATAGGAAATACTGGTAACCCATTATTAGAACCTTTATGGGATTACCCTGATAATCCCCATTTCAGATACAATTGTGCTAAAGCAAGCATAAATGGGCAGTCATTATCTCCAAATATAATACTGTCACAAACTGCAATAAAATATACTCACTAGCTTAACTTCGCCCATAAACCACTTATATCCCACGCCCATTGATCATCATAGCTGGATATTGGTATAAGATGCACCTAACGGCGCAGTCCATAAGCATCGATTGGTCGGTCGGTAGCAGGACCCCCATTCTTCTTTTGCATCAACAACGCACCAATGAAAAAACGTGGAAAAAGTGAAAGAAATTGTTTACGATTTAATCAGCGTAATCAATATATTCAGAGAGAAAACGATTGAGAATGTATGGCAATTTGCAATTGGCACATTCTAATTAAATTATTTTTATATAGAATGTTTTGTGTATTAAAAGCGAGAGAAACAGCAACTCCTCTTCATAATTTTCAAAATTTGAATTACAAACAAAGCGGCAAATGAAAGTTGCTCAGGATCAGTCACACGCAAATGAAGTCATCGACGATTTAGAATTATTAATTCCTGTTGAAAAACAGGATGACGAAACAACATGGGGATTAAAATAAAATGACGTAGAAACTTAAGGCATGATTTACGAATTCTTTCAACCATATTTTTAAAACACACGAAAATCTCCTCCCGTTCATAAAAACACATGTCTGTTCTTAGCGGCTGTGACATGCTTGGAAATGGCATCCCACTTCTTTTCCAAACTTTTTGCTTGTTCCATCCCTTTTGGCACAACAAACTGCACACATCCTACAAAGCTCTTCCTTCTTCTCTGTAGGTGGAATATACTTGGGAAATTGTAACTTACATAGAGGATCAAGGATTTGGTTCTACTGAAGGCCTTCTACCCTCACATGTTATATCATATGCAATGTACCCTTCAATTACATCTTCCATTAGTTTGATTCTAAATTCTGAACTTACCCTTTGGTCCACCACCCTTTCTCTGCAACAGAAATCCATTCCATGTGCCCTGGTCCAACAAGTGAAAAATGTTTTAAATATTTATTGCCCCCCTTTTTTCATAATGGGGAAATTTGTCAGGTGCTGATCTTCCCTTTCTACTCCACCTATTGTATTATTGTACACAACAGAAACTTTTGGCTTTTAAAGCACCATATCCTTTTCATTTATATTCCACAAATTCCGTATTATGTACTGTAAAGGTACAGAGACTTGACAGCCTTCTCATCTTCCCAATTCATAGCAATCACTTTGCCTTGCTGGAGGGCAGTCAATTCCTCCTTTTTCAACTTCTTTAGTCTATACGTCATCTAGTACTTCCTTCCTTTTAATTCTCAATGTCCCATGTCTATCGGTTCCTTTCATAGCCAATACA
This sequence comes from Hetaerina americana, assembly GCF_022747635.1. NCBI lineage: Eukaryota > Metazoa > Arthropoda > Insecta > Odonata > Calopterygidae > Hetaerina > Hetaerina americana. The sequence goes on along the minus strand of NW_027286946.1, from coordinate 49,099 downwards.
TCAGCCAGCTCTGAGGAGGTGTAATAGTTGTCTGCAGTCAAGCAATAATCTTTGACCTAGCAGAGGTTTCATTACTGCTAGCACAATCTAAGGATGTATTAGGAAGATTGGTATATTCCACGTTCAATACTGACCATTTCCTGTGTACCATAAACACAGTAATCAATGCTGGAAGGTCGGTTTATGGGTGATGGTAGAGTTCACCCAGTACTTAGCTCTATACAGTCTGTGAAATTCACACATCAGGGTATTAAGGGGAGCCAGTTACTTTCACTGTGGCAGATAAGGTTTACCAGGAAGATTGGTACCAGAATAAATCACATAGCTTGAGTGGAGCATCAGGTGCCCTGAGTGCCTTGCCTGGGGTTTGAACTCAGGACCCTCCGGTCAATAGTCCAATGCTCTACCCTCCTGGACTATCATGACCCACCTTTTTCCTATAGAAATAATATTAAATGACCATATATATCCAGACATAGGCTTAGCAAATCTAAACGTTTCCTCCCCAAATCTGGCTCCTTTCAGGGAAACATACTGCATCAGTGAGAGCTCATCCTTGTAAAGAATAACATTTTTATCAGTAGAAATCTTCTTCTCAGGTGTCAACAAACTTGAGAACTTTTTGTTGAGAAATACAAGCAGAGGGCTAATTTCCTTTAGCTTGACACAAGGATGTCTATCCCTCATAAAGGTACCATTGTCTGCAAAATGCAGATAGTGTTTGACGAGCACATATGTATGCTATGGCATAACCATGGAAGAGAATGGAGTGAGAATGTTCTGCCTCTTTGACAAATATCATTCTTTGGTTGGTTTGGTTGGTTTGCTCATAGTTTTATGAAGAATGATCAATGCAAAACAACATACTAATTTCATTAGTACTAATTTCTAATTTCATTAATAGTATTAACACTACCAATCTATAAAACTTGATTTTTTTTTAAACAAAAGAATCAGTACAGTGGTCAGCATATAACTTGATTTCCACAGTTATTAGTTCAATTGAGTAATCATCAATTATTGCCCGAAAGCATTGAAGAATTCCAGCAGTTTCATCAATCTCTAATTGAACAGGAGGGGAAGCAGTCAAAGGAAATCTTGGAAGTAGTGATTAGTGATGTTGCTGGGAATCCATCGGACACCACAACACTCACGCATCAAGCAATTGGGCAATCAAACCTTCTTCATAAATCTGGGAAAATATGTCCGTTTCTGGTTGTTTTATTCTGAGGTAATGAAGATTAATATTTAATATGTTTGTTTTAATTTGAGTTTATAAATTGTCCAAAATTAAATGACAATGAATGCATAAATGAATTAATAACTGTTTAAATGAGTCTGCCATTAAATTCGTTTGATATTTTATAATTTTTGAAAACAAACTTTATAATTCAAAGAGACTTCTCATCGTCTTAAACTGTTCCAATATTTCATAGAAATCTGTTTTGATTTATTCTGAATTTTTTATGAAAATAAAGCCTATAAAAATAAATAAAATATACTCAATGAACCTGTATGGAATCAGTCATTATTAATTGGCTTTCAAATCGCATGCATTTAAAACAATTGACTTATATATGTCATACATATATTCTAAAATAAATGGCATTTCTAAGCCAATAGATGCCAATCAAATACAATGAAGATGAAGAAATGAATTCATTTTACAAACACTGTAATTAAAAAGGAGTGCTTCATAAGATGGGATTTGTGGCACCCAATTGAGTAATTGCAAAATGGCTGTGGAAATAACTTAAGAAGCCCTATCTTCTACCGAGCGTGTATTAAATACAGTTTATTTTATGTTTAATTTTTCAATATTGAATCTTTCAATAAATTGTATTTTAAAAATTCACTTTGAATAATTTGGTCTCAATGTATTGGTTGATCATGGAATACAAAATTAAGTATTATTTTCAATTTATATTGACACTGTTTACAGCTGTAGGTTGGCACTTGATTCCTGTTCAATTCCATCCAAAACATAGACCATAATTACTTCAAAAAGGAGCATTAACATATATATTTTCTACACTTAGATGGATACTCCAGTCAATTCAAGCAGAGTTTATGATCAGAACAAATTAAAAGACAACTATCTCAGCAGCTGGTAATCTCGTCGTGAATGTAATTTGATGTTCTCCAGAAATTAAAAGGTATATGTTTCATAAAAGATCTCACCAGTCCATTCTTTCCATGTGTGGCGTAAATAGGAAGATTTAATATTTTAAACAACAGAGCTTATTTTATTTGAACGAAATTCTAGATGGTAACTTTGCAAAACTTTATATCTATTGTCGCAAGTATGCGACATGGTACTCCTTCCCTGGCTCCTGCGAATGTCCCACGTGACCAAAGACAATGTTTCAAAAGTATTCCTCCCCTGACTCCTAAATTGGGTATAAAAGCCCTGGTCGCCGGGCAAAAAGCAGTCAGTTGGTTATCTGGCGGTGACCGGTAGGGCACGATGATTCAGCTATGTTGCGCTTGTCGCGACAGTGTGTCCTATTCCTGACTAAACTTCGGACGAGGGCTCTGCCTAGGTTACGTTCGTTTAACCTCGTCCACCCTGCAATACTCCCTTCCTTTCCGACGGACGAGGGCTCTGCCTAGGTTATGTGTTTCGTGACCGCGTCCACCCAGCATTAATCCTGTCCCTGGGAATTTTCTGCCATTTTAATTCTGTCCGCACCCGCGTTGGTTTACCGAGGGTCTAGCCATCCATAATTTGCTTATACTTATGTAAATGGTGCATTATGACTGATATTGGGTAATATACGGCTGCTTTGGTAATACTCGGTGTAGTTACTCTGACCTTCCCCGATACCCTTTGTGTCACACCATAGAAACCCCCCTCGCGACATATTGGTGTCAGGTGAGGGGTTGCACGGATGGACTAGTGATTTATTCAGTGTACGTGACAGTGTCTCATAGATTATCATGTCCCCGTGTACCTCTTTAAATTGGAAGTTCCGTATTATCTCGGACAGGTGGGATATGCTAATCTGTGCTGAGCTAACGAATTATTATTTTAAGACACGTGCTATTACCTCATCGCGATTCTCTGCGCACAATTAAACTGAGGATCACTTTATCAGGAACCATCAATTAGCCCGAGAAGGGCCCACCATGGGTATCGGATACACTCAAAGTATGAAAAAATAAATTAATTAAGCTTTAGTTTGTCAGTCAGACAAGGGGTTGTAAGGATTGCTGAGTGAATTGGAGATTCAGTGGGACAGATATGGGATTAGAAACAAAATTAATAAAACCAAGTTTATGCAATTTTCTAGAAAGAATAAAGCTAAGCTAAACATTAAAATGGGAGGGCAAAAACTTATGCAGGTAGAACAGTTGGCGTATCTCTGAATCATTTTGGACCAACACGGTCAAAGTAGTAGGGACGTATGGAGAAGAATTACGCTAGGCGCAGAGGCTTTCATAAGGAGGAGAGAGTTGATGACAGGGACGTTGAGTAAGGATATTAAAAAAAGACTCGTGAAACTTTTGATATGGTGCAGAGTTATATAAGTTGCGGAAATGTGGTCATTGAAGCAGGAGGATAGTCGTGGACTGGAGGCTTTTGACATGTGGGTGTGGAGAAAATGGAGAAGGTGAAATGGACTGAGAAGAAAACCAATGAGAAAGTACTTGGTATGTTAGGTGATGAGAGGGGTTGGTTGGGAGAAATGCTATTGAGGCAGTAAAAATGGATGAAGGGCATATTGACCGACAGGGGACTGTTCAAGTTGGTAATAGAGGGGAGAATGTGAGGCAAGCAAGAAAAGGGAAGGAACAGGATAGGGATGTTTCATTTAAGGATTCAAGTTCCTTCTAGATTATTATTACTAGGAGTTTATTTCATTATTTCCTTGAAAATTGTATCTTAGCACAACAATCTGATTTACCTAATTTCTCTTAAATTTTTAGTAGTTCTAAGGTTAATTTGTCCATAAAGACGTTGCCTCATTTTGTTTCTAATAATAATTTCAATGCCCATATTTTCATGAAGAATTTCTAGTCTTTGAGCTATTTTTGGTATCATCATGATTACTGATTTGCCCTGTAAAATTAAACCTACATATGTTTTATATCCTTATTATGCTTTTTGTGTGCAAAAATGTCAAAATCTAGAAGATGCAAAGGTACGACTCAGAGCCACTCAAAGACAGGCTAAGCCGGCAGGTTTCATTTTAATCATTTAGGTTTAAATACTAACAAAACTCAGCATATTGTATGCAGTTATAGTATATAAAAATGTACTGATGTTGAAAATTCTAAAATACTAGGAATTAATATAGATAGGAAACTAACCAGGGAGACTCACATCAGTCAGATCTGTAATGAACTGATTAAAGCTCAACTTTCCCATTTCAAATGAGTATCGTTTAACACTTGACCATGTCTTCTTTCCATGTCATTTGAATTACAGTGATGAGTTATGGGGTCATTTCCCAAAACATATCATACGAATCTTGCTACTACACAAGAGAGATTTTTGCTCCCTTGCTAATACACCGCAACGTGATTTCTGCAGACCATTTTTAATTAGCTGTGGAGTCATGATTGTACACCATGTGGGGTAGAGCAAATCTAAATAATACTATTTTCTGTGGAATTTCATCAACTTACAGCGCATTTCATATTGTGGACATTCAAATGTAAAACTATCTGTTTTTTTACACTGTTTTTGTAACACTCATTGTTTATTGAGAGATGAGTCAGGTGGAAATGAAATCCTTTGAGTTTGGTGAATTCATCAAAATAAATCCAAGAACGCTACATGAAAACTGCTAATTCTTCAAGGAAATTTGACAGAAATTATGATGGGTGTCATTTTATTATGTTTGCACATTTTGGTTTACTAAATTCTCCATAATCAAAGGACAATAGATGCATGATCGTTCATCATACTTAATGAGAATTTAACAGTTTAAATGAGCAAGCCATTATATTGGTGATGTTAAACATTTTTTAATTATTGTACACAAACACTCAAATTCAAGGAGACTTCTTATTGTCTTACATTGCTCCAATATTTTATTAAATTTTGTTTCCATTGATTCTGAATTTGCATAAAAATAAAGCCCGTCTAAATGCATAGTGTACTCAATTAAACTGCATATAATCAACCATTATCGGTTTGCTGTGAAAGTGAGTACATTAAATGCATTTGAAATATAAAGGTCACACTTGTATCCTTAAATAATGGCATTTTCAAGAATAGAAGCAATGCCAATCGAACAGAATGTAGAAGAAGAAATGAATTGACGTCACAATCACCATAATTAAAAAGGAGTATTTCACAACAGCAAGGGATTTGTGGCGTTAATAGGTGTATTTGCGAATTGATTCAGCATATTATATAAAATGGTCCCTCACTACAGAACAGATTAAAAATCTAACTTTAGGTTAACTACTTAAATATCGAACCTTCCTTTTTATAACCATTGTATTTTAACAATCCATTTTGAATGATTTTGACTCAATGTATCGTTTGCTCATTGCGCATGTGAAATAATACTATTTTCTAAACATTATTGACGATGTTTATAGCTGTCGTTTGACACTTGACTCCCGTTCAGTTCTACCAAAAACATAGATCTTAACTACTTCAAAAAGGAACATTTACAAATATATTTTCTACAGAGAATGATACTGCAGTCAATTCAAGCAGAGCCCAAAGCAATTAAAACATGACTATCTCAGCAGCAAGTATTATTGTTGTGTATGTAATTAGGTGTTCTCCAAATTTAAAAGGCATATATCTCACAAAAGATCTCACCCGTCCATTCTTTCCAAAATACATTCACTAAGATTAGCAACCTGAAAAAGCATATCCTTGTTTATGCAAATGAGAAGCCATACCGTTAAGAATTTGCTCCATGACATTCAGTTGGAAAGGAAAGCCTATGGTCCGTGAGTGTGTAAAGAATGCTGTTTCTGAAGTACGCAATAATGTTTGTTTTGATTCATTGATTTGGTGACACTGTTGCCGTGGCAACGGTAACAAACAAGGGAAGAATGAAATGTTTCGAATTAGATTGAGAAAAAGATCTAATTTTAAAGAGAAATAAAGTATGCTCTAGGGATACTATATTTTCATTTATTAGGTATAAAGATCAAATACTGAAAAGGAAAATCAAATTATTGGACATGTGCGGAGACATACAAACGTGTTACTTACCTTTCTCCACAAATATATATAAAGGTAATTGAAGAAGTTTTTCTTTCTTACAAGCAAGAAAGTCATTTCATGATGTATCCGGGCTTCGTGTCGGTAATATAATAAATAAATGAATGAATAAATTAACCATACATGGGAAGGAGTGTATAAATTACATAAAATATGTAATTATATATAAGAATGCGAACCATTGCCTATTAGTGTACACGCCTGGGCTATCTTTCCAGCAATGCAAGTTAATATCTTGTAGTTTCATTGTGGTTCTTTTTCTTCTTAGTTTCCAAATTTCCGCGTGCTTTGATGGCACTTAAGGTGATGACGCATCGATGTTGCTGACAACCCATCGTCAGCAACATCGATGCACCAACCCACAAGCTAGCGCAATATGTTGCACATGCTCTTCAACTCTTCGCCAGAAAAACTGACTTTTTTGCTAAAACTTCCATGGATTTCATTCAGATTATTCGGAATGCTGAAGTCCAAGAAGTCAACATGCTGGTGACCTTTGATGTCATCTCCTTGTTCACAAATACGCCCATTGATGACTCCACGCTACTCATCAAAAACCTCACCTCACAGGGATTAGCTAAGGATTAACCTGGACCTCGCAAATTCTGCCTCTGGAACTCATACTTCCTTTGGAATGATAAGCACATTGAACATGATGAATGTGCAGCCATGGGATCACCCCTCTCTTCCGTACTAACCAACATTTTCATTGAGATCTCGCACCTGAAGGCAATGGTCTTACCCAAAGAAACCAACCTGTAATAATTGTTGGGGTTTTTGGATGCATCAACCACTGTGTTTGTTTTTGCACCACTTTTTAAAACATTGAAAACCTCAATCCAATTTTGATAAATACGTCGATGCATAAAAAACATTTAAATAGTTAAAAACAAAATTATTTAAAAAAAAGAAACGGAAACTCAAGTTGTCCGTTCAGGTCAGTTTCCCTTAAAAACCTGGAAACCTTACTAAAAAAGTTGGGGTCCTCCCCTAAATTATTCCTTAAATTACCTCTTGTTTTAAAAAAGGTATCTGGCCTTTTATAATTTATTCTCTGACTTCCACCACAGATAGAAATGCTGAGTCGGTTTTGAGTTTGACCAGGGCTTCTCTGGCTGCTTTGCCAGCTTTTTCAATGCCTGGTATTCCTACATGACCAGCAGTCCATATAGAGGATACCTACTTCCCCTTTATCTGACGGGACCACAGGGTATAATAGATCTCCTGAACCATCAGGTGCATTGATGACAAGTCCGATATGGATTATAGGGAGCTCAATGAGTGCGAACAGATGAGAGAAGAGCCATTACATTCTCTTAAGTCTTTTAGGGCCCTCTTGATAGCTAACAGTTTGGCTGTGAATATTCCTGCAAAACATTGTCAGTTATTTCCTCTGGACTACATTGTAGTGAGAGACCACCACGTGGACACATGCGGATTCTAACTTTGGTCCTCTCCTTTTACTAAGGGTCATTGGCCCTCTCAATAAAGGATCATGGGCATCAATATAAATGCCAGAGGCAGCTGATGGACAGGGGCTTCTAGAGTAAATGAGCTACCGGGCACCCACCAGCAGATAGATGTTACATCACGTTAACCTGGTAGTAGTATTAATGGTTTATAGGGTACATCAAGGGCTAAGGTCATTTTGCACCACTGACAAGATGACTAAAATCTCAAATCTATTTTATTTAGGAATTAATAAATAAGAATAAATGTACAAATAAATGTGGAGGGGAAAGGCGAGAGGGGGATGGGGGGAGAGAGACCATAAAAGCAGTAATCAACCCCAAGTTCGGTGTGCTAGTCGTGTGGAATTCACACATGAACTGCACAGTTTGGAATCAGTGCTAAATGCATAGTTCAGGCAATGTTGGAATTCCTGGAGAAGGAATGAACATGTTTAGAACAGTAGAGCATATCTGATGTCACATCATTGAGCAAAGCATTTAAAATATTTACATTACTCAATTTGGTTTTGTTTTTTCTGTCGAATATCATGTGTATCAATGTGGGTCAATTGCGACATGAGTACAACGTTTTTTATTGTGTTGTGACCACCTATTCAGCGTTGTAGAACATCTAATTTCGTTCTCAATAGCATGACAGTATGCTAATTGACACGTAGACATGTGCCGTATTCGTAATAAATCCTATGTATTAGGGTGTATGAATAGTTCTAGAATATTTGAGTAATAAATCTTTACTGAATGTATCCTGAGAGAATTGCATTGTTTGCATCTGTAATGTTTTAGTGAAACGTATCATTTTTGCGCGTTAAAACTGTTGTTATTTTGAAACAAGTGAATAACGGAAATAAGACGTGCGTGTGTGTTTCTAGCCTAATACTAACGAAGAACGACATAGGTTTCCGCGTAATTGTGCCAAAAGCATGCGTTTTGATATGTTCGTCTTTTGATTTGTTTATGTCATGTAGACCGATGTTTAACGAATCTCTTAGTTTCAAAACTAAGGGTAAATATAGCTTCGTGAAGCTGTTGAATTCCTTAATGTTAAACTCCCATCATCAACTTGTCACTTCGGTAATATTCTTGGGTATTTATCAATGTACTTACCCGAAAAAGTACTTAATTAGTACTTGTAGTATTCACTTTTCAGGTTTAAGCTAAGATTCCGTTCTCTCTTCGTTATTTATCCAGTCGCCCCATTTACTACTGTGATTATTCGCATTGCGGTAAACTGTCCCCATATAATTGTTGTTATTATTATCCGTTCTGCAGTGATCCAAGTGTAATCAAAGCACGCGGAAATTTGGAAACAAAGAAGAAATCGAGCCAGAATGTAGCTACGAGGTATTAACTTGCATTGCTGGAAAGATAGCCCAGGCGTGTACACTAATAGGCAATGGTTCGCATTCTTAAATATAATTACATATTTTACGTATTTTATATACTCCTTCTCATGTATGGTTATTTATTCATTCGCTTATTTATTAAATTATATTACCAAAACGAAGCCCAGATACATCATGAAATGACTTTCTTGCTTGCAAGAAAGAAAAACATCTTCAATTGCCTTTTTATATATGTGTGGAGAAAGGAAAGTCAAACGTTTGTATGTCTCCGCACATGTCCAATAATTTGATTTTCCTTTTCAGTATTTGATCTTTATGCCTAATAAACGAAAATATAGCATCCATAGCACACCTGCAATTGCCAGCATATATTTGTGGAGAAAGGAAAGTACCTTTGCTCTAAATCGCACCTTTGCATCTTTGTGCATTGTGTCCATAATGGACACTTCTTTCATTCAATCCCAACTCTTTTCTTTCCGTTTTCTGGCTTACTTAACAATCTGCCCATCAATCACAGTCTTCAATATTCTCAAGATAACTCAAAAGCAATGGACAATAATCGTCCCATGTTGCGAATATAAATTCATTAATGCCGTTGGCTCAACTTTAGAATTGTTGAAACTTAAATTTTCACATTGAGTAAAAACGGAATAAAAATCAGGTGCATTAAAACTTCCTGAGTTAACTCTTAAGTCTCATGTTTAGATTGTTTTGTTGGACGATTTTGACAAATGACTACTGCATATCAATTCGTTTGTCGATGCTATTTCAGGGATGCCATAATGCCATGGCATCTGCAGCTAGGCACTCAAATGGCATCAATGATACCTTTAAAGAAATAACTTCCGATGTCATTTCACAGAGCCAAGGACAGTTTATGGCTAAAAATATTGGACGATTTATAGTCAAGAAAAATTTTGATGCAGCACTATAATTTAGCTATTCTGCTCTTCGGAATAATAAATCTGTCCACTGTAGGGACATCCCGAGTCTCGATCTAACAATACTGTCGTTCTGCCCCCTAATAGTTGTGGTAATTATGTGTTCTACAGCTTTACCTGAAATTAATGTCAATTAGATTATCCTGTAATTGCTGGGTACAAAATCCGCCATCCCTATCAAATGTTTCCCTGCAGGAACAGACGCGATTATGCCCTCTAACTGATCGTACATCCTATCGACATCTTCTTCCTTATGGTTGCTCGGTGGCATGTATACCTGAATAATAACCAAGTTCGTCGGTTCTGCTTTTATCTCTGCTAGTAATAATCTATCCGTTACTTGCTCTATGTCACTATGCTTCTTCCTACCTCTTCATTTAATATTATGGCAACCCCTCATGGCATCTTGTCCCTGCCGCTGTATATTATTTTATAATTATCACTCCAGTAATCCCTGCTATCCTTCCATCTCACGTCACATAGACCTAAAATATCAATTCTTCCATTTTCCATCTCTCTTAATATTCTCCAGTTTACCCATCATAATCATTGTCCTAACATTCCACGTTCCTCCTGGCATGGGCTTGTGGAAGTATCATTCCCTCTCGAACACAAATTCGAAGGTTTTGGGTCTTTATATTAATCCAGTGTATTTTGAGGGACGGAGGAAGTATGGAGACGTGTTCTAGTGTGTGCTATATATGTCTACATGGCGAGATTAAACATTGTGCTGTTATCAAATTTTTGCCTTCGCCTCCTCATCGTCCGAGGTGTATTGATTACCCTTTGAGGTGTCTTTTGAGTTGAGAGGGAAAAAAACTAGAATTGCATGGCACAAGATCGAATAAGGGATCAAGGAGGATTTTGTTTCTTCTCTTTAAGTGAACCCATCGTGAACACAGATTTTACAATGTCCCAAATTTTCAATTATGAAGCCGACACGTACAACAGTATTTGTATTCTAAAAATATGGTTTGCGATATATGCTTTTGATATCAGTGATTCGCGTTTGGTCATTTTCAATCAAATCTTCAATGACGAGTTTGCAATGTTTATATTGCCTGTGGGTCAGTTATCGGAGGTCCGCTGCCGGTTTCATTGACCAATTATTGGCTTTTCCAGGCTCACATCCACGAAATTTTACCACCCATCCATTAACAGTAGATCTACATACAGCATCATCATCGTAATGAACAGCCTTTTAAAACGACGATTGAATCTCAGTAGGAGTCACTTCTATAAGTTGCGCTGTTTAAATTCGCCATGCTGACATATAGCAGGAACACGTCCCCTCGTCTCACCTATGGCCAGCATTGTTTCCATAAAGGGCCCTTAACCGATGATAAACCTCAATAGGAATCACTTTTCCAGCAGTTGAAAGTTTTACCAGAGCAAGGTTTAAATCGTGTTGACATAGCGCTAGAACAAATCTCCAAACTTCTGCTTCTCAAAATACACTTGATTAACGTGACAACCTCAAACCTGCGCAAATGTGTTAGAGGGGGAATGTTACTTCCACATGCCGCCAGACCAGGAGTGCTCCTGGAAGTCATTTTGTTTGTAGTACTAGGACACGTCTCTATACTTCCGCTTCTCAGAATACACTGGGTGAATGAAACGACTTAAAACTTGCGCATGCGTGTAGTGGAATAATGTTACTTCCACATGCCGAGACTAGGAGTGCTTCTGAAAGTCATTTTGTTTGTAGTACTAAGACACGTCTCCAAACTTCCGCTTCTCAAAATACATTGGATGAATAAAACGATATCAGAACTGCGCATGCGTGTTGGAGGGTAATGTTACTTCCATATGCCAAGACAAAAAGTGCTTCTGAAGGACATTTTCTTTGTATTACAAGAACATGTCTCCATACTTCCCCTCCTCAAAATACACTGGTTGAATATAAATTACAACGACCTCAAACCTGGGCTGGCGTGTTTGGGCGAATGTTACTTTCTGGTGCCCAGACCAGGAGTCATTCTAACCGTCATGTTTTTGTAATACTACAACCAGTCTCCATACTTCTGCTTCTCAAAAAACACTGGATGAATACTGCATAGACCTCAAATCTGGGAATGCGTAATGTGTGGGAATGTTGCTTCCACGATTGAAGACCAAGAGTGCATCTACAGGTCATTCATTTTCCAGAATTAGAACACGTCTCCATACTTCCGCTTCTCAAAACCATCTGTAAGTATGCAACGACCTCAACCCTGGGCATGCGTGTTGGAGGGGAATGTTACTTCTATATGCCAAGACTAAAAGTGATTCTGAAGGGCATTTTGCTTGTAGTACTAGAACACATCTCCAAACTTCCGCTTCTCAAAATACACCAAATGAACGCAACGTTCTCATACCTTCGCATGCCTCGGAATGTTACTTCCAAGAGCCTAGAGACCAGGATTGCTTATGGAGGTCATTTTGTTTTTTTTACACTAGAACATGTCTCCATACTTCATCCGCTTCTCGAAATACACTGTATGAATAGTTTAACGACCTCAAACCTTAGCATGCCTGTTGAGAGGTAATGCAGCTTCCACATGTCTACTGACCAGGAGTGCTTCTAGAGGTAATTTTGTTTGCATAGTCTACAAGCACGTGTGTGGATTTTGGTTTTCAGCCAAACCTCGTGCCTTCAATATTTATTTTTTTATATAATTCTTTACACAGACGATTAATTCAGAATTTAAATAAAATAGGAAACTGGGCATTGAGAGGATGTGTAAAATCCCAGATATTATGAATAAAAAAGGGATTGGACCGAGGAGCTGGAAGTGATTGAATCATCATATAAAGTGACCACTATTCTCATGCATAATGTGATAGCGTGACTTAGTGATTACCGTACCCATCATTCAAAATGCCGCCAGGTTAGTATATGGTTGCGATTTTAGGACTTCATACAACTGTAAGTAGTTATTAATATTATGTAGGAACGAATGAAACAGTTTTGGTTTCATTTCATTAAGAATACGATGAAAATTTATTTAAACATTAATTAATAGGACTTGTATCATGTCAAATTTCAGGAACTCTAACATTTCTTCCTGTTGAATGTTAGTTAATGTGACACATTTAGATATAACTGTCTACTGAGCTGTGTGTTCAGAAAATAACGGGAGATGTTTTTTTTTCGCGGATTTGGACAGTCCGATAGTCAAGATTTTGTTTTTATTATGTTGGTATGCATGCCCCTTTAAGAATGATGACATTTTCACCCGTGTTCAATTGTTTAATATTTGTCTATGTGGCAGACGCTAAGGTAGGACGGACGGTGAGATATTTATTTTTATTAATATAACGATTGTACGGAAAGTTTTACACGAGCGGCACAGTAATGGGCAAAAGGCTGGTCGAATGAAAGGTTGTGGGAATTGGCGTGTGAAGGGATAGGAAGAGAAGAGAGTGAGGCAGAATTGCAGGAGTACCGGTAATTATTCATTCGAATAGGTAAGGGGGTAATGCATTTGCCTCTGTCAAAGGAAGTGCAATGTTTGCATGAAGAAAGATAAATTATGTTTTTTGATAGGCAATTAGTGTGGGAACGTGGTGAGAGGGCAATGAGAGAATGTAGGGAATGGGGAGTAGACCTAAGAAGAAGACAGGTTTAACATCGGGGATGGTTGCAAGTAGGGGAAATATCAGGAAATTTGTCACGGGGGGGGGGGGGTGCCGAAGGGTTGGTGGATCTAAGAAGGTTTTTGAGATTGGCGGGTCGTCTGTTTGCATGACATGGGCATTGGGGTAGTGAGGATGAGTTCGCGTCATTGTCATGTCAAATAGGAGATAGTTCTTCAAGAAAGGTTTTCAGTCTGTGTGATCCGGGGAAATAGGTGGCGCAAAGGTTGAGTCTTGCGTCAGATGTGAGCTTGTTATTGTGTGGTGTGTGTGGTCGGGTGGAGTGGTGCATTTTATTTTTTCAGCGTTTCTGGTTAACTGTATTTGAGGAGTGCAAGATGTAGATTGTCAAGGTATTTGTTGAGAGTGGCTGTTGTGTCGCCAACCACGCGACATTATTCTGGTGTCAGGTGTAGGATCGCACAGAAATTTTGAGTCTCGAACCCGTAACCTAAAACTTAATCCCCCAAGTGGTTCATTAACATTCCAAGATAATTTTTCAATTCCTCATCAAAATACTGGAATCTTATCCACTGATAATTTGTTTTTTCCATTTTGTGTATGTTAGTTGAACTTATTGCTCTGGCTAATCTAGTGTAACCTGCATTCATTTTCATATTTCTGTGTCGCGTGCTACTGTTTACCGTCATGGCTATGCCTAGTTATTCCCCGCTAAACCATTTCTCTTCCCATTTTGAGTCGACTTCACTAAGGGGTTCCACTACCCAAAATGTTTTCGATCCTACTGTGCACTCCATTGAGCCTGCCACCGCAGCCTCTCCTACAGGGAATAATCCATTCACAAGCAACACATTGGGGAACCATGTCTATTTCATTTTGAATTTTAGCGGTGACGATGATGTGACGGTCGAAAACCTTTTAGAATGCTTAAAAATCACGAGGCACCTTAGCTCTTAGAATGAAACATATACTCTTTGCGTAACCCGTTTACACCTGCATGGGCCGGAGGCAGAATATGCTTTGGCCAATCCTCACATTCTAGAGAGTCTGAAAAGTTTTTCCAGAAACCCGCGTAAGAAGTTCTTAGCTCGCCTTACCCTCCTCTCCCTAGAACGGATGTTTTCAAATTGCGTTCAACTACTGGCTTCAGCAAAAGTTAATACAGTGCAGAACTAAAGAAGCGCTCGCTTTTTGCCCCAAAATAACTCTGCCGGTAGTATACCCGCCTCGTACGAAGCTCCTATGCGGCCGAATGCTACAGCTAACACCTCAAATACCGGATACACTGCAAAATGCTTTTCCTGTGGGTGCGCGGGCCACATAGCTCGCGATTGTCGCTCTAAAACTCGAGCTTGTTTTAACTGCGGAGCAAGGAGACATATTTCCCGAGACTGTCCCCCGCTATGCATCGGAATATGTAAGGAAGTTGGCCACCTTCCAATTAATTGTCCAGAGCGCTCAAACCGAATGGCCACGGGAAACGGGATGACCCCGACCAGCGGGTTGGGGAAGACCTCATCCTATCCATCACTCCAGTGAAAGGAATGACGATTAGCGTGCAGATTATAGGAAAATTACGTCACTTCCTTCTAGACACAGGCGCGGCGGTCACGATACTTCACGAAAGAGTGTTCCTTTTAGATACATTAGGAATAGCCCCGTACGACCGCGCGTGAGTGAGAAGCGCCTCAGGTCATGTATTGATGACAAACGGTCAGAGTCGCGTACCTTTCTGTATAGATTATCGTGTTTACCCTCATGATGCTTTAGTAATAAATCTAGGGGACACACTCAATGAAGGCATATTTGGCTTGGATTTTATGAAAAAGTATCGTAGCTAGATTTATTTTGAGAACAAGACCATTAAATTTGAACCTGACCACATGATGTCTTTAGAATCTGTTTGCAGTAAAGGTGAGGAAGTAGATTTCATTTCGTGCGAGAATCCCCCATTAGGACCCTGCGAAGAGGCCGACACGGTGCAACACTGTTTCATAAACTGAATGACTTCGTGGAGAAAGGCGATGGGACGGGTTCAAGGAGTTCCCATTAGTCCGGCTACTTTTACGATGAGGAAAATGTGCTATAGAAAGTTGACCCTTTGGAGATTGAACCAAATTTTACAATATGTGCACCCAAAAATATGCGGAAATTCATTTTGACTCGTTGCCACGATAATCCCCTTTCAGGAATCATCGCGGAATCGAGAAAATGGTGGAAATCGTCCAGCGACACTTCAACTGGAAAGGCTGTTATTCGGACACCCTCCAGTACGTTCAGCATTGCATCGAATGCCAAAAGAGCAAATTACGCGTGAATAATATTCCATTACAGCCAGTGGTTGAAGCCGCCTACCCAATTGAGTAATTAGTTTTGGATATTGTTGGACCACTACCCCTATCCCTCCGAGTTAACCGATATCATTTAACTCGCCAAGATTATTTCACAAGATATCATGAAGCCTTTACGATTCCAGATCAATCGGCCAAAACAGTAGCTGGATTTTTTGTCGAGCACATAATTTGCCGTCACGGTGTGCTTAAATATTTACTGGCAGACAGAGGTGCAAACTTCACTTCAGAACTAAGGAAAAACGTTTGCAGGGAACTGAAAATAAAATCTATCTTCACTTCTCTCCATATAACCCCGCCTCAAATGGTCGTCTAGGGCATGCACACCATTCCTTTGCTTCCGTGACTCCCCATTATGCAGCCCAAGACCACTCTGATTGGGACGAACAACTGGGCTTTGCATTGCTCACTTATCGAGACAGCAAGCACCAAGCAAGCACCAAGTGGTCAAGCACGGAAGTTAGTTTCCCGGTGGAGAGGACCCTCCAGAACAGTTAAAGTTAGAAGCTCGGTTACCGCAGAGATAGAGGACCTGAAAGACGGAAGAAGTCTCCTAGCTCATACGCGTAACCTTTTACCCTCACCGCTAGATAATCCCTTACCCCTGTTTTTAGGTGGCGGCATGGCATGGAAGCCCTACAACTACAGACCATGCACGAGCCCTCGAAGCAACCGAACCTAAATACAAATTCTCAGTCGTTTCCTCCTCTCCATAACCCTTGGCAAAACCATGAAACCGAAATCGTGGAGACCCCTCAATCATCTCTTAACTCTCCCCCAACCTCCGATCAACACCCTCCGCCACCCTCTGGACAGCACTCTCCCTCAATCAATGACCAATCATCAACCGCAAATATAAGAACTGCTCTATTGAGCATAATTACGAAACTTCTCTCTCCTACTGACAATAAAACCCTTATTAGCATCATCACCAATGGCCTTATACCAGCCCTTCTTCAACTTGTAAATGGTGCCTAATTCACAAATAAACAACCACTTCCTTAAAGTTTTACAATGGAAAATAAATGGCATAAAAAACAAAAAACAAAAGCTTGAAAAACCACTACAACACGAAGGCGAGCCCTTCATAAGCTCCTATTTACCAAAAATATCGCAATTCACTCACCGCCTTTACCTACCCCCTTCCATCATCACCCCCACTCCTCCGATATCCTGGATGTAGTTCTATTATCCGCAGATATCGCATTCCAAATCCTTAACCTAGATAATTCAGCCTCGGACCACTGCCCCATATTTTACTGCATTCCTACCCTCCTTCATACAACCAGAACCAACTAGAAGAGTTAATTGGAAACTATTTAAAGAAAACTGCTTGGCCATTAACCTTGTCCCATCTCCTGCTAGCACTCCAGACAGCATAGAGAAAGCGGCTCAAGATTTCACAAGCACCTTAACCAAAATCATTAATCGCTCTTGCTACCCTCCTTCTCCGGCCTCCATCGCTGGTGGCACACTACCTCTGGATATATTGCGCCTAATTTCACTTAGAAACAAGGCCAGAGTCCTCTGGCAACGCACTCATCTCTGCCAAGATAAAATCGGCTTCATTGCACTTCGAAACCTTGTAACATACAAAACTAGAAAACATTGGGAAAAAACTTGGCATGAGAAAATAAGTTCACTCTCACATAAGGATAATTCAGTATGGACCCTAGCCCACTGTCTGCAAAGGAAAAAGGTACCCACCCCGCCAATACCACATAATGGGAGAGCACTATACGATGACTGCTACAAAGCAAATACCTCTGCCAACTCCCTCGATTGCATTTTAAAAAACCATAATACATCCTCGTTGGATTCAGAAGCGTTGAACAGCGTCTCTTGCCTGTCACTTTGCCCATTCCACATATTCCTGGAAATTACTCCTTAAGAACTTTACTCCATTATGTCCCACTCCAAAACCAAGTCATCACCGGGACCCGATCAAATCTCCTACCTTCACCTGAAAAACCTTCCTAAATCTTTTATCAAACACCTACTCTCTATCCTCAACGCCTGTCTTTCCCAATCGTACTTCCCAAAGGCATTGAAACCAGCTAAGATAATACTCCTTCCAAAACCCGATAAAAATCCTTCTTATATCCTGAACTATAGACCCAGTGGCCTGCTCCCCTGAATGGGCAAACTTCTAGAAAAATGCATATTAAACAGGCTACAAGAAGAAATCTCGGCCAGAGACTTGATCAGACCTGAGCAAACTGGCTTCCGCCGTCGCCATTCCATTACTCAGCAAATAACAAGATTGGTTGAACAGATCACTTTCGGCTTCAACATCCACAAGCACACCCAAGTAGTCTTCCTTGATCTCCAAAGAGCTTTAACAAGGTCTGGCAAACTGGTTTAATACATAAACTGCTTAAAACTGACATATCAGTATACCTAAATAAGACCATCCCCTCCTTTCTTTCAAACCGCACATTCTTTTTAGCCCTTAACAATGCCAAATCAACTACCCGGTCCATATCCGCAGGCTTTCCTCAAGGATCAATTTTGTCACTCGTTTTATTCAACCTTTACATTAACCACCTCCCCTCCATCCAAAAAGCTACCTCTATGCGGATGACTCAGCTATAGCGTCAACTTCCTTTGACCCAAATATTGCCGCAAAAAATGTCCAAGAACACCTTAAGAGCATAGCAGAGTGGATGACTGATTGGAAACTAACCATAAACACCACAAAATGCGTAAACGTAAACTACGCCAGAAAATGGAAGAAACATCACATCACTCCTATCCACTATGGCAGGGAAATAATCCCCCAGGCATCATCGGCTAAATTTCTTGGTGTACAAATGGACAGTAAACTCAGTTGGCAAGCACACACTCAATATGCACTCGACAAGGCCAATTCAGCCGCTTTCTTATTTTTTCCCCTCATAAAATGCACCAGTCCCCTTTGTCTTCTCACCAAGGTACTGTTATTTAAATCTATGATACCCCCTATCTGAAGGCTACCCAGCCTGGGGTTCAATAGCCGCAACCAAATTGAATAAATTGACACGCTTCCAAAATAATACTCTACGAACCCTTGCCAACGATGCCTGGTTTGTAAGAAACTCAGATATTCACATGGATCTAAAAATACCGGACATTCCAACATATCTAAGCGACCTAGCCACGTCATTTCAACAAGCAATAGGAAATACTGGTAACCCATTATTAGAACCTTTATGGGATTACCCTGATAATCCCCATTTCAGATACAATTGTGCTAAAGCAAGCATAAATGGGCAGTCATAATCTCCAAATATAATACTGTCACAAACTGCACTAAAATATACTCACTAGCTTAACTTCGCCCATGAACCACTTATATCCTATGACCATTGATCATCATAGCTGGATTTTGGTATAAGATGCACCTAACGGCGCAGTCCATAAGCATCGATTGGTCGGTCGGTAGCAGGACCCCCATTCTTCTTTTGCATCAACAACGCACCAATGAAAAAACGTGGAAAAAGTGAAAGAAATTGTGTTTACAATTTAATCAGCATAATCAATATATTCAGAGAGAAAACGATTGAGAATGTATGGCAATTTGCAATTGGCACATTCTAATTAAATTATTTTTATATAGAATGTTTTGTGTATTAAAAGCGAGAGAAACAGCAACTCTTCTTCATAATTTTTGAAATTTGAATTACAAACAAAGCGGCAAATGAAAGTTGCTCAGGATCAGTCACACGCAAATGAAGTCATCGACGATTTAGAATTATTAATTCCTGTTGAAAAACAGGATGACGAAACAACATGAGGATTAAAATGAAATGACGTAGAAACTTAAGGCATGATTTACGAATTCTTTTAACCATATTTTTAAAACACACGAAAATCTCCTCCCGTTCATAAAATCACATGTCTGTTCTTAGCGGCTGTGACATGCTTGGAAATGGCAAGAATGATCAATGCAAAACAACATACTAATTTCATTAGTGCTAATTCCTAATTTCATTAATAGTATTTATACACTACCAATCTATAAAACTTGATTTTTTTTAAACAAAAGAATCAGTACAGTGGTCAGCATATAAATTGATTTCCACAGATATTATTTCAATTGAGTAATCATCAATTATTGCCCGAAAGCATTGAAGAATTCCAGCAGTTTCATCAATCTCTAATTGAACAGGAGGGGAAGCAGTCAAAGGAAATCTTGGTAGTAGTGATTAGTGATGTTGCTGGGAATCCATCGGACACCACAACACTCACGCATCAAGCAATTGGGCAATCAAACCTTCTTCATAAATCAGGGAAAATATGTCCGTTTCTGGTTGTTTTATTCTGAGGTAATGAAGATTAATATTTAATATGTTTGTTTTAATTTGAGTTTATAAATTGTCCAAAATTAAATGACAATGAATGCATAAATGAATTAATAACTGTTTAAATGAGTCTGCCATTAAATTCGTTTGATATTTTATAATTTTTGAAAACAAACTTTATAATTCAAGGAGACTTCTCATCGTCTTAAACTGTTCCAATATTTCATCGAAATCTGTTTTGATTGATTCTGAATTTTTTATGAAAATAAAGCCTATAAAAATAAATAAAATATACTCAATGAACCTGTATGGAATCAGTCATTATTAATTGGCTTTCAAATCGCGTGCATTTAAAACAATTGACTTAAATATGTCATACATATATTCCAAATAAATGGCATTTCTAAGCCAATAGATGCCAATCAAATACAATGAAGATGAAGAAATGAATTCATTTTACAAACACTGTAATTAAAAAGGAGTGCTTCATAATATGGGATTAGTGGCACCCAATTAGGTAATTGCAAAATGGCTGTGGAAATAACTTAAGAAGCCCTATCTTCTACCGAGCGTGTATTAAATACAGTTTATTTTATGTTTAATTTTTCAATATTGAATCTTTCAATAAATTGTATTTTAAAAATCCACTTTGAATAATTTGGTCTCAATGTATTGGTTGATCATGGAATACATTATTAAGTATTATTTTCAATTTATATTGACACTGTTTACAGCTGTAGGTTGGCACTTGATTCCTGTTCAATTCCATCCAAAACATAGACCATAATTACTTCAAAAAGGAGCATTAACATATATATTTTCTACGCTTAGATGGATACTCCAGTCAATTCAAGCAGAGTTTATGATCAGAACAAATTAAAAGACAACTATCTTAGTAGCTGGTAATCTTGTCGTGAATGTAATTTGATGTTCTCCAGAAATTAAAAGGTATATGTTTCATAAAAGATCTCACCAGTCCATTCTTTCCATGTGTGGCGTAAATAGGAAGAAGTTCAAATACACATAAATAACCTTAAAATAGACAATGAGACAGTTAACCTCAAAGAGGAGATGTATTCTTCCAAAGAGTGCAATACAACTCTTGGTTACGGTAGATCCTTTAATGTCACCCATTAAATCACAATGCAATCAAATAATTTGTGCGTTCTGAATCTGAGAATGAAAACTATATAGCCTTAATGAACGTGTATTGTTTATTTCTGAAGGTAAGCGCAGTACGCTCAAAGGCATTAGCGATAAGTGAAATTTAAAATGTGACAGAACAATCTAATACATTACTTGAGAAATAAGTTTGTTTGGTTTGAACATTTGGTGGCGACGTCACCATGGCAATAGTAACAAAGAAGTGAAGAAGGAAAGGTTTCAAATTGGAGTTCGGATCCAGTCTTATTTCATTAATGAAATACAGTATGCTCTTTACAGTTATATGCTCTTAATATTCTCGTTTATAATGTAAAAATAGTAAAACAATGTTGTTTGAGAAAATATTTGATTTTAAAATTATTTCTATTCGGTTCAAATCATTAGAAGTCAGATTAATTAATATTTCAAACAACAGAGCTCATTATACTTGAACGAAATTCTAGATGGTAACTTTGCAAAACTTTATATCTATTGTCGCAAGTATGCGACATGGTACTCCTTCCCTGGCTCCTCCGAATGTCCCACGTGACCAAAGACAATGTTTCAAAAATATTCCTCCCCTGACTCCTAAATTGGGTATAAAAGCCTTGATCGCCGGGCAAAAAGCAGTCAGTTGGTTATCTGGCGGTGACCGGTAGGGCACGATGATTCGGCTATGTTGCGCTTGTCGCGACAGTGTGTCCTATTCCTGACTAAACTTAAAATCCTACTAAAGTAAGACTGGTTCCCCCGGTGCAAGTAGGGACACCGAAGGATAGATAATCACGGCGCACGCGTTTGCTTTCGCTGCGGTAAAACCGGTCACATTGGTCGAGCGTGTAGAGAGAGGGAGAGGGGAACGAGGCCGTCTTTGTGTTTAAATTGTGGAAATGAAAATCATATGGCTAAAGATTGCCCGCTCTTGAAATGCGGCATTTGTCAAAGGACTGGCCATCTTCCCAGACGCTGCCCGAGGCGCGAAAATCCCTTCGTGGCGGGAAACGCCGATCTCCCGGCTGGGAGGTGGGGACAGATTTAATTCTAGTGGTAACTCAAGAAGCAGGATGGACAATATTAGTTAATAATTTTAGGAAAGAAAACAATTTTCTAGTGGAAACGAGAGCAGCCGTTACCATCATTGATAGTAAAAAATTTCCTTTTGGCCAATTAAGGAATTCTGATTACAATTCTCGGGTGCGAAGCGCGTCAGGTCATCCCTTGCCAATCATCGGAGAGAGTTCGTGCAATTTTTGATTGATCATAAATTATATCCCCATGACATCTTAGTAGTGGATTTGGGGGAAACGAACTATGACGGTCTTCTAGGCCTTGATTTTATGAATTCCAAAGAAACTGCGGGAGATGCCGCAACAGTAACTTTTAACGGAGTCATCCGCTAATGTGCATTTCTATGCAACAATTTCAGAGTGTAAAAATCATTCGCCTTGACTGGGATTCGAACCCAGATCCCTCAATATCCGGTCGAGTCCTGTTGTTCCCTTAAAAGCCCCAAAATTTCAGAGTTTAAGAGGACGCCTCGGTAGCTTAAGTGGCTAAAGCACTCAACCGGATATTGCGGGATCTGGGTTTGAATCCCAGTCAAGGCGAATGATTTAAACGCTCTGAAATTGTTGCCTTGATTTTATGGTTTGTTACGGGAAAAGTATATCGTTCAATAAACGGAAAATAAGAATGGGTGAGGGACACGAGACATACCTTAAATCTAATTGCGTAACATCGCAGATGAACGAGCCCATAGGCGCCCATGAAATTGGAGTTTCCGAAGAGGTCAAGGCGTTTGATTCTTTCATTTATGGTATAATTAATGGCAATGATTCGCAAATGGCCACGTATAATTTAGCATCCCTTGAGGAAAAAACGATAAGCGACACTAAAAACCAAAGTGCTTTTCCGGCAGAGATAATGAAATGTAACTCGCGAATAAACGGCAGTATGGAGGGAATTTGTTTTGAAGTAACGACGGAGGAATCGACAGAAGGGAATAAGGATAACGGATCTCTAAATAAGGATTCACAGAAATTAGCAGGGGTGGCGAAGGCCGAAAGAGTCATAGAGAGGTTGCCACCCGCGTCGCAAGCAAGCTGCACCGCTAGGGACGAAGTTAATGGCGATGTCTTCGAGGTTTCCACCGACTCCCGGTTTGGGATAAAGAAGTCGGGTGATGATTGTGTTTTTTCGCCAGTAAGAGAGGATAGATTTGTTGTCCCCTTGTGCGATGGCAAAGTTCGCGAAACTCAGACTGGCGCTAGTAATGGGGTTGGCCGATCGAGCAAAATTGTATCAGAGGAATCTATTAGAGTACCGCCGTTATCCGTTGTGTTGTCGAAGATAAAGAGTCAGATGGTTGAAGGCAAAGAAGTGCGAGTCATTGGAAGCGAGAGAGATTTATTTATTCTGCCGAGCATTGCTTCGGTGTCACCTGAAGGCAATGTCCCCATATTACTTTGTAACATTCGTAGCAGCGAACAAAAGGTAAAAGGGGGCTATGTAGTTGAGGTGGCGCCATTCCGGGAGGAAGTTCAGCACCCCTCACTAACTGGGTAGACGCTGAGGACGAAAACTTCTGGCCAGATCCTTCCGCGCGTAGGGGCACGTGTCCGCTCTCTAAACATCATTCTTTAGGGAACCCGAGACGAAGAGGCAGTTAATCCGCGTCCGAGAGTTAGGCCCTGATCGCGTGAAGGGGGTTGGACCGGCGCAATAAGAACGCACTGCGTCAATCGCTCGAATCAGTGAGAGTGCCCGGCTTGGATAGTATGTCACCCCATCCCTTTTCGAGGCACTACCCTCTCGGCGGTAGATGGAGTTGAAATCTCCGCCCAATATGGCCCTCCCCAAGAAAGAATACTGGTAGGGGAGAATGAGTTCATTGAAATATGTTTCGCGCTCGGCCCTCGCGCGCTCACTGGAGGGAGCGTAAAGGTTCGTGATATGGATACCATTCACGATAACGGACGTTATTCGGCCCGAGGGGTGGCGGCGAACATGAGAGAACGGAATGCCATTTCGGACTAGGGTGGTGGTGCCAGAATGACTTTCGGCGAAATTGCCGAAAGCCTGAAAGATGTTTGTATCCCAGAGTATGTCCTCTTTTACCTCTTGAAGGAGGATTACATCAGCCCTGAGATCGCGGAGAAAACGTTGGACTGCACTTTTTAAAGCGCTATAAACACCAGCAATATTAAGCGAAATAATATTAATTGGTGGAATGAGAGGACAGCTATGGGCACCGGACATCACTTACCAGAGTCCTGGTCTTGGCTTACGTCGCCTCGGTCGCCGCTCGAGCCCAGGCAACAACAGCTTCGCCGCATCCCGGGACGCTTCGTCCGAGGGCCGACGATCGAGGCCTCGAGTTGTCACTGCATACCTCCCCCTCGACCTCGTCCGAAGAAGAAGACCCAGCCGTGGTCTCTACGAAGAGCGGGTTACTCGGCAGCGTTCAACGGGGGGCCTTCTTTTAGGCAGCACAGCTGGTGACCGGCCCAACCCAGGAGGTGGCCTCGGGGGGGCCGGGAGCGGACTGGAGGTCATCTGCCGAAGGGGCTCCGTCGGGAGAAATCGGAGGAGATCGATCGACATGGTCCACCTCTAGAGGAGCCCTTCCCGACACCTTGGCTTTCCTCCACCTTGGCCTTCTTGGTTGCAACGGGCGCAGGTGCGGCGCTGACCCTCGTAGATGATGATGGCCCGGTTGCCGCCAATGTGGAGGTACGACGGGATATTTCTTTCCACCGTCATCCGCACCACTGTCGTACCTGTCAGCACGCGCGCCATTTTGTCGCCCTCCCACCTATTCTCCCACGAGCGATGGATTTTTCCAAAACGTTGAAGCTCACTTGTTATATCTTCCAATGGGGTCTCCACGGGAAGACGAAGAACCCCGACATTACAAAGGCTACCGAAGGTCTCGTCAATGGTAATCGTCGTCCTCGGATCGTTAGGGATGGAAACGGTAGCTTTCGTGGGATATAATATAGAATCCTCTTCATAGTAGCTTCAGTTGCCAACTTCAGGAATACCAAATGGCGGTTATATCCAAATTAGATATCCACAATCTCTTCCGGTGTGAGGCCCAGTGACTCTAGTGTAAGGAGGTGGACGTCCAACGGAGCAGGGGTCTTCACCTTATCGTCAATTTGCAGGGCGAGCGTGTCCACGTGATGTACGACCATTTTGAAACAAATCAAATTGAGCACGCCAGCGCGAAAAAAGGGAGAGCGCACCGAAAGCACTCCAAGAAAGAAATAAACACTCGTGCGCACTCCCTCCCCGCTACACGCAACCGTTGGTAGCAAATAAAAATGAGCCTAAGCTCTACACCAAGAGTCAAGGCCAGTCTTGATCCAGTAAACAGAACGAAAGCACGGCCTTCCCGGCAGCAGAAGTCGAGAGTCAAACCGCACGCTTCTTGATGAACTAGGCGGTCAACCGCCGCTCGACACAAAACACGATCGGATCCTCGACTTCCGAGAGAGTCCGGCAGCGCCGCTCTCCGAATCCCGGCGGCCGAAGCCTCGGACGCCGGCGAAATTGAGACACTCGGTGAACACAGGCAGGACATGCCTGTGCTCTGCTATCGAGGCCTCCTCTTAAACTCAGAAATTTTGAGGGTTTTAAAGGAACAAGATGTTGTGACGAAATACCGTACATACAATGCCACAGGTATTCGTAGTCGTGTGCGGGATGCGCCACACGGTTAAAGAGCCAACTTTAAAACACTTATCTGTTTACACCTTGACAAATTCCAAATAAACTGCGGGAGATGCCGGATGTGTCCGTTAAAAGTTAGTGTTGCGGCATCTCCCGCAGATTCTTTGTCTCGTTTCGACTTTCAAATCATAGCGTAAAAGCAGTGAGGCGACATATTTTGTCGTCGCGTTCATAGTTTTTTTTGATATTTTGATCTTTCTCATCTTTGGAATTGATTTCAATCGCCTGGCTCTAATCTTCTGCATACTTACGGTAGATATAGTCAAAAGCATTTATGATTCAATGCATTCATTGGTCGTTACTATCAATTATTTACCGCATGAATGGAGACTAATTTTTTTGCAAAATATAATTGAAATGGGTTCTTAACCCCTTAACATTTTCATTTTATAAATAAATATTCACATATAGGAAGTGGTTCTTTCGGGTTTTCTTCCGCGTGTATCCATTTTTCGGACGATATTTCGCCAACGTTCCAGTTGGCTTCCTCAGGTCCACTGAAGTGCCGATGCAGGTTTTGGTCCAATATATATACCCTCCGTTTGGCGCCTATTTTTAGGAGGTGTGCTCTGATTCGTTGAAATCCTTGAGGACACGTTTCCACGCGCTGGCGAGGGGGTAGCCGTCCTCGCGGTTGAAATTTCTGGGCGTTTTTGCAATTTCAATTGCCTCTCTGATGATCCTTGGGTAGTAGCGGCCTTCTTTATTCAATAAAGTGGCGTTGTCAAACTCAATATTATGTGTCGGTCCACTCCAATGATGTTCAGCCACCGCTGACTGCTGGAACTGTCTATTTTTTACGGCCCTTCTGTAACTCCCTTCTTTAACGGCCCTTCTGTAAAAAATAGACAGTTCCAGCAGTCAGCGGTGGCTGAACATCATTGGAGTGGACCGACACATAATATTGAGTTTGACAACGCCACTTTATTGAATAAAGAAGGCCGCTACTACCCAAGGATCATCAGAGAGGCAATTGAAATTGCAAAAACGCCCAGAAATTTCAACCGCGAGGACGGCTACCCCCTCGCCAGCGCGTGGAAACGTGTCCTCAAGGATTTCAACGAATCAGAGCACACCTCCTAAAAATAGGCGCCAAACGGAGGGTATATATATTGGACCAAAACCTGCATCGGCACTTCAGTGGACCTGAGGAAGCCAACTGGAACGTTGGCGAAATATCGTCCGAAAAATGGATACACGCGGAAGAAAACCCGAAAGAACCACTTCCTACATCAATAATCTCCGCGGAAGCCTACATGGAAATATTCACATAACTTAAGACTGCTATTTTTTCATATTTATAATCACAGGTATGTGAAGCTATCTCTAAAATGACGATAAGTGCAGATGAAATGGAAATTATAAAATAGAAAGGACCGATATATTATTCAACTAATAAAGTATTCCTGTTGGAAATATATATATATATATATATATATATATATATATATATATATAACCCTCCCCGGACTACAGCCTTGAGGTGGTGGAATGGCTCGTGCGTTCCGATGACCCCTAGAGCTGTGCTGGCGGGAGTAATAATAATTGCTCCTGGTAGGGTCACCAATGCCAGATAGGTCGAAGGTTAGGAGCCAGACGAAAGGTAGTCCACGCAGCGTCTGTTCCTCAGTGAGGCGGCTGCAATGGCGTCTGACCCCAGTGGGGCGGCCAGTAAGTGATGGTGTCACGTTAAAAACACTATTGAGGAAGGCAACGGGAAACTACCTCAATTACCATTCCAAAGATTCACATGATGGACTATACAAAGATTTTGAGTCCTGGCAACTACGAGGCTCGGCCCAATCGGCGTGTATCGTACCCGGCAGCGGGGGAGGCACTACTTTTTTGACCGTGTTGGTCCAAAACACTACTGAGGTATGTAAACTGTTCTACCTGCTCTAGTTTTTGCCCTCCTATTTTAATGTTTAGCTTATTATTTTTCTTTCTAGACAATCGCATAACCCTTGTTTCATCAATATTGATTCCCATCCCATACCGGTCGCACTGGATTTCCAAAGCAACAAACAACGCTTGCAATCCCTTGGCTGACTGACAAACCAAAGCTTGGTCATCAGCAAACCCAACTTATTCCACGAATTCCCCGCCCACCCTCATTCCCACCTCCAGCTCCTTCCATGCCTCCCCAATCACCTTCTCTGCATACAGGTTGAACAGCAATGGCGATAATGGGCAACCCTGTCCCACACCTCTTCCTAACACTGCACATCTGAACCCCCCACTCCCCACCTGCACCTGAGCAGTCCGCGATATGCACAGGCTGCGGGCCAGCCTCCCCTCCCTCCAATCTATTCCTATTTTCTGCAATATACTCATTAGTTTTTCCAAATTCACTCTATCAAACGCTTTTTCGAAATCTACGAAACAGGCAAATACATCCTGGTTGTGTTCTATATTCCTCTCAATTAATAATCTCATTACTGCAATGACATCACGCGTACCTCTCCCCTTCCTAAACCCAAACTGATCATCCCCTGAGTAATCATTTGCCCTACTCTCTATCCTTTTGTTTATGATCCTGAGAACAACTTTAGCTTCATGGGATATCAACCCTATCATCCTGTAGTCCTCACATGTCCTGTAGCCTTTACCTTTTTTTGGAATAGGAACTAAAACTGATCTCACAAAGTCTTCCTGCCAGATTCCTTCCTCATAAATACTCCGAATCACCCCATATAGTCTCTTCCTCCTAAACTTTCCTAAACATTTCAATAGTTCCGCGGGAATGTTATCCACCCCCACGGCCTTATTTAGTTTCATCTCCCTTAATGCCCTTTCCATCTGATTGTCTAGTATTCCTTGACCTAAGCTATCTTCCTCTACGTCATGTTACTTTTCAATGTCTAACTTTTTGGTCGAAGTTCTTTACTATTCACTTCTTCTATGTACTCCTTCCATCTCTCTTGGATCTTTCCTGCGTGAACTATTACCTTACCCGCCTTATCTCTAACTGTTAGTATAGATCTCCCTTTCTTACTTCCCGATAAAGCTTTAACCTTGCTGTACAGCGCACCAATTTCACCTTTCCTCTGTAGGCTTTCCATATCCTCGCACTGCGCCTTCCATCATGCTTCTTTTGCTTTTTTTGTTGCCCGCCTCAATTTATTGTTTAATTCTTTGTACTTTATTTTGCCTAATTCTGTATTTACATTCTTCCATTTCCGCCGCTCATCCATCTTTGTAATCTTCTCATCCGTGATCCATGGTTTCCTAGTCCTATTAGCGTTAACGTTTCCAATAGTGTCTTTTGCGGCTTTAGACAACCCTTTCTTAATACTTTCCAATTTTTCTTCGATAGTACTAAGCCCTTTACCATCCTCCATGATTTCCTCGACCGCCTGTTTGTATTCCTTCCTTTTCAAACCATTTAATGCTTCTACATTCCATTTTCTGACTCGCCGCCCCTGCCTTATCTTTTTGAAACGGACGCTACATTTCATAACAACTAAATTGTGGTCAGAGTCCGCATCCGCTCCCGGGAAGCTGTGCGAATTTATCACACTGTTCCGAAACCTGTGTATGACCATGATATTATCCAGCTGATACCTTTCTAAGTCACCTGGCATTTTCCATATATACATGCGTCTTTTGTGGTGTCTAAACCAAGTGTTGGTGATGACTAACCCCTGTCTCCTGCAGAACTCAACTGCTTTCTCCCCGCTGTCATTCCTTGTGCCTAAACCATAGTCCCCGACCTCATCACCATCTCTTCCTTCTCCTACCATAACATTCCAATCCCCCATCACTATCAAATGTTTCCCTGAAGGAACACACGCGATCATGTCCTCTAACTAATCGTATATCCTATCGACCTCTTTTTCCTTATGGTTGCTCGGTTGCATGTATACCTGAATAATAACCAAGTTTGTTGGTTCTGCTTTTATCTCTACTAGTAATAACCTATCCGTTACCTGCTCTGTGTTGACTACGCTTCTTCCTACCTCTTCATTTAATACTATGGCAACCCCTCGTTGGCTCTCGTCCCCGCCGGTGAATATAATTCTATAATTATCACTCCAGTAATCCCCGCTATCTTTCCATCTCACCGCGCATAGACCTAAAATATCTATATTTCCCCTTTCCATCTGTCGCTTAACATTCTCTATTTTCCCTGTCCTCATCATTGTCTTAACATTCCCCGTTCCTACTCTAGTGAAATTTGGTCATCTTCTCCTGCGTCTTCTGTCCTGCTGCTGCTGGTTTTCCCTTGCAAGGGTTTCATGGGATGACGACGGTGGAAGCCTTGCCTTCCCCGCTGCTGGGCACAACACACAGCAGATTGGACTGAGCCCTGTAGTTGCCAGGAGACAAAATTTCTGTTCTGTCCATTATTTAAATCTGGGAATGATAATAGAGGTGGTTTCCCATTGCTTTCCTCAATAGTGTTTTTAAAGTGACACCATCACTTACTGGCCGCCCCACTGGGGTCAGACGCCATTTCAGCCACCTCACTGAGGAACAGATGCTGTGTGGACTACCTTTCGTCTGGCTCCTAACCTTCGACCTATCTGGCATGGGTGACCCTACCAGGAGCAATTATTATTATTCCCGCCAGCACAGCTCTAGGAGTCATTGGAACGCAAAAGCCCTTCCACCACGTCAAGGTTGTAGTCCGGGGAGGGGGTTATGTATATATTCGATGGTTTCTTGCTCAAATTTGTGGAAGTTTATGTTCAATAAATGAAGAACATAATGTATCTCTCCACCATTCTTAGAAAGAACAGAGGAAAAAACATATTGTGTTCTTCATTTAATGAGGGCGGTTTTTGCCTGCATAGGTTTGACCTTATTTAAGGGACGATCGATGGTCATCACTCCCTTTGGTGGGGGTGCGGGTGGAAAGATATTGGAGACTTTTAGTGATTATCTTGAAATTTAGCAATAACTTCAGTCTGACAGATTTGAGGTGGCCAGCAAAATAATATTACTCTTCCATTCCCCCCTCCTAAAATTCTTAAAAGAGTACATTTACCTTCCAAATGGCAATTACTGACCGGGTGAATGGCATATAGACAAATATGCAAAATATTCTTAGAAAGATTAAGGTTATGGATCAAAATAGAAAATTGGGAAATAAGAGCATTGCAAATTATGGAACCAAGAGGTGTGTATGGACGTTTGTGAAATAAAGTAAAAATCCTTGATAAGACATACGTAAAAATTCAGCCGATTAACTTTTATTTTTGGTAAAATAGCAAAATGATAATGTAAACAAAGAACTGGATCATGGTAGCCAGAACTTAAAATTTCATGTAAGTTTTAAAATGGCAGTAATGTAGATAAATTAGATGTATTTAGAGTATTTATAAAATATTACCAAAATTAATCTCAATAAAGTTATTCTCTGATTTCTATTTTTAAGGATTTTAGGAATGATGAGGGGGTGTGTGTGAGAAGGTGAACCAAGGTCGAGAAAAGAGGGGGGCACACAGGGGTAGGGAAGTATTCCGAAGGCAAGGATGGAGCCAGGGCCAGGGAGGAGGGTTAAATTTTTAATTTTAATTTTTGGACCCATTTGACCAATGGTTTCCTGGGTCCACTTTTATTTTACTTCACAGTTAGTTGGGGATTCCTTTGAATCTTAGTTCCCCTTTTTATAAACAATAATCAGACATAAGGAAATAACATAAGTTATTCTAAAATTTTAACATCTACAGGTGCTTATATATGTTAGGAGTTAAACTATGATAAACAATTCCAGAAAAAGAAATCACTCAATTGACAAATAGGAGAATGCATTGCTACATTTTACACAAAATATTTTCCAGTTAGTTCACTTGTTGTGGTTCAGTATTTGCCGGTTTTCTTATTGCAAATTTTCAAAGCAGCTTATTGTTGTCCTTTGGGCAGAATGTAATCATTTTTCTAATGCTTGTTAGCTTCTCTTCCCTACTGTTCTATAAGAGTTGTCGCTCTGTCTCATAGAATACACTGTCCTCCACTCTATGTTCTGCTGTGTCTTCTTTTCCACAGTTACACAGAGGGGTAAAACATTTCCCTATGAAGTGTAAGTAGGAGTTGAAGTTCCCATGTCCAGTTAACACTTGTGTGCTTGCTGAGGAGTGTTTAATATTTAATTTTATCTAGTCATCTATGTTCAGAAATATACGGTGCGTTTTCCTTCCCTTTTCTGTTCTGTTCCACTCATCGTTCCATTCTCTGTGTGTTTCCTCTCTCAGAAGTCTTTTTAATTTTGATATTTGTACTGCATTTTCTGCATCTTACGAGAGGTTAAAATACTCTATGTGTAATTTTTTCCTCCATTTGTTTAGAGCAATTCTTTCCCAAATTCGGTATTTTAGAGGTGGAGTTGCAGCCACTAGTGGAATAGCTGTTGCACATTGCTATCAAGCAGTCTCCTTTAGCTTTCTCTCGAATCTTGCGAGATTGACTCTGTGGGACCAAATTTTGCACCTATAAGTGACTATGGGTATTATTACTCCCTCATAAATGTTTTCCATTGGTTTGAGGCCATATGTAAAACAGCAAAGCCTTCTTGTGGCACCAAAGATAGTTTTAACCTTCGAGCAAGTATAGTTCACGTGAGATTGGAAGGTAAGTTTATCATCTATGTGTTACCGAGGTATTTAAAGGTCTTCGTTCTCTTTAGCTGTTTCCCATTGATTTTACATGCCGGGTTTCTTAATATACTTGCTCCTAGGGTCATGTATTGGCTTTTTTTATGGATAACTTCAGTTTGTTACTTTTTGCCCAGGTTTCTAGGATAAGTAGAGTTTTTTTCCGCCCACATTTCCAGCCCTTTTCTGCTGTTTCCAGGGATAGTTACAGCAATGTCATCGGCATATGCGATAATATCACACCTATCCGGGAGTTCTTCTCTTAAAAGCAAATTGGTTAAGAGGTTCCACAAGGTTGAGCCAAGAACCGAACCCTGTGGGTACCCCTTTGTGGCTACTTTAGAGAACTTGAGGTGTTTGCTGGAGTATTCTATCACGCGGTTGGTAAAATAATTTTTGACTAATTTTATTAGATTGTTTGAGACCCTTATATATTTTAGTTCTTTAATTATGGATGGCCGCCAGACAGAATCAAAAGCGCCTTTTAAATCTATAAAAACCACCACGGTGTATTTGCAATTGTTGGTAGTTAGTCTCACCAGTTAAGTCATGGCATCAATTGTGCTTCTCCCTGGAGTAAACCCGTATTGCTTGGGGTGGTAGATCTGGCATTCCCCAGTCTCTTCTATAATTCTCTTTTTAATTAGTCTCTCCATTAACTTTCCCAGCTCTGGGAGGAGAGTGATTGGTCGGAACGCTTCAGCGTTCGCTGGGTCCTTATGCTTATCCTTTACAATAGCGTGTAGCTTCCCAAGTTTCCAGGTGTTCAGAAAGTATGAGAGGACTATACAATCATTAATGATATTGGTTAGCTCTCCTGAGATAGGCTGTCACAGTTTTCTTATTACAGTACCCGGAATCTGGTCGTGGCCGGGAGCTTTGCCATCTCTTATCAGGTAGATGGCTTCACTGACTTCCTCGTCTGAGAAGAGCCTTGCGGTGCTTTTCTCAAGCGGTTCATTGTACATTCTCCTGGTATACTTGTGGTAACAATTATCTGATTGATCATCATCAGGTAGAAGGGTGTCCAACATTTTGTCCATCCATTCTTCAATCAGCATTACCTCTCCCTTGTCATTTCGTCTAGTCCCTGGTATTGTTGGGAGTTTCAGTTTATGTCAGAAAAACTTGTAGATAAAGCCCCAGGAGTTGTCTCCAAAGTTTTGTCTAGCAAACTTTCTCCAAGCATTTTCTTTGGATTTTTTAATACGTTCCTCATATATCCTTAGCTTTGCTAGGTATCTCAGACAATGGATTCCTCTGTCCTCGTTTCGACTCTTTTGGAAGATGGTTCTCAGTTTGTGGACTTGCTTTTTGAGGTTGTTTAGGCCATCATTCCACCAAGGATGAGTTTTGCCTCTGTAATATCTTACTGGAATACTTGTTTTCATGGAGTTTTTTATAGCTTTAGTTAGTCTTGCTATATTGAGATCTATTTGCTCCATTGTTGGTGTCCATGGAGTATTCCCTTCCGAGGCTACTAGTTCGTTCAGGAAGGTTTCCTCAGATTTTTCCCAATCGGCATTTCTCAGTATATATCTCATTTTGGGTGTATCCCTGTAACTAGCTTCTTTAATGTCGAAGGTAATCAATTGGTGGTCACCGGTAATCTTCCCTGGCTGGACTTTCCAGTTGGTGATGTTTCGGATGATTTGGCTTTACCGATGGTCAGGTCTGTTGGATTTGCCATTCGGACTGGAGAAGGTAAACGGTTCTCCGATACAGTTAGTAATGTAAAGGTCTTCAGCTAGGACTAGTTCTTCAATTAATCTTCCTCTTGAGTCCGTAAACCTATGAAACCAGGTTTCACTTTTGGCATTACTATCTGTACATAGTAAGATTTTATGACTTCGATTTTTCTTATGTATTCTTTGAACGGTTTGATACACCTACTCGGAGGAAAATATGCACTTATTATTATTATTGAGCTTTTCCCTGACGTTATCACAGCGACTGCATGGTAGTCGTCGCGGTAAGGTGTTAACTCAAGAACGTCTAGGCTGTTGTTAAATAAGATAATGCTGGCGAAAACCTTATTTGCTGGATTACTTCATCTACATCTACATAATACCCCGCAAGCCGCCGCAAGGGCGTGTGGCGGGGGGTGTTAGGTCACCAACCGTAAAAAGGAAAAATACCACATGCAAAAAAACAACACGGAAAATTACACCCACAGCAGCGCACACACTCATGCAAAAATCCCTTTATCCAATACTCATGCAAACACATATACCGCAAAACAACTAAAAAACTGCACCTCATGATGCAGCACGAAAGCCATCCAACAACACGCAAGCCAGGACAAAACAAGCAAGAAATTGAAACACCACATGAAAATGCACCACGAAACACTCTATCCCCAAGAGTCTGTAAAAGGCAGGAAATGCGACCCAACGTTGCAGGTAGCAGGAATTTCCCCCCGCGGAGAGGGACGAGGGATTGAAAGGGAAACTTAAAAACAGATGAACAGAACACGAATGAGGTCATTCGGAAACAATGGGTTAGTGGAAGAAAATGCATTTAAATACAACTAATTATTTTTTAGACGCTGAGGGTGGCAAGTGGAATTTTTGCTATCTATAACCCTGCAGTTGCTATCCCGTATTGTCCGTGGGAAGAAGGAGTCCTTGAGTCGGCTAGTTCTGGCATCTATTTCCCGAATTTTATATGCATGATCCAAGCGACCAATGTATGTAGGAGTACGAATAATTTGCGAGACCTCGGTGCTGAAACATGCGGATCTGAATTTATTTAATAATTTCAATCTTGCATTGAATCGTCTCTCTTCCAATGATTCCCACCCCAAATCCATAAGCATTTCGGCGACGCTTTTCGTTTTATCGTAGGAATTTTTTACAAAACGGGCTGCCCGGCGTTGAACCTTCTCAATTTCCCGAATGAGACCTTTTTCACTCGGATCCCACACGCTGCATGCGTATTCTAAATGAGGCCTTACAAGAGCGTGGTAACAAGCACAAGCAAGGTACTTGGGATGCTTCTTGCCCGCATTCCCATCCCTCGTATTTTCCAGGTCTTTTGCTCTCCCGGTCTGATGATGTTCTCTCTCCCTCAGTTCTAATGTGGGCGTTTTGGCTCGTTGGGTGTTTATTTGCCCTATTTTGAGAATATGTTGATTATTCTCCATAGTCTATCGTACCGACTAGCCACTCCAACTTACTCTGAATGATAGGGCATTTGTTGTCATGGGAATTGTGGTCAAATTTCCCGTTTCCAGCTTCCACACAATTTATACATTATGTACTGCTTCCTTTTTCATTGCATTGCCTCGAGTCATGTTCCCCAGAGCAATGACTGCAGGTACTCTTATCACTCTTACATTCTTTTGCTAATTGTCCAAATTTCTGGCAAATATAGCATTGCAGAATTGTAAGGTGGTCGTGGACTTGGTGTGATTCATAGCCTTTATACACTCTTTTTTTGTCAGTAGTCTTTTCCTGGCCCTGGCGTCAACTTCTAACACCCAGTTTACTCTTGTGGCTTCTCTTTTACCAAATTTATACCTTAGAGCTACCTCGCTTTCTTCAGATAGGTCATTCTGCAGTTTGATACACTTAAGTACTTCTTCTTCCTTAAGTGTCTCTTTGACTCCCGTTATAAGGAGACGCGGCTTATTCCTTTCCTCTTTTTCCATTATCAGTTCTCTCTATCGGAAACAGTCGCAGCTTTTTAGTTTTTCCTCCAAATCAGAGTCGTTTGATTCTACCTTAATACCTCTATTCCTTATTCTTGCTCTTCTTAGAATTTTTATTCCCTTCTCTTTCGGATCTACTAGGTTTATAAGTTCCTTCTTTGTGTCTTCGCTGGTCTCGATCTTTTTACAATCGTCGGGTGAGAATATTAGAACGCTCTTTGATTATTTCGTAATTATTCGCTTTCTGCTGGGAAGTTCTACCTTAGTACCCTTCGAATCCAGCTTTCGAGCTGATACTATTTCGTAGAATGATGCTTCTTTCCTTGCTTGTGTCGGTATTTTTGCGATTTCTTCGCGTATTTCGCTTCTGATGATATGTGTTTTCCCAAGGATTTCGTCGGTTGTCGCTTTAGCTATCAGAATGTTATTCACTAATGTGGCCACACTGTCAAAACAGCCGAAGAGAGCACCAACACAGCTCATAAGTCCCCTTTTTTACCCTTGGCGATTCTTTCATTTGCTATCATTTGTTTGAGCTCGTTTACCTTAGTTTCAATTTTAAGTTTGATAGAGGAAAGGTCCTCACCCGGGCCGTTTTCCGAAGCCATGTTCAATAATTGCATGCTCACTCTAATTTCATATGTTGTTTTGGCCTGGGCTCATACTAAACATGCATACTGAGGTCACACTCAGGTCAGCAGGTCACAATTAAATTCTCACTTCACTAATTAAAACACACGCAAAGATATCTGGTTAGTGTCTCCCAAATGCGTCATGTACAAGTATATCGCCCGCCGTTACGGAGGAATCGGCTATTTCCGCTCTTAAAGTCGTCCAATCTTCACTTAATTCACTACGGTAGTTAACATTAATACTTTCAATTAGTACGCTGAGTTTGGCTGTCATATAGTCAGCCGTTCGGAAGTTATCGTCACTTCTGGTCTGTGGCCACGTGTTCCGGTTCACCTTAAAGGTCGTCTGATCGCCACCAAATTCACAACACAGGTTAACTTTTAAAACACCATTCTAACTCTTAAATATAATTAAGCTCACTGAACCGGTTCCCGAGTACTTCGGTAAAATCCGGTTTTTTAGAGGTATCTTGAAAAATCAACTACACCATTGTTTGTCTTTTTAGCTACCACTACTCTTCTGTTAAAGAACAGAACATTCGGGCACTTAACAAAGACACAAAACTTTATATCCCTTCACTATTTACTTTGAAAACACAGTTTTAAAAGACTAACTTGTTCGCTGCCGCTCGGATCGACACTACGGAGCTCCTTGCCGGCACGCCCGCCCAGTTCAACCAAGGAGATTGTACTCCCGGGGAGGAGGGTTGAAGGTTCTCGGAGGAGAACCTCCTCGTAATGGCCGAAGGTCGAATCGGCGCCGCGGAAGAATAGAGCAATGCACTCACGTTGGCCTCCCCTATCCCATCCCAGGGCACAACCTCCCCGTTCTGTCACGAGGGACGGTCACTCCGACCTCGCTCCCTCGTACTCTGGCTCTCGGATGCAACTAACAAGCATCTTTATCTAGTACTTATTGATTTTGAGCCAACCATTTGTTCACATATATGTGGATTTTGTATTACAGATTATAAGTTATTAAGGGAGACATATTCAGAGAAAGCAAAAATCCGAGAGACAATTTGACTTAGGAATAATGATGGGAGGGCAAATAATTTACGCATACTTTACTTGATTGAAAAATGCAACAAGAAATTGGTATTTAAATAAGAAGATAATATACAAGCGCAGTAAGAATGCAGTTGTGGCTTCCCAGAATGTTAGGTAGAGCGGCAATGACAGATAAAAACAGATAAAAATAGCTACGCCATGTTTTATTCGGCCAAAAACAAGAACTTGATAAGACGGGACCGGTTTTTAAATCAGTTTTTAATCAACCAAGCCTGTGTTAATTACGAGTACCTGGAGGAGAGATTGTGTAAGCTAAGATATATTCCTCTCAATTAATAATCTCATTACTGCAATGGCATAACGAATACCTCTTCCCTTCCAAAATCCAAACAGATCATCCCCTGAGTAATCATTTGCCCTAATCTCTATTCTTTTGTTGACGTCCCTGAGAAAAACTTAAGCTGCGTACGAAATCAAACATATTGTTCTATAGTCCTCATATGATGTAGTCTCTTTTGCCAATCAATTAAACTCTTCACTACCCGAGTTCAAAACCCGCTTAATTCATGTCAACGTGGAAGAAACTTGGACAGAATTTGTCAATATCATGCAAAAAGGAATCGTAGATTTCATACCTATAAAATACGTTAAAGCAAATCGCGATCCCAGGTGGTACAATAAAGACGTTATAAAAGCCCTTCGAAAGCAGAGAATGCTACACTTTAGGGTAAAGAGGGCACGCGTGAACACATCATCCCCTGAGAATAAACAATTGTGGGACACATATAGATCCTCTAAAATTTAAACCAAAACACAATTACGTAGCGCCTTACTGGACTTTAAACGCAAAGTACTTTGCGAGCACTTGGACACTGACCCCAAAACTTTCTGGTCATATGTTAGGGAAGTAAACGGGAGTAAACAAACCGTGGCTTGCTTAAGGGATTGTAGCAATATAATTCATACAGACAGCGATGGTAAAGCTAACATCCTAAATTCATTCTTCCGAAGCGTTTTCTCGAATGATGTTGCCACCGCATATCTCCAAGAATCAATACATACACTACCCATGGAAAAAATAACAGTGGACCAACAAGGAATTCTAAAATTGCTTAAGGAGATTAAACCCAACAAATCCCCGGGTCCCGAAAATATGCCAGCTAGGGTAATAAAACATTTAGCTCCAAACATTGCCCCGTACCTTGAATTCATATTTAACAAATCTCTCACAGAGTGCAAAGTACCTATGATTTGGAAAACCGCGCAAATAACACCTATTTTTAAAAGAGGTGACAGGGAGGACCCCAGTAATTACAGACCTATATCTCTCACTTCTATCTGTTGCAAAATCTTAGAGCACATAATTGTCAGTTCAATAATGAGACACCTTGATAACATTAACTTTTTAAGTGGCAATCAACACGGATTCAGGAAAACCCGCTCTTGCGAAACCCAATTAGGATTATTTACACATGATTTACTTTTATCGGGTGAGAGAGGTAGGCAAGTGGATGCCATCTTCTTAGATTTTCAAAAGGCATTTGATAAGGTCCCACATGGTAAACTCATTTATAAATTAAAGGTCGCGGGTATAAACAAGGGCGCCAAAAGTTGGGTTAAAGATTTTCTTTCAGAGCGGGAACAGAGGGTAGTCCTTGATGGCGCTAGTTCCGACAGCGTTCGAGTCACGTCGGGGGTACCTCAGGGAAGTGTAATCGGCCCGTTGCTTTTCTTGATTTTTGTTAACGATTTGAACCGCGAAGTGAAAAGTAAAATTAGGATGTTCGCGGATGACACGGCGATCTATCGGGAGATATCTGGGGATGAAGATCGTTTTATTCTAGCGCAGGATTTAGATTGCATTACTAAATGGTGTTCTAACTGGGGATTGACACTAAATTATAATAAATGTTCGGTGGTAAATTTCTTTAAAAGATCAACCGGATCTGCTTATAAATTAGCTGGAGGTGACCTAGCAGTAGGTGATACGGTAAAATACCAAGGTGTCACATTCACAAAATACTTAACTTGGGGGACTCACATACGTAAAGTCTGCGGTCAAGCATCTAAAAAATTGGGATTCATTAGACGCATTGTCGGAAAAAGTGACTCGAAGGTCAAAGAACGTTGTTACCACGCTCTTGTAAGGCCTCATTTAGAATACGCATGCAGCGTGTGGGATCCGATTGAAAAAGGTCTCATTCGGGAAATTGAGAAGGTTCAACGCCGGGCAGCCCGTTTTGCAAAAAATTCCTACGATAAAACGCAAAGCGTCGCCGAAATGCTTATGGATTTGGGCAGGGAATCATTGGAAGAGAGACGATTCAATGCAAGATTGAAATTATTAAATAAATTTAGATCCGCATGTTTCAGCACCGAGGTCTCGCAAATTATTCGTACTCCTACATACATTGGTCGCTTGGATCATGCATATAAAATTCGGGAAATATATGCCAGAACTAGCCGACTCAAGGACTCCTTCTTCCCACGGACAATACGGGATAGCAACTGCAGGGTTATAGATAGCAAAAATTCCATTTGCCACCCTCAGCGTCTAAAAAATAATTTGTTCTACCTAAAGGCATGCTCTTCCACTAACCTTAGGTTTTTAGTTATAATAACCCATTCTTTCCGAATGACCTCATTCGTGTTCTGTTCATCTGTTTTTAAGTTTCCCTTTCAGTCCCTCGTCCCTCTCAGCGGGGGGAAATTCCTGCTACCTGCAACGTTGGGTCGCATTCCTTGCCTTTTACAGCCTCATCTACATCTACATCTACTTAATACCCCGCAAGTCGCCGCAAGGGCGTATGGCGGGGGGTGTTAGGACACCACCCGTAATTTAGAAAAGAAAAAGAAAACCGCATGCAATAACCACAAAATCATGTATAAAAAAAACATTGCATACATTCATGCATGAACACTTACACCCCACACACATGCAAACACTCAATCTACACCTTACATACACATGCACCTGAAAGTATACCTAACATCTCTATAGTGTTTAATTTTGTTCCGACTTGTAAATTCAACGTTTTTAATATTTTTAAAGTGACTTCGGTTTCTTGCTATTATGATTTCTGAATGTTCGGGGAAAGAATGAGTATTTGTACCTATCTGTCTTGGAATCTATCTCCCTTAGTTTATCTTTGTGGTCTGATCTACCTAAGTAGTGTGGGGCCATTATAATTCCTTCAGTGTCGTAGTAGTTTTGAGGGGAGGCGACCGACAGCTAAGGTCATTTGCGCCATAGGGGATGGACAGGAAAGGATGAAGGGTGGAGAGAAACCCGGCGTCGGCATTAGCCTACTCTTTACGAAAGGCGCCAAGGGGTCCGCAGTTTAACGTCCCATCCGACGGACGGCGTACTCACTCAAAGTGCCCTCCACAAAGCACCTCAAGTAGGGATCGAGATACCTCTGAAAAATATTCAACACCGCCGGGATTTGAACCCGCGCCCTCAGGGTGGGAAGCCAGTACGTTAGCCCCCGCACCATCTCGATCCCCCTTATCCTTCAGTGTCATAGTTAAACTCGTTTGTTCTGAACCTTTCTAAGCCTCGCTTGTTCTCTCCGCACTTCAAGTGGTTCCCAGCCTAAATCCCCTTAGAGACCTGTCACACTTGTGTTTTTATCATAACAATTTTTAACGAATCTAGCGGATTTTCTCTGGACTTTATCTAATTCTTTTTGCCAAATTTTCTCCCACGGATCCCAAATACTTGCGGCATATTCCAAATGAGGTCTAGCTAGAGCAAAATAACACCTCTCTTTAAATTTTTCATTACATTTCCCCACCACCCGTTTTATGAAGCCAAGTTTCTTTAAAGCTGATCCGCATATTGTCCTGGTATGTTCTCCCCATGAAAGGCGTGGTGTTAGAACAACCCCCAAATATTTAACTTGATTTGCCGTAGTCCATACTGATCCCTCTATTTTGTAGTTTATATCCTGTTCCTCGCTTCCTTTATTCCAAAATTTCAAAACTGCACATTTATCTATATTAAGTGTTATTCCCCATTTATTGCACCATTCCGAGATATTGTCTAAGTCTCTAGAGAGTAGCTCGCGATCTAGTTGGCTTCTTATTTCCCTGTATATCACCGTGTCGTCAGCAAATAACCTTAGATTGCTACTAATGTGTGTGCTTAAGTCATTTATGTATATTAAGAACAGAAGAGGCCCTATTACACTTCCCTGGGGGACGCCCGAAGTTACATCTCTCTCCGTTGAGCACAACCCATCTATGACTAATATTTGTTTGCGGTTTGACAAGAAGTCTCTAATCCAATTAATTATTTTCTCATTGATCCCATAGTATTTAAGTTTATGTAACAATTTATTGTGTGGGACTTTGTCGAAAGCTTTTTTGAAATCCAGGAATACTACATCGGCTTGTGTTTTGTTTTCTCCCGATCTAAGTATATCGTGAATGAAGAGACCAAGTTGTGTTTCGCAAGATCTGCTTTTCCTAAATCCTTGCTGGTTGTGGATTAGTATTTTCCTACTATCAAGAAATCTCATAATGTTAGTGACAATAATGTGTTCCAATATTTTACAAGAGATCGATGTTAAAGGAATGGGTCGGTAATTGGTTGGTTTATCCCTATCGCCGCCTTTCTAGATGGGAGTTATATGGGCTAGCTTCCAGTCGCGAGGCACTGAGCCTTCTATCGATTTTAGAAAAACAATATGTAAAAATGGGGCAATGTCTTCAGCTAACTCCTTTAATATTCTAGCAGGTATTTCTTCCGGACCAGGTGCCTTGTGTGCTTTGATACTACGGAGCAGATGTACTATTCCCTGCTTGGTCAGTGTAAGATCGCTCATGTGTTCCCCGGGTGGGTGTGGAGGATCGTTTGGTGGGTTTGTTTTTGTTGTAGACGCTCTGGAAAAAATGGTTTAAAATATTTGCCTTTTTCACGCTATCTGTAATGATTTCTCCATTTTCCGTCTTCAAAGAGTGAA
Organism: Hetaerina americana; assembly: GCF_022747635.1. Taxonomy (NCBI): domain Eukaryota; kingdom Metazoa; phylum Arthropoda; class Insecta; order Odonata; family Calopterygidae; genus Hetaerina; species Hetaerina americana. Next base: position 6,199 of record NW_027286946.1, on the reverse strand, counting down.
CAGTGGGACGTTTACCCTGTATTTCCCTAACATAGGACCAGAATAACTTTGGATTTTCCTCAAGATATTCGCTTAGCATTTTAGATTTAAAAGAGTGTAGTGCTGTGCGCATAATACTTTTCGTCTTACTACGACATTCTTTTAGTAGCTGTTTGGTTGTATTCACATAACTTATATCGTCACTTTTTAAACTCTTTTTGAAATTTGACTGTAGCTTTCTTTGCCTTCTTAATGCCGATCTGACTTCCCCGTTGTACCATCTAGGTTCCTTACTGTCGCATTTGAGTTTGGACGGGATGTACGTCTTCATTCCTTCGCGTAAAATATTTAAGAAATAATTCCAAGTGTTCTCTGTATTTGTTGTCAGTGTTTTTGTCTTGTATTCTGGTATTTTTATGTGTAAATATTCTCTTAGTCCGTTAAAATTTGCCTTGTTGTATAGGTATATTTTACGCTTTTCTTTGTTTATTTTGACCAACTTAGTTTTTAACTCTACAAGAATAGCCTTATGGTCACTGATTCCGCGTTATTATTTCAATGTTATTAATGATTTCGGGCTTAGATGCCGCAAAGATGTCTAGTATGCTTTGGCCCCGTGTTTGTGATTTAACAATTTGTTCTAAGGAGTGTTTTGTGAATATATGAAGGAGTTCTTGGCATGAGTCTCTGTTTATCGCAGATTTTCCTACGCAGTAGTGTTCCCAGTCAATTGACGGTAGATTTGTGTCACCAGCGATTATAGTAATACTGTTGCTATGTTTGCTGCTGAGAGTGGATATTTGTTCGTCGAGCTTGTGTAGGACATCTGTGTTAGAATCTGGGGCTCTATAAAATGACCACACGAATAGGCTTCTGCCGTTGTAGTCCTTAATGTTGCACCAAACGCTTTCTATGTCATCTACGTCGCATTCATATCGTTGGCTACTAAGATGTGACTTTACTGCAATGAATACTCCCCCACCCAACCTATTTGGTCTGTCCCTTCTGTAAATTGTGAATCCGTTTGGAAAAACCTCATTGTTTGCTATATCTCCGAGCCAACTTTCCGTTCCAACTACTATGTCTGCGTTTGTACTGACAAAAATGTGTTCAATATCCGATATTTTGTTTCTAATGCTACGGCAGTTTAATGTTATAATTTTAATATGGCTAATAACTTCTTGTTTTTCGGTTTTATGTACGCTAAAAAAACTGTTTTGAGACGATTCGTGGTGAACAGAGACAAAAGAATTACATTCACTTGCATTGCTATCTGTTATGTATGTAGAGGCACCAATTTTATTTAATTTACGTGGGTTATATGTTGTTTTAACGCAAGTGTTTGTTTGTTCAATTTTTTTGGGGATATGAGAGGCATTACCTGAACTGAATTGACAAAAAGCGCTGGATTCTACTTTATTTTTCCCAATATATGACCTACGCCCTTGCCTACCAGCTATGCTAAACCCTCGACACGTGTTCGTGTAACCTACGCGCTACCAACTGCGATGCCTCGGAAGTATAATGTACCCCGGAGCGATTAAGGGGTACCCGACACGATGAGAGGACGGGCCTCAGATTAACGAAGTCCGCTCCGATTCCCCGTCAAAATCCCAGCAATCTCTGATTTAAACCCTCAATGCGGCTCCAAACGAGCCTTCCGCGGTCTACTCGCGGCACAATACTACATATACTTAATTTAATTGGGACCTTCAACTCTGCCTCGACTCGTTTCACCTCCGAGTGCATCTCCTTAAAGGAGCGCAAGATCTCTTCAGATCCACGTTCCGAGGCGTCGTTTGTCCCGACATTAGCCACAATGCGTAGCTTGGAGCAGCCCGTATTACTGACGGCCGCCTTCACCGCCAGCGTCGCCTGGGGTACCCCGCCGCCTGGTATACACCAGGACGACAAGAATCCAACACCTCCCTCCTGTTGGACTCTGCGGCGCAGCGGATTCATTATACACCGGACATTTGAACTACCTAATATAACGGTTCCCTCCCTCCCCGACCGCTGATGCCTTACCCTAGGCAGTGCCCTCGGAGTAGGGGTAGGGGCTGCAGGTACGGTGGTGCTGTCATCCGACAGCACCTGGTACCTGTTGGAGACGGGGATGGTATCTGCCTCCGCAGAGTCCAATCCTCGCCGCAGCGTTACCTTCCCCTTGCCCCGAGAGACGACCCTCCAATCGTCCGACCTACGGACGTGAGACACTCCCTCGTTGAGAGATGGGACACGGGGTAGGTCTCTAATCGCCCAGCCACGTGTTGCATTCGGACGAATCCGTGCACCCCTATGGGTGTGGCGGGTTTTCGTATTCCCACCCTGAGCACCATCTCTCCTGAGGGGAGCCCTCCGGCCGGCGATCTCCGATCGAAGCTCCCGCACCATTCTCTCCAGCATGATGATACGGGCCCTTAAAGCCGCGCATTCGCCAGTGCCTTCGAGCATGGCAACAGGGGACCTGGATGAAGCCATCCTAATTTAACTACCGAGTTCCCAACAAAAGCTAACCTGTATACCTTATGGTAAAATTTCTAAAAGGGGTTAGCTAAATTTAGCTCAAACAATAAGTTACGATTTGGAATTGAATATGAAACCTAAGTGGAAAAAACGATGCTTGAGTAAGGTCTGGTTTTCCGAGGACCAAAAAAAGATAGTAAGAAAAAGGAAAGCACTCACCGGTCACCAATCAGAGTCGAAGGACAAAAACCACCACAATCCACTAAATAAATTACTACTACCACACACTACGGTTAACAAACCATACACAAAACGAAAACTATATAAACGAAGCAACGTATACGTTGACACTACACTGCACTTCACTAAAACCAAAGGCACCAAGAATCAAGCTGGCAGGCAGGTAGTCTCTGGTGGGTCAAACCGGTTACCAGGAGCGCTCAGTAGGCAGGTCCGCTCAGGTTGAGGGCCAGAGAGAGAAACCTCTCGTCTGGGGGTAGAGTGTTTTGTGGTGCATGTTCATGTGGTAGTGATGTTTCACATTCTTGCTTGTTGTGTCCTGGCTTCCGTGTTGTAGGATGGCTTTCGTGCTGCATCCTGGGGTGCAGTTTTTAGTTGTTTTGCGGTAAATGTATTTGCATGAGTATTGGATGAAGGGATTTTTGCATGAGTGTGTGCGCTGCTGTGGGTGTAATTTTCCGTGTTGTTTTTTTGCATGTGGAATTTTTCCTTTTTTCGGTTGGTGACCTAACACCCCCCGCCACATGCCCTTGCGGCGGTTTGCGGGGTATTATGTAGATGTAGATGTAGCCTTTACCTTTTTCAGAATAGGAACTAACACTGATCTCACAAAGTCTTCTGGCCAGATTCCATCCTCATAGCTACTATGAATCAGTCTATTTTAGTAGTTCCGCAGGAATGCTGTCTACCCCCACTGCCTTATTTGATTGCATCTCCATTGAAGCCCTATCTATCTCATCGCTGAATATGCTTGAACCAAAGCTATCTTCCTGTAGAACACAGGTCAACAAACTTAAGCATAGAAGGTTCTTTACCATACAGTTCTTCTCTATATTCCTTCCATTTCTCTTGGATCTTTTCTGTTTCAACTATTATGTTACTCGAATGACCTCTGACTGTTAACACAGAAATTCCTTTCTTACTTCCCAATAGTGATTTAACCTCGCTGTATAGCGCACCAATTTCACCCTCCCTCTGTAGGCTTTTCATATTCTCACACTGCATCTTCCTCTATTCTTCTTTTGCTTTATTTGTTACCCATCTCATTTTATTATTTAACTCTTTGTTCTTCCTTCTGCTTATATCTGTATTTACATCCTTCCATTTTCTCCACTCATCTATCTTTCCAATCATTTAATCCGTCATCCATGATTTTCTTGTCCTCTTCTCATTAACAGTTCCTGTAGTTTCTTTTGTGGTTTTCGATACCATTTTTGATATATTTCTATATTTACTTGATATTACTCCGCTCTTTTCCCTCATTCATGATTTTCTCTGCAGCCTGCTGATACATCTTCCTTGTCAATTCATTTAATTCTTCTACATTCCATTTCCTAATCCGCCACCCCTCCCTTATCTTATTGAATCGGACACTGCACTTTATAATTACTAAATTGTGATCAGAGTCCACATCTGCTCCTGGGAAGCTGTGCGAATTGATCATACTATCCTTTGATCTGTGCCTAACCATTGCACACGGTGTGGTTAAAAGAGAAATACTGATTTCATAATTTGTTTATTTCGACAGGTACAGCTTAATCGAACTTGTCGTATTCAAAGTACATGCCTTGAGTGAGGACAAACATTTGCCAACGTTTCTTCCCACCCTCGAACCCTGCTTCGTAAGTACCTTAGGGATCCTCTCCAGGGCCACCGTACAATTAATTTTAATGTCTGCAACAGAGTCGAATCGGTGCCCTTTCAAGGTTGATTTTAACTTTGGAAACAAAAGAAAGTCTGATGGAGCCACATCTGGAGAGTAGGGTGGCTGCGGGATCACGGAAGTTCCGGTTCTGGCGAAAAACTCTGTCACGATCAGTGCCGTGTGGCCCGGCACGTTATCGTGGCGGAAACGCCATACATTGTTTCTCCGGCCTCTTTCGGCTCACTGCAACCCACAGCCTCTTCATAACCTTAAAGTAGGCATCTTTTTTGACGGTTTGACCTTGAGGGACGTATTCGTAATGAATCAGCCCTTGCCAATAGAAGAAACACACCAGCATGACCTTCCCTTTGGACCGGGATATGCGAGCTTTCTTTGGTCGCGGAGAAAGAGGACCTTTTCTCTGAGAAGACTGGGCCTTTGTCTCAACATCATAATCGTAAACCCAGGTTTCGTCACCGGTTACGATGGTTCTAAGAAACTCTGGGTCGGCATTGGCTCTGATCCAGGAGTTCCTGGCAAATGTCCACACGTTTTGTCTCTGTTCATCAGTCAGCACCCGCGGGGCAAATTTTTATGAGACGCACGTCATGCTCAAAATGTCCATCAAAATTGTCTGACAGGATCCAAAACTAATGTTCACTTCCTCGGCTATCTCCCTAACAGTTAAACGACAATTTACCCACACCAAATCGTTCACCAATTTGATATGTTTGGGGTCTGTCAAAGTGGAAGATCGCTTAGATCTAAAATATCTATATTTCCACTACCCATCTCTGGCTTTATATTCTCTAATTTTCCTATCCCCAGCATTGTCCTAACATTCCAGGTCCTAACATTCTAACTAATGTGGCCTTCTTCTTCTGCGTCTTCTGTCCTGCTGCTGTCGGTTTTCCCAAGGGTTTTGTGGGTTGACGACCGCGGAAGCCTTGCCTCTCCTGCTGCCGGGCTTAACACATGGTCGACTGGGCCAAGTCCCATAGTTGTCAGGACTCATATTCTCTGTAGTGTCTATCATTTTGTTCTTGGGAATGATAATTGAGGTGGTTTCCCGTTGCCTTCCTCAATAGTGTTTTTAACGTGACACCATCACTTATTGGCCGCCCCACTGGGGTCAGACGCCATTGCAGCCGCCTCACTGAGGAACAGACGCTGCGTGGAATACCTTTCGTCCGGCTCCAAACATTCGACCTATCTGGTGTGGGTGACCTTACCAGGAACAATCATCATTACTCCCGCCAGCACAGCTCTAGGGGTCATCGGAAGGCACAAGCCCTTCCACCACGTCAAGGTTGTAGTCCGGGGAGGGGATATCAGATATATTCAAGTGGTCAACCAAATCAATCATGTACTGCTCCTGAAGGCATGCATGCATCTTCAAAATATAGATGAAGATCCCATCGAGCATAGAAGCAATCCCATGGAGAAAGACGAAAGGTGGATAAAGTAGGGTAATCTGAATTTGTTGGTCAATATCAAGAGAAATCGGGGAGGAGAGTGCAAGGAAGAGGTAAGGATTTTAACAAGGTTGATTCAGTGGAGAAAATATTAACTGAAATTGAGAATACAGCAAAAAAGATTAAAAAGAGACTTTCAGAGGGTGATAGCTCATTGTTAATCACAAAACATTTTCTTTGTTCTCCCATCTATTCATTTTATATTTTCGATCCCCACCCATTGTCCAAAATCCTCTAAATCTCAGCAAATCAACTCGCTTCAATTAGCAGGTTTCAATAAATGTACAGAACCATGCTACAAATAAGTTTGGATAACACTTTCTCAATATCCCTGCCATTAATCCCCTCACTGCAAAATATTTTCTCCCGAATTTGCTTAAATTTGGCAAGCTAT